>NW_028125983.1:0-438320 GCF_965194825.1 Balaenoptera physalus | reverse complement strand
TTGGCACTGCTGACGTCATGGGCTGGACGGTATTGTTGTCGTGCAGCCGGAAGGGGGGACCGTCCTGTGCACTGTAGGACGGGGTTTCTCATTCTTGGCACTGCTGACGTCATGGGCTGGGCGGTTTTGTTGTCGTGCGGCGGGAGGGCGGGCCGTCCTGTGCACTGTAGGACGGGGTTTCTCGTTCTTGGCACTGCTGACGTCATGGGCTGGACGGTTTTGTGGTCGTGCGGCGGAAGGGGTGCCGTCCTGTGCACTGTAGGACGGGGTTTCTCATTTTTGGCACTGCTGACGTCATGGGCTGGGCGGTTTTGTTGTCGTGCGGCGGGAGGGGTGCCGTCCTGTGCACTGTAGGACGGGGTTTCTCATTTTTGGCACTGCTGACGTCATGGGCTGGGCGGTTTTGTTGTCGTGCGGCGGGAGGGGGGGCCGTCCTGTGCACTGTAGGACGGGGTTTCTCATTCTTGGCACTGCTGACGTCATGGGCTGGACGGTTGTGTTGTCGTGCGGCGGGAGGGGGGGGCCCTCCTGTGCACTGTAGGACGGGGTTTCTCATTCTTGGCACTGCTGACGTCATGGGCTGGACGGTTTTGTTGTCGTGCGGCGGGAGGGGGGGCCGTCCTGTGCACTGTAGGACGGGGTTTCTCATTCTTGGCACTGCTGACGTCATGGGCTGGGCGGTTTTGTTGTCGTGCGGCGGGAGGGGGGGCCGTCCTGTGCACTGTAGGACGGGGTTTCTCGTTTTTGGCACTGCTGACGTCATGGGCTGGGCGGTTTTGTTGTCGTGCGGCGGGAGGGGGGGCCGTCCTGTGCACTGTAGGACGGGGTTTCTCGTTCTTGGCACTGCTGACGTCATGGGCTGGACGGTTTTGTTGTCGTGCAGCCGGAAGGGGGGACCGTCCTGTGCACTGTAGGACGGGGTTTCTCATTCTTGGCACTGCTGACGTCATGGGCTGGGCGGTTTTGTTGTCGTGCGGCGGGAAGGCGGGCCGTCCTGTGCACTGTAGGACGGGGTTTCTCGTTCTTGGCACTGCTGACGTCATGGGCTGGACGGTTTTGTTGTCGTGCGGCGGGAGGGGGGGCCGTCCTGTGCACTGTAGGACGGGGTTTCTCGTTCTTGGCACTGCTGACGTCATGGGCTGGGCGGTTTTGTTGTCGTGCGGCGGGAGGGGGGGGCCGTCCTGTGCACTGTAGGACGGGGTTTCTCGTTCTTGGCACTGCTGACGTCATGGGCTGGACGGTTTTGTTGTCGTGCGGCGGGAGGGGGGGCCGTCCTGTGCACTGTAGGACGGGGTTTCTCGTTTTTGGCACTGCTGACGTCATGGGCTGGACGGTTTTGTGGTCGTGCGGCGGGAGGGGGGACCGTCCTGTGCACTGTAGGACGGGGTTTCTCATTTTTGGCACTGCTGACGTCATGGGCTGGGCGGTTTTGTTGTCGTGCGGCGGGAGGGGGGGCCGTCCTGTGCACTGTAGGACGGGGTTTCTCATTCTTGGCACTGCTGACGTCATGGGCTGGGCGGTTTTGTTGTCGTGCGGCGGGAGGGGGGGCCGTCCTGTGCACTGTAGGACGGGGTTTCTCATTCTTGGCACTGCTGACGTCATGGGCTGGGCGGTTTTGTTGTCGTGCGGCGGGAGGGGGGGCCGTCCTGTGCACTGTAGGACGGGGTTTCTCATTCTTGGCACTGCTGACGTCATGGGCTGGGCGGTTTTGTGGTCGTGCGGCAGGAGGGGGGCCGTCCTGTGCACTGTAGGATGTTGAGCCGCATCCCGGGCCTCTACCCGCTCGATGCCAGTGTCACCGCCCTTCTAGGGTCCAGCAACCAAAAATGTCTTGCACACATCGTCCGATGAGACCATGACTGTGAGAAGTTAAAGAAGTTGTGCTTATTAAAAGTCATTGACGACTTCTCCCAGCCTCTGGAAGTTTCCTAAAGAGCTAAGAGAGTATAGGGAGATGTTGTAATAGGCATTCCGTTCCATCTGTTTTCATGTCTCTGTGCTCCGAAGAAGCCATTTGGTAGCAATGAATTAGTTATTGATTGGAGGGCACACTGGATTGTTGAAATCCTCTTAGCAGCCCCTTTCAAAGTGTTCTGGACCATCATGTTGTAAGCCTAAGTAAATACTTCAGAGACTGTGCTGCTGAATGCTCTTCCTGAGAATCACTGTCACTGTGAATGTAATGTTCATGGAACTTATTGCAATGCATTGGGAAAATGGAGACATTCTGTTGGAGAGGAACAGGATCAGTGGTTTAGTTTTGACGAATAGGTTTATGATGAAGTGCTTATTTTCAGCGATGATGTTAAATAGACAAGTCCTTCAGATGTCATCTAGAAGCCCGTAAATCTGTGTGAGAAGCCCAGATTTTTTCAAAGACCCCGTGAAAGACAAATGTAGACTGTATTTAGATTAGCAGGCAGCCATGGATTTGCTGCAAGCAATTATTTTTTAGGAACGAGGGACCTTAGGGACCTCTTGTTCTAGAGGTTTTGGTAGGGATGAGCTGGAGAAAGAGGTAAGTTACTAGCTTGAATAAAACCAAGAGTTCCAATTTGGATTGGTCAGTGTCCCCATGTAATGAGAATATTTTTTAAATGTCACGAATGTATCCTGACTGACAGAGAGTTCAAACTACAACTTTTAGTTTATTTTCGGTCCAAATAGTTCATTTTTTTGTGCTGTGAAAATTCTGATGAACATCAGGTTATCTCCAGATGAATGGGGCACATTGCTCAGATTGAGTCCAAGCTCATGTGTGTGATTTGAATTTATAGCTCTCCATAAGCAGAGTTTTAAATTATTTTTATTTCTAACGATAATAAGAAAAAATGGGGAAAGAGAAAATGTCAGTAGGTAGGATATGTTTATGTAGTGTAGTCAGGTCAGTGTTCATGTTTCACAAAGGATGAATACTTATATCCAGAGTATTCATCCAACAAACGTTTTTTTGAGTATTTGCTGTATACCAGATACTAATCTAAGGCTGGAGGCACAAAGGTTAGTAAGAAGGATGCAGTCTGTATTCACAGAGATTATTGTGTGATAAGAGAGAGAAATGGGCAATGTTTAAAACATTCAGTAGGTACCATGGGGGAAGAATAGGGCACAGTGGGATGTATGGGAGAATCTGGGGTTGGCAACTTTCTTAGATTCTCGAATCTAGAGATGCTTCTAGAATGTAATAGTCTGAAAGAATGAGCAGGAGTTAGTCTGGCAAGTGATAGAGATGGATTTATGTCATAAGAGGGGCAGAAGGTGTGGGAGGTTATTCTAGGCAGAGGAATGGCATGTGCAAAGGCCCAGAGGTTAGAGAAAGTCTGATATTTTGGGAAAATCAAAGTTCACTTCCATACTTCACAAGTGGAAAAACGCTGGGAGCTAGTTTGTGTGTTGTGAGGGTGTTATAGTTTAGCTTATTTTCCAGATATATTCACTCTCTTGCTTTTGTTGGGGGAACATACTTGCCCATGCTATTGGTGTTGGGCTTGGCCACGTGACTTGCTTTAGCTAGTGGGATATTAGTGGACGTGATGTAGTTAGGCTTGAAAGAACAAGCTTGAGTTAGCTGACTCCTGGATTTGTGAACATGCCCAGCCAAAATCAGCAGAGCCACCTACCTGAATCCAACCTAGGTCAACCAACCCTTAGCCAACCCACAGACCTGTGAGCTAATAAACACTTATTATTGTATGCTGCTGAAATTTTGTAGGTGCTTGTTGTACAGCAGGAGCTAACTGATACACTAGAATACCAGAACACTGATCTGTAATTCAACCAATCCCTGTACAGATAACATGTTTAATACCATCTATATGTTGCTTGAATTGATTGTAGAATGAATAATGCGTTGACAAAAGGGAAAAATGAGTATTTTAATGCAATATGATAACAAGGTTATAATTTGAGTGACCACAAATAATGCTGTTCGAATTCAAAATAAGACCTTTATTCATTTGTGTGTTCATTCAACAATGTTTATAAACAATGTTTATTGATAAAAAGTGCAATGTATCCAACACTGTTTGGAACTAGGAAGACAGTCCTCGTAAAGATTATAGTGGAGGATCCAGAGGTTTCTAGAGAGAGTTTCGTAGAGATTAAAGAAAAATTCTCTACATAAAAACTCAGTGGATTGGACTTCCCACTCTGGCCTCTTGCTTACTCCCCGACCATGTGCTCCCACCCACAGTTGACTTTTAGGAAAGGCCAGATGTGCTTACTTCTTCACAGGTTGGGACCAGAAAAAAATATGAAGGGAGAGATTTCAGGTGCCCCCCAAATTAAATCCTCAGGTATCTCAGGTATCCTGAGACTCTAGAAGCAATTTCCAATGGAAGTGTGAAAATTCCTTTCTGGGAGATATTTAGGCAGGGGTGTGAAAAAATCTTGGGGAGAAGTTTTAAGTTCAGTCATTCCACAAAGGGTTGGAGAGCAGAGCCAAACAACTCCATGGTCCCAAGACTCTCTTGCTGATCTGTGTGAAATGACTATCTATGGGCAGAATTTTGGTTTCCATTTTTAGTTCAGCTGGCTCTAAATTTGATGTTGTTAACGCATTGTTTAATGTGTATTCCATTGTGGCAGCTTGTCTGCTCTCAGAAATAAGCTAAAATAATCAATTCCTAAAAATATCCTGCAAGCCCAGTTGCTTTTGGCGTGTTGGACGCAGGCAGCCTTTCCTATGGAAGGTTTAGCGAGCTGGGTATCCTGCAAGCCCAGTTGCTTTTGGCCTGTTGGACGCAGGCAGGCTTTCCTATGGAAGGTTTAGCGAGCTGGGTATCCTGCAAGCCCAGTTGCCTTTGGCATGTTGGACGCAGGCAGGCTTTCCTATGGAAGGTTTAGCGAGCTGGGTATCCTGCAAGCCCAGTTGCCTTTGGCGTGTTGGACGCAGGCAGCCTTTCCTATGGAAGGTTTAGCGAGCTGGGTATCCTGCAAGCCCAGTTGCTTTTGGCGTGTTGGACGCAGGCAGGCTTTCCTATGGAAGGTTTAGCGAGCTGGGTATTTTTGTAGACCTGTTCTCGGTTGTAATCATCACCACACTGACAACCATCTGTGTCAATCTGTTTATTCGTTCCCATTTTATTCAAGGGAAATGAAAATAAATGGGCAGAACCGACTCTCTTGTTCCAGGAGAGTAGAAGAGAAATGTAATAGAGGCATAGATCTTAGAGACGGAGTCATGACATAATGTGCAAGTCATTCTTTTATTTATGAAGCCAAAAAGGGTCTGCATTCACAATACGGGCCAGAGGAAACGTTAAGGAATCTGCTCAAAAGAAAATTCTTAATTGTTAGCACCACCAACGGTGGGACAAAATGCCTTGGACACAGCTTTACTTCTGCCATTGCTGCCGAATTTTGCATTTCTGCCAAAAAGAGGAAAAAAAAAAAAAAAGCATAACCTGAATCGAATCAGGAGAAAGCATCAGGCCAGCCCAAACTGAGAGCATTCTACAAAACAACTGGCCTGTACTTTTGGAAAATGCCAATGCCATTCAAGACAGAGAAAATAGACATGAAAACTAAACACAATATGGATAAGTGGAGAAGTTTTCCCTAAAAAATGTGACTGGGAAAGTTGGTGAAATCTGAAGGTGACAGTAATAATGTATCAGTATTAAATTTCTTCAGTTTAATAATCCTGTTGTTCTTAGGACATATACTCTGAAGTATTTAGGGTTAAAGTGTATGATGTCAGCAATTCACTTGCAAATGAATGGTTCGGGAAACACACAGATAATAAGCAAATGGAGTGAAATATTTTCAGTTAGTGCATTTACTGAGGGTACGTGGAATGCTTTCTAGGCTTCTTGTGATTCTTCTATAAATTTTAAACTCTTTCAGAATAAAAAGTTAAGAATTTTTTAGCAAAAATTCTTTATGTTTCAAAAGGTTATGGCAGAATAAATTACTAAAAAATCCTTTAGCCCACAGTCTGATGTGTAAGCAGCATGAACTTTAATTCTGCTGGTATGAATTCGTTGGTAAAAATGATCTTAAAAACTAAGTTTCTTAACCTAATAAAGAATTGTTTAACTGTAGCTAATTGTTCAAAGGGATCCACACTTAAGAAATAGTTTGTTTAGGGGCTTCCCTGGTGGCGCAGTGGTTGAGAATCTGCCTGCCAATGCAGGGGACACGGGTTCGAGCCCTGGTCTGGGAGGATCCCACATGCCACGGAGCAACTAGGCCCGTGAGCCACAATTACTGAGCCTGCGCGTCTGGAGCCTGTGCTCCGCAACAAGAGAGGCCGCAATAATGAAAGGCCCGCGCACCGCGATGAAGAGTGGCCCCCACTTGCCGCAACTAGAGAAAGCCCTTGCACAGAAACGAAGACCCAACACAGCCATAAATAAATAAATAAAAATTGTATAACTTAAAAAAAAAAAAGAAATTGTTTAGATTTATCCCATGACAATACTGATTTTAAATTAAAAAATCAAACAATTAAAATAATTAATAGCCTAATATTAATTTTCTAAAAATCAATTGCATGTTCAACCAAAAGGAATAAGCTTAGTGGTGGATTGGTCAATGTCTAGGTAGTTTTTTTGACTAAAATAATTAACTATTAGCCAATTTAGTAATCTCTAAGTTAGTAAATGTGACTGAATTTTATGTGCATTTAAGTCATGACTGGAAGCATTATTTCTTGGAAAGAAATTAAATGTATCTTTGTAGGTAGAAGAGAACTTTATGATCTTTAAAACACATCCACAAATAATTTCTATTTTGTCTTTATTCTTTAAAAAACATTTAAACTGACTGTATTGGGAAGGAAAATACGGAAGGAGCAAACAATGTAGAGGTCTGCCTACTTGAGTGGGCCCATTCTTTTACAAAATAGAGATAAATAAAACCTTTCTTGTCATTCTTGACGGCAGAAAGTCTCAAAGGTGAATGTTTTGTTGACCTCCAAGAAACGCCGATGCTGATCCTCAGAGAGAAGAACCAGCACGAGTTGTTGAATTATTGAAACGTCTCTGGATAGTTGGTAGTAACCGGGGCTCCCAGCTCTCAAGTGCCGCCCCCCGCCCCGCTCCCGTAGTCCTGGCCTCTTCTTTGGGTACCTCAGACTCCGTAAAACCCAACCACTGAGGAGTCAGAGTCGGGCATAGCCGGGAACCTCCAAGACCTAACTTGCATTTGACCTCATGGGATGGTACCCCTGTTAGATATCTTGAATATGATGCGTCTCTTACCTCAGGAAATTGAGCGAGATGAGAAATTCAGCTTTCAGACAGGAAGAATCAAATTAAGGATTTAGTGTAAATCTTTAAACAGCATAGGTCTCCAAAGTGACTTTTCTCCTTTGAACCAGCGTGGAGGATGGCTACGTGCCAGCCAGCGGAAGCAGACTCTTTGTGGGTTTAGATGGCAGGAGACCATGTCTCCCCTTAGGTGCAGCTGGGGCTAATGTTCACACTGAGAAAGGGAAAAGCAGCCGCTCGCAGCTGGGAGCCAGTCTGGCATTGGCAGCCAGGTCTTGCTTTGCTGTGGCTGAACAGAAACAATTTCACAGAATTACCAACGTGAGACAAGCCCAATCTAAAACCACGATGGTCACGGAAACACCAGGACCTCTCCATGATCAAGGCGGAACGTGGACAAAAACACAAACATTCTCCAAGCCACAAAATGATTAAACATCCCACTTTCCTCGTTAATATGAACGACTGCTACTTTACTAATTACAGCTTCAGTCTTACTTCCTGCCTTCTAGAAGACTTGATCAAGATGCCCAGTGATAAAATTACCTCTGCTTTCTTACAGCATCCAGTTCAAAGCAAAGCCCTACTTTCCTTCCTCAATTCACCTAATACAAGCCCATCTTCTGTAATAACACCTCAGTGAGATGCCCAGGAGTCCCCAAGATGTGGTCCTCTGGTTGCAGTGAATCAATAAACCACTATAATTATCTGCAGTTGTTTTCCTGTCCGGTCTTTGACTGAAAGACATTGATATTATCATGATTCTGTAACGCTCAAGAATACTTTCTTAGAGAACTTTGGGGGAAATAAAATAAAAAGGTCACTTTTCAATCACCACGTGATGGAGTGATTCTTAAAGCAGTGTCCTCTGGCCACTGAGAGTTTGAAAAAACAAAGGTCACTGGCCACTGGCTTGTAATTGTGACTTGGGTGGCATAGAGGATATGGGGATTTCTGACCTTTCTAGGTTTATATTTCAGGTAGTTGTAGGAAAGTAAAGGATTTATGGATTCTCTCCCTACCTCTTTATTATTTCCATTATTTTAGACAATAAATAATTGTAAAAATTAGATATCTAAGAAACAAGTTTTGATTTCTTATGAATGTTATAAAAATAAGTGTCAAACATAGTTAAAAAGTAGTAATTACTTGGTGACATTCCGCTAGGTGCTCCGTTTGCAAACAAATAAATCATCTTTGTGCTATTAACGAAAGTATAGACATACTAAGAAAACACATATTAGAAATAACATTTGAAGTTTATCATTAAGGAGAATAAATCAGAAGTTAGTTGACATGGAAACACTGTAATAAAAATGCAAACAAGAGAATCTGAGGAATTAGGAGGACGCTTTGAAATGATAATTGTATAATGCCCTGAACTAGTCGTTAATGCTGAGCATTTTGGAGCAACTGCTTGTGTTAAAAATATTCTGTTTACTCTAGTTATTTGAAAAATAATAAAGCTGCAGTTGATGAGTTTAATTTTTTTAACTTTTATTGAAGTATAGTTGATTTACAATGTGTTAAATTTCTGCTCTATAGCAAAGTGATTCAGTTATACATACATATATACATTCTTTTCCATATTCTTTTCCATTATGGTTTATCACAGGCTATTGAACGTAGTTCCCTGTGCTCTATAGTAGGACCTTGTTGTTGATCCATTCTATACATAATAGTTTGCATCTGCTAGTCCCAAACTAGCACAGACCACAAGTCTGTTCTCTATAGTTGATGACATTTTAGCATGGAAAGCAACCTAAGAATGCCTTATTGTTGCATGGAGACTGTAAACTGAGGCATGGAGAAGTCTGAATAGAGGAGATACCTGATTCTGATTTATTGATCGTTCCACCTTGCCAGCGTGCAAAAATGTTAGTGAAAGATGTATGTCACTGATTCACATGGACCTTTTCCTCAATTGGTTCACTGTGTCTAAACTTATGATGTATTATTGGTTTTGACTTCATGAGGAGATCGTCTAGCACAGGTTTTCTCAACCTTGGCACTGCTGACGTTTTGGGCTGGATCGTTCTTTGTTGGGGAAGGTGCTGTCCTGTGTGTTGTAGGATGTTTCATAGTGTCCCTGGTCTCTACCCTCCGGATGACAGTAGCACTCCTCCCACGCCTCACCCAGCTGTGACAACCAAGATCGCCTTCAGACTTTGCCAGACGTCCCCTGGAGGAGTGGGGGGAATTAGCCCCAAGCTGGCCTAGGGTATCCCTACATCAAACAACTCAGTGCGGTGATGCTCCCTAGGACTTCCGGGCCCCTGAAGGCTCGCAGAAGAAGGGAAGGTCCTCCCTGGTGGGGTGTTGGTTGGGTCTTCGTTGCTTTACTTTAGATTTGTTCTTGTAAAGGAGTCTTCCCTGGTCTCATCCTTCTCAACGTTTCTTTCCATTTTGGAGGCAAGCGTGGAAGACCCAACTGTCAGATTTGTCGGTAACACAAAGGTGGGAAGGGTGACACCTACACAGGGCAGCAGAATCAGGACTCAGACAGCTCCCTGAGGCAGCTGGGTGCCATCGTTAGGAGAATATGGTCTACGCAAACTGCTGTATATACGATGGATAAACAACTAGGTCCTACTATAGAGCACAGGGACCTATATTCAACATCCTGTGATACACCATAATGGAAAGGAATATGAAAAAGAATGTATATATACGTATAACTGAATCACTTTGCTGTACAGCAGAAATTAACACAACATGGTAAATCAACTATACTTCAATACAATTTTTAAAAAAAGAGAGAGAGAGAATATGGTCTAGAGCAGGCCTGCTGAGGTTGGAATTCAGTCCTGGCTGCTAAGGGATCTTGGTGTGTTAACTTAACTCATTTGTCAGTCTCTGCATCTGTAAAATGTCTATAATATCAGCACCTACTTCATGGGATTGTGATAAAGATCAAGTGATTTAATATTTGTGAAAGGCTCAGAGTCTGGCACTGAAGAAGTGCTCTATATGAGTACTTGTTAAGTTTTTTTAAATCCTGAAATAATTGGCAGAAACCAGACAAAATGTAACGGGGGGGAAAATGCCAGGTTTGCTATTGTGTTTAAAGATAGAACATGTTTGGGGGTGTTTGTTTAATAGAGAAGTTCATGAGAAAAGGCCCTGAGAATTTAGTCATGGCTGGAACCTGACTAACACAGGGGATCATGTGGGCAGATCCAGCAGGTCGCCGTCCCACCTTCTCTGCCTGTAGCAAATTGTTTCTGCAGGGCTGTGGAGTCAACTTTAAAGTCAGACACCAGCAGACTAGGCAATGTTGGGGGTAGTGGATGTGGCTGGAAGGAAACCGGGCATCATGTCCTGTGGAGAAGAGCTAAATGTATTGGGGCTTTCAGTCTGAAGACTGTTTAGCAGGGCGAGTGACAGACAGTGTCCATGATTTCAAGGTTGATGTTTGGCAGTGAGAGGTGTGTTCCTTATGCTTCAGAAAGCGCACCTGGGAGTTCTGCTTGGCACTCCCACGGGCAAGGCTTTTTGCACTTACCTTAAGGGCACATTCTCGTAACAACTGCATCTCCCCAAAGACGTGCTGCACTGCGAGTTGGAGTGAGCACCCAGGCCCTAGTCACGGAGGAAGAGACTGAGTCTCTAGATTCCTGTTTTGATTGGGATGCTGGCCTGAAACCTTCAAGATATCTCCCAGTATTAAGATTCAATTGGTCTATAAATGCTGAATTAACAAGTAGAGTTTTTATGATATGGTCAAAATCTCAAAGAGTAGCAAAATGTTTATAATGAAACAACACAGTTCATAGGCCTCCCCGCCCCTCCCTGTTCATAGGCCCACTCTTCTTTCTGCTTTTAGTACTTGGTGTATCTATCACAATAGTTTTAGAATCCTCATTCTGGAGCTAGCACATGTAGACACTCTCCGCTGGTTTCTTGCTCTGAGGGTCGATAATATACTCTCCTTATTGTCCTACTCACTGCTTCTGACCCCGTTTCCAATCCAGATTTACCAGCTTCTTGTATTAGTTATGTATTGGGTTGGCCAAAAAGTTCCTTCGGTTTTAAAGTAAAAATAAAAGACACGTTTTTCATTTTCACCAAGAACTTTATTGCACAGTGTATTCACCGTTTTGTTCCACTACTTTCTGCCATTTTTCAGGCAACTTCATAATTCCATCTTCACAAAACTTTTTATCTTTTTGAGCAAAGAACTGTTCCGGGTGCCTTTTACAGTCTTCCAGGGAATTGAAATTTTTTCCATTAAGAGAATTTTGTAAAGACTGAAATAAATGGAAATCTGAAGGTGCAGTGTCTGGTGAATATGGCGGATGAATCAGAACTTCCCAGTCAAGCTGTAACAGTTTTTGCCTGGTCATCAAAGAAACATGGGGTCTTGCATTATCCTGATGGAAGAGTATGCGTTTTCTGTTGACTAACTCCAGATGCTTTTTGTAGAGTGCTGCTTTCAGTTGGTCTAATTGGGAGCCGTACTTGCTGGAATTAATTGTTTGGTTTTCCGGAAGGAGCTCATAATAGAGGACTCCCTTCCAATCCCACCACATACACAACATCACCTTCTTTGGATGAAGACCAGCCTTTGGTGTGGTTGGTGGTGGTTCATTTCGCTTGCCCCACGATCTCTTCCATTCCACATTGTTGTACAGTATCCACTTTTCATCGCCAGTCACAATTTGTTTTTAAACTGGAACGTTCTCGTTACGTTTAAGTAGAGAATCACGTGTGGAAATATGGTCAAGAAGGTTTTTTTCGCTTAACTTATGTGTAACCCAAACATCAAAGCGATGAACATAACCAAGCTGGTGCAAATGATTTTCAACGCTTGATTTGGATATTTTGAGTATGTTGGCCATCTCCCGCGTGGTATAATGTTGACTGTTCTCAATTAATGTCTCAATTTGATCTCTGTCAACTTCAACTTGTCTACCCAACTGTGGAGTATCGTCCAGCAAGAAATCTCCAGCACGAAACTTTACAAACCACTTTCGACACTTTCGATCAGTCACAGCACCTTCTCCATACACTGCACAAATCTATTTTTGCGTTTCAGTTGCATTTTTACCTTTCTTGAAATAATAAAGCATAATATGCTGAAAATGTTGCTTTTTTTTCTTCTATCTTCAATATTAAAATGGCTACACAAAAATCACCGATTTTGATAAGTGTTTTTTTTAATGCACGCTGATATGACAGCTGTCAAAATATGGTCTAACAAAATTGTTTCGAATGAAGTTAAAGACAACTAAGCACTACTAGACCCATCTTACGGAAAAAACTGAAAGAACTTTTTGGCAAACCCAATAGTTCTGCATAACAAATCACCAAAGGCTCAGCACCTTAAAAAGCTTGCATTTATTAAGGATTCCTTCTGGCAGACCCTAATCCAATTTTCATACGATGTAGTTTCTTATTTTAGTAGGTCTGGGCTGGGGCCAGGAAATCTGCATTTACTGCAAGTTCCCAGAAAACGCTATAATTCGAATAGCAGGGCCTTATAGTGAAGAGGAGGGCCCAGAAGGGTGTGAAAAGATGAATGAGGAGAACAGTTTTTAAGGTTTATAAATGTAGTCACTTTGTTGGATGAGTCAGTCTCAGCAGGATGCCATTAGATTCCAACTTTATTTCTCTCTGGTTCCTGCTTTGAATTTCTTTCCCACTCCTGGTGACCCCATAGCTCTTGCATTGAGCAGACATAAATTCAGATGTTATAATTTAGTAGCAAAACTGCCATCTCTCACCCAAGTGAAGGCATCCTTTCCACCCTAGCTTGGCATTGACCAGGTTCAGCCCCTGCCAGGCAGCAGTGGGTCAGGTTCCGCTTCCTTACTGTTTTCCTGCCTTTACCCCCCATGCAGTCTGTCACTTGCCTTCTCAGACCTCATTCCATCCCTAGGCTGTTCTCTCAAGTGTGCGGGACCCTCTTTTTGTTCTCTAAGATCTCACTTGATCCTCCTGCGCCAACCTACTGATTGCTTGTTAGGACAAAAGTGACAACTGTCTACCTGGGACTTTGTTTCTTGGCTCTTATGAGTAGGTGCCATTGTTTCTTGGATCTTAATTTTGTTTCTTCTTGGTTTACTGACAGATCCCTTCCTAAGAATGGTTGCATGGGACATAAGCTGTGTTCTTGTAAGTCTGAACATTTCTTTATTCGGTTTTTACACTTCGCTACTGGTTTGACTGCATAGAATTTTAGGGTTTTTTCCAACATCAGAACTTTGAAGATACTCCTCCTCGTTTTTAACATGCCATATTAGATCATCACTTCTAGCATTTCTCAAAGATGGGCCAGGTTGAAGACTGTTTACTCATCTCTTCAGCAACTCACAAGCCCCTGTGATTTGGATGCAATTGGTTTCCTTCAGTTCTGGGAAACTTAAAAAAAAAGTCCTTGAAAACATCCTCTTCCGTTTTCTGTTATTTGTTAGGAATTCCTATTAGTTTCATCTTCTGAATTCATCTTATCATTTTGGCTATCATGTTCTTACTTTCCCAGTGTTCTCTTGTTTTCTGATTTTAAAAATTTCTTTCTTAGTAGCAGGATTTTGATTTTTGTTTTGAATGAAATGTCTTCTTAAATGAGTCTGAGCATGTTAATTTCCTTTTTATCTTTTTCATCCCCCCTCCCCATTCATCTTCATTTGTGTTGTGTTCAGTTTTTCTCTTTATCTTAGTCTTTCTCTTTCGTAGTCCAGGCTTTCCTGAAATGCCTCCTGATTCTTGCTCATCCCGTTTCGCAATAGAAAGGAGGCTGAAGGCTCCATGCGTGTGGAAGGGGCTTATTGGCTGGCAGCTTCAATTTGGGTTGGCAGGTGTTCCAGTGCTACAGTTTTGATACTCTTCCTAGTTGATTGAGTTCTTTGTTTAATTTTGTGGGAAGAGCACTCTCTCCTCAGGAATGGATATGCTTGGCTGCATGCTTTTCTGCCGAGAGTGTGTGTGTGTGTGTGTGTGTGACAAAGAGTGAGTATGCAAGTGTTTGTGTGCATGCATTTGTGAGGGTGTGTGTGAGGGAATGTGTCTCTGCATGTGAGAGAGTGTGTGTGCATATGCACCTGGGTGTGTGTGCTTATTCTACTGTGGTGTCTGCAGACCTTCACTCAGTCCCGGGGTTTGCTGCTTTTCCCTCCTTCCCTCCTTGGATCTTCTCTGGCTCTGTAGCATCCTTGTTAGGACTTTCTTTGGTGCTGTGCCGTACGGCTGGCCTGTCTCCTGCGTTCTCATGCCCTCTGTAAATCTCCTGGGCTGCAGTCTCCTCTGCTCAGCTGTGTGACTAAATATTCCTCCATTTGCTCTCTGTCTTGAGACCAGTGGTTCTTAACCAGGGCAGTGGTTCCCCCAGGGGAGACTTGACGATGTCTGGAGAGATGTTTGGATTGTCTTAATTGGGGGTGAGGGGAAGATGCCCCTGGCGTCTAGTGGGTAGAGGCCAGAGGTGCTGCTCAACCTACCATGCTCAGGGCAGCCTCTACCACGTAGATAGCCGGTCCCAGATGTCCGCGGTGCTGTGGCTGAGAAACCCTGATCTAGACTCTTGTTGAAATTGCACACCTCTTAATACGTTAGTACCGTAAAATGTTTGTTGCTGTGGATTTATTTTTAATCACTCATTTACCATCAATTTAAAAAGTTGTAAGAGAGAAATAATATAAAGTCTGTGCTGTCTCCTTTCTTAACTGGAAGCCTGAGAGCTGTGTTGTTGATTATTCCTGTTTGTATTTCTAAAAACAGGCACCGAGTTCCCTGACATAGTCTAATAGCTCTGTCTTTAAATACATTCAAATGAACCAACCGGGACTTTATAAATTCCTATTTCCTGCTCCTTATTTTTATTCTCATTCCCATTCTTCTTCCCCGCATATGGTAAGGTGAGACTTTTTGTATATGTCGGTATGGAAAATGCAGAGCTCAATCTGTCAAATAGAAAACTCCATTGAAATGCATCCCAGCTATGCCATCCAAGAAAAAAATATTTGTTTGCAAAAATGTATACTTAATTCCAAACATTTTTGCAAATCATTTCCCCCCCATTTTTCACAAAGACATTTGGATATTATCTCAAATCATTTGTAATTAGAGACATTTGACCTCTAGTTTCCTGTTTGTTTTAACTGCCAAGGCATTTTTTTTTTTCATTCCACACTACTCCACAGAGGTAAACTTAGCCCTGCATTTTGTACGAGCCTCTCACTGCCCTGTACGTTCAGGGCTCCATGCCTTACCAATGACGGGCAGAGTGGAGTCTGAGAGCTTCCTTCTCATAGCTGATGAAAGGGAAATTCCCTCTCTGGTGTCTCCCGTTTGGAACATCTGTTTCTTGTTTCTCTGGCATTTGGCAAGATAACATAATAAGATGGCAGGAGGCAGGACAAACATGCCACAATAAAAGTGTCCTAAGAAGACACTTAGTTCTAATTACCGCTTCACGGAACACGGCTGAAGGCAGGAAGAAAAGTTAAATTTGGTGCCGACAAGGAGGGTCACAGGGGATGGCAAGAGCGGCTTAGTTACCGCTGTTTGAATTTGGTGTTGCTCGGGAGGCATTAAGAACACCAAGCGGAGGCGTCCAGGCCAGAGGGTGTGTTCCTCCAGCAGATCAGTTACTTTATTTCCGCTGCTTCGGGGTCACAGAAGCGACGCCGAGGCCCCAGTCTGCTGGCTCTTGTGACAATTGTCGGATAAATCTGGATGCATCAACACAAACTCATCACGGGGAGCAGGGATGCAAAGCGGGAACTCACTCTGATAAAAAAGAGTCCCACCTCTCACAGGCATAAATGATCCTTTCTTCCAGCTGTATTGAGATGTAACTGACATATAACCGTGTGTAAGTTTAAGGTGTACAAACTTACATGGATTTGATACATGTATATATCGCAGTGTAATTGTCGCTGTGGGGTGACCTGATGCCTCCATCACATCACACACTTCCCATTTCTTTTTGGTGGTCTCTTTTAAGATTTATTCTCTTAGCAACTTCCATGTATATAACACAGTACTGTTAACTATAAACACAGTGCCCAAAAGGCATAAATTAAACAGAGCTATCATAAAATGAAACGTCCAGAAACCATGGGTGTATTTTAATGACCCGGGCAGGTTTGTAAGTCAGTTGCAGTTGAAGGCACTTCAGGTGAGTGCTTTGGAAGAAGACAGGGTCTTCAGGGGGAACACCTTCACTGCCACGGGTAGAAATGGCACACAAAAGTAGAGAGCAACACAGCACGTAGATTTTCCCAATTTTGTGAGATTACCTGTAATTTTTTTTTTTAAGTTACGAAAAAAGCCTCTTCCCTTCCCCAAATACCTGGACCTAGTAATGTGAGCGTGGTACCAAGACTATTTTGGCTTACGTTTCCCAGAGGATGAGCCCGAGATAAAGGCTTATGCAGGATGCTCTACTGGAGAGAGTAACCCCCATGGGCAGGGGCAGAGACAGTGAAGGTCAGGCAAGAACACAGGGAGGGATGCCCATGCAAGAATGATGTGTCACCTCGGACACCACGGCTGGGAACTAAATGATTCCTTCACTGAGACTGTCTGTGAAGTCATGCGGGATGTTTTTTCAGACCGTCCAGCCAGGGCGGGAAAGAGAGAAGCATTTGTCGATTGGCTCCAAACCCGCCCCGATCAAACATTTGCCCTCGTGGGACAACCACTTCCCTCCATCTTTGGGTCACACGGTGTGGGTTGTGAGCGGACGCCCAGGCTGTCTCATGCGTTAGCCTCAGGAGAAGCTCTTAGAAGGCAAGCAGGGGCCATAGTGTGGGGCTGAGAGGAGGTGGGGAGGGGCTTGACGGAGCCGGGCAGGGCCTGCGCAGGGATGGGTGTGCAGCCGCGGCTGGCCCAGGAGGCTGGTGGGGCCGAGAGCATGCGAGGTCGGTCCTGAGAGGCGTCCTCTTCTAGGACACAAAGGCTCAAGTGTATTCGCCACCCGGGGAGCTGGCGCGCTCAGAACAGGCATGATTTTAATAACCCAGCAGGAATCTGAAGGGCAACAGTGTGACCTGCAGTAAGTGTTAGTTCTTTCACAGTTACAGGAAAAATCTTGTATGACCCTATCTTGCTACATTTAAAAGTAATATCTTTGTTTTCTAGAACATGCTCTAGTAATGATAAAAACAGGAGGTCAGATCCAGAACGGTCCTCTCCATGCTGTGCACAGGGGACAGACTCTGCCTGCTGCCGTGAGGCTAGGAGTGGACCCTGGGCTGAGGGGGTCCTGTGGGCCCCACCCATCGGCTTCTGCTCTGTTTCGTGGAGAATCATGTGTGTTATGCGATGCAAATTTGGTTTCACGTGTTGAAAGAGGGCTAGAGCTTTTTCTCCCCTCATTTTAATATCTTTAAATTATGAAATAAATACACATATAAACTTGCAAGAGGATATTTCAAGACTAAAGCCCTTACCCCAAACCCTGGAGACTAGGGGCTTTTAGAGCTCAAAGTTTTCCAGATTTTGGAAAGGTGAAATACGGGCCTAAGCCATTGTGAATCCCATACCACCAGGGTCTGGAAGCAGACCGTTACCAAACACATTCAGATCTCTGCAATGAAATGTACGAATATTCACACCGGCGCAGCCAATAAAGACTCTCATAGCTTCCCTCATTTCATTTAGGTTTTTGCCTCCATGTAAGTTTTGGTGTGAAAATTAATAACAAACTTTTCAGAATTGCAGGTAAGGACTGTGGACCTATATAGAAAACCTCTATACCCAGATGAAAGAATGAAAAACTGCCAACATTTTGACATATTTGCATAAGATTAAAAAGCTTTCTGGTTCAGTTCCCCATCCTGCTTCTCTTGAGTTAACCATTGCCCTGAAGATTATGTGTGAATTCACGTGTGTTTGACACATACGTGTGTATCCAAAAACAGCATGTATTTTACAGAAATGCTGAAGGTATTTTTGTGGTTTACTTATGTCCCCGTAAAAATAGATTGAGATTTATCCACATGGATTCCTGTCATTTTATTTATACTAGCTGTCACACAGTAGCCTATTGTACAAATATTTTCAAAATTTTATTTATCCATTTGTCAAGAGGGTCTGAGGTTTGACCCTACTTTCACACTAACAGTTTGGCTGCCACAGGTTCACGGATGCTGACAGGGGACACCAGTCTCCTGGGTCAGAGACAAAGGCTTCATTCCTCACACACAGCAAGCAGCATGAGCTTCATGTCTGCACCTGTTCTCCTGGGGGCGACCCAGAGGGACCCACGTGGCTGCTGCACATGCAGTGGGTGGGTCTGTGTCACAGCAGAGGAGCCCTGGTCTTAGGAAATCCAAAGCATGACAATGGGCAGGAAGCATTCTGCCAGAACTGTGCTCCAGAGGGAGACGCAACCTCTATCTTCTGAGGCTGTTCACTACACAGACACCCTTGAGAAGGCAGTCCAGAGCAAAAGCCATCAGGGCTTCTGCTGGCAGGACGTGCAGAACTTTGAGGGAGACCCATGGAGAATTGTCTCCCGTTCCACTTCTCTTACTGACACAGTTTTATCTTGTTTGCAGTTTTCTCTGTTACAGAGAGTGTTTAATGAACATTTTTCTGTATGCTTCCTTGCATGAGTTTCTCTGTGATGTGTGCCCAGAGATGGAAGTTCTGAGCTCTGTGTGTGCACATCTTCGGCTTCACTAGATGTTGCCAGCTTTCCTCTAAAGTGGTTGTAGGATGTTGTCTTCCTGCCAATGGTATATAAAAAGTCCACTTATTCATAATTGTCAAAACTTCATGGCAACCAAGTTGCCCTCCAGTAGGTGAATGGATAAAAAAAACTGTGGTTCATCCACACAGTGGAGTATTGTTCAGCAACATAAAGATGAGCTATGAAGCCATGACAAGCCATGGAGGACGCTTACACGCGTGTTGCTAAGTGAAAGAAGCCCACCTGAAAAGACTGCATGGTTCCAACTCTGTGACATTCTGGAGAAGGCAAAGCCATAAAGACTGTAAAAAGATCAGGGGTTGCCAGGGGCTGGGGGGAGGGAGGGGTGAAGAGGTGGGGGAGGGAGGGGTGAAGAGGTGGGGGAGGGAGGGGTGAAGAGGTGGGGGGAGGGAGGGGTGAATAGGTGGGGGAGGAAGGGATGAATAGGTGGGGCACAGAGGATTTTCAGGGCAGTGAACCTAGTCTGTCTGATACTGTAATGGTGGGCACATGACATTATGCCTTTGTCAAAACAAGATGTACAACACCAAGAGTGAACTCTCATGCAAACTGTGGAATTCAGTTAATAATAATGTGCTAATATTGGTTTGTCAGTTGTAACAAAAGTACCACACTAATGCAGGATGTTAACTGCAGGCGGTTTGTACATGGGAACGCTCTGTGCTTGCTGACATTTTCCTGTTAACCTAAAACTGCTCTCAAAAAAACTACTAGAAAAGTCCATTTCCCCCATCCTTGCCAGCACTTTGTATGCCAAACTTACGTTTTTGCGTATACGATGGTGTGAAATAGAATTTTATTGCTTTAATTTTTATTTCACTCATGGCTGTTGGGAGCACACCTTTTCATATCCTTTGCTTATTTTTTCTGTTTTTTTAAAAAATTGATTTGTACAAACTCTTTCTATTCTCTTTTCAAGTTTTTCTTTGCACCTTTAGGACTTTAATACAACTGGAAATAATTTTTGTGCCTGCAGTAAGGGAGGAACTAAATAGAGATCTATCTGTCTGTCTGTCTGTCTACCTATCTAAGCTCTTTATGTAAATGAAGAGCCATTTATGAATGGCTCCTGGTATACCTATGTCACCCCTTCAAGATCTGTTTATTTATGCCTGTACCACCTCCTCATTGTTCTAATTCCTAGAGATTTATAAGAATGCTTGGTATGCAGTAGGGCATGTCCTTCCTCCTTCCTTTCAAATTGTCTCCAAATGGCTATACCCAGGTCTTTATTCTTCCTTAGGCATTTTAGTATCAATTTGTCAAATTTCATTAAAACTCTGTTGGGTAATTGTGAAATCCAGTGAATTTATAGATTCATTTGGGGAGAATGCCATCTTCGCCAGACTGAGTTATCTTCCCATCACATCGTGTAGTTTTTTAGGCCTTCCTCTTAAAACATGTTCTTTTAGTTGTAAACTTTATTCTCTCAGTTAACGCACACGTGGTAAAATTGACTTTCTAACATGGACAGTTGTAGTCATTCTAACCCATACATCGATTCACGTAACCACCATCCAAATCAGGATACAGAGCAGTTTCATCGTGCCCCAAATGCCCTCATTGTGTCCCTTTGCAGTGACAACCTCCCCTGCCCCCAGGCCCCGCAACCACTGATCTGTTTTCTGATGTAATAGTTTTCTCTTGGAGAATGTTGTGTAAATGAACTCATACAGTATGAAACCTTTTAAGACTGCCTTCTTTCACTCCTAACGCCTTTGCGATTGATCCAAGTTGTTGTGTGTACCAGTAGTTCATTTCACTTTACTGCTGAGTACTATTCCATTGTATAGATGTGCCCTATTTTGCTGATTCACTCACCAGACGGACATTTCTGTTATTTCCAGGTTTCGGTGACTATAAATAGAGCTACTATATGCATATATGTAAGTTTTTATCTCTTGAGGGCTAAATACTTAGGAGTGAGATTGCTAGATCTTATTTTACGATCCATATCATCTTCTGCATATAGATCTTGTATTTCCATTATTTGATTTAAGCCTAGGTAACATACTCTTTGATGCTGTTGTGAATGGGATGATTGATATTTTTTTTCCAGCTGATTTTTGCTGGCGTGTAGGAACCTTTCCATGTTTGTATTTTGATCGTGTATCCAAAAACCTTGCCAAAGTCTCTTATTAGTTCCAAGAGTTGGGTTGTAGATTCAGTTAGTATTTTTATGATTTGACAGGCGTATGTCTGCAAATTATGAAAATATTGTCTTCCATTAAAATATATATCTGTATTTATGTGTGCATATTTCTCTCTATCTAAAGATAGATATTTATATGTTATATATAAGTGTACACACAAGTATATATACATATATATAGTACCTATATCTACATCTGTTTATAATTTTTTAAAAAACCCTTAGTTCACTTTCTAAGGTTTGCAGAACAACGTTGAACAGAAAAGGTGATATCGCAGGCGTCCTTATCTTCCTTCTCCTTGAGTTAGCCAGTTATTGCACTGCTGTTCTATTCTCTTCTTTAATTCTGTTTATAAGCTTACTGTCTTTCTTAGATGGCGTGGTTATTTTGTATCCTCAGGCTGCTGTTGGCAACATTTGTCTGCTCTCTCAGGTCCTTTCCTGCGGCACCTTATTTTATTTTAGCTCATCTGCAGCAAGTTTTTTAAAAGTGTTTAATGGCAGTCCTGTGTGCCCTCTCTGGCTGGTGAAAGTGTCCTTCAGAGCAATATTATATTTGCCTCTGTGGGTCCCGCTTGAGATTTTATGTTAATTTCTTGGTTTCAGGTTCCAAACCAAGAAATGAATAAAGCTGAAGCCTAAGCACTCAACATAGCAAAAGCCCAGGTTTCCGGTGCCTTGAGGTGACCATTTCTCATGCTTGACACAGGCTGTGGACATGGCCAACGTGCTTGTCTCTCCGCCAGTGGGTAGCAGACACCTAGGCTTCTGGCTTTCCCCTAAGAGGCCAGTGCTAGCTTTGTCACCTTGTGTAGCCTCAGGGCCATGCCTCCTGTTTTTCAGGCCACAGAACCCACAATACCAGTGAACCCTCCACAGTCATCTTGTTACTGTCTCCTGTTTACCACTGGAGTCTTGGTTGCGTCTTCACGTCTGACACCTGGGTGTATTCCCCCACCAGTTCCCACTCTGCCCCCAAGCTGGTACAGGCATATATTTTCAACCTTGCAATGTCTTTGCAGAAAGAGTGGTTGCTTCTGTGCCGCCTCGGTCTACTGTAATGCCTGGGGTTCCCTTTTGCTTTCCCGCGTGGCCCTCTTCCGTATTAGTGACCACTGCAACGGCTATGTTGTAGATAAGGATAACAATGAAAAGATGTGGCTTTCTTTTTAATAACATCCACCCATCTTTCAAGTCCTTTGGGAAGAGAGATGGGCTGTAGATAAATACCAGTTTCCTCTTACAGTCTGCACAATGCTGGGGACACAACAGGGACACATTGCCAATCGAGAGCCAAGTAGACGTTTTAGCTAACGGACATTAAATTTCTCCTTAACTTTAGAGGAAGTTTGCTCTTAGGAATTCTCATGACGGAGGAAGTTGGACCACTTTGTTTCTTAATAAGTCTGTTTGCTTGCAGATACTGTCATCGCCCCAGCTGAAGCCTCTTTTGGTTAATGTGCCCCACATGGCTCTTGGGTTGGTAAGCCCTGCTGAGGATTTAGATCTTATCATGATTGGTGTCGGTTTAATTTTTGAAAATGAAAGCACATTATTTTAATTATCTATGAAGGATATTTTATTTTTATTTCAGATGTCTTTCTCTTTTCCTTTTAAATGACATCTCTGTCTTTAGCACTGTTTGTTACTTAGATGTCCTATTGATTTTGGTGGATTCTAGGCTGGCTTTTCCTTTAAAGTAATGATTAATCAAGTCTCCGTCATAGAGGCATTTGTCAAGATTATATTATATATATTCATTATCTATTTATCATCTATCTATCATCTCTCTCTATCATCTATCAATCTACCCACCCATTCATCTATCAGTCACCTGTCTCCTTTCTAGATCTTTATTCAGTTATGTAATTAACAGATGAACATTTTTAGGTTTGGGTCAGAAAATAATCACCTTTATACAGATTATTTCTAGAATTTCATATTTCAACGCTTGAGATCTATGTCTGTATATTGATGTTAAGATTTACCTTTACAACTATATTTATATTTCCATATATCCTTATACAGACGTGCTCCCGAAGTAGAGACAGTGTTTCTGCAGCTTATTATACTGAGTCCAAACTGACTTCTATTAGGTTTTTTCATTAGTTCTAAGACTAAAGGATCTGAGTCAGAGTTGGGAATTTGCTTTCCCCACCCTCCACTTTTTAAAAAGCCTGATCAGGCTGGGAGGACCTGATCGCCTGCTCACCCCCTACATGGCAGGGAAGTTCTGTGTGTTAAGTGGGATAATGGACAAGGAGGTCCTCAGCCCCGGAACGGGTGCATAGTGCAGCTTGAGAAACGCCCTTTCTTATTATTACGTTATTATCCATCATTCTCTCCTCCTCCTCCTCTTCCTCTTGTGTGCTGTTTTCACGATGAATTCTAGTACCCTGCCTGGCTCATACTAGGGAGGAATGAAAGAAGGCTGTTTGGAATCTGTCCCTCTTACTTTAGAGAGCAGACAAAGGAGAACAAGCTTCTCAGCGGGTCTTTCTTTCACTGCTCGGTTCTCACACAGGTCCTTTCCATAATGCCTGCGTTGATTGTACCTGGTGGCATGTCCCACGTGCTTACGATAAGGTGCTGATGATTATTCACCTAAACCTTCTTAGCCCCGGAGAGGGATGCAGACAGTAAAGGCTACAGGGAGAAGCAGTGTCTCCCGCGGGCGGGGGTCATGCAGGGCCTGGTGAGGGTTGGGGGCAGAAGTCTGTGCTTTTCCAGTTGGAAGCTCCACAGTAAGGCCGTGCTTCTCAGACTCTCTGTGCTGAAGGAATGGGTTTGGTTGGTTGTCTTGTTTTTCCTCTTCCCAATCCATCCCACGACCTTCCTGCAAGACTGCTAACATTGGAACTGGTCTGTACCCTGCTCAGCAAGGTGAGTACACATAACTGGATGTTGTGACAATGTCAGTTCCTCTAAAAGATATAAACATTTACTGTCACTTTCTATGTTTGCCCCGTCATGGCCCGGGAACAACTGTTTGTGGATTGGTCTGTTTGGAGACCAGACTTTTTTGAGTAGCAGTGTGATGATCAATTAATGTAATCACCAACTCCTGCCTATTGTTACCCCTATTTGACTACTGTGATGACTTAAAATGCTTATTGGTTCATCTATTCATATGATGAATACTTTACCGAAGGTTGATTACATATCACTGATGTTGCCCAAGCTTGGGGAACAGAGTGAACAGTTCTGGAAAAACTCCTGCTTTGGTAGACCTTTCCTGCCAAGCCCTGCAGGAGGGGGTTTACAGAGGATTATACGAAGCCCAGGGTGAGACTGACAGGGTATCATCATCAAGTTCAGCGAACGTTTGGGGAGGGTCCACCCTGTGCCCGAGGTGCTGCCGCCGTGCTCTCTGCTACGAGGGGCTTTAACTTCTGATGGGGGTCAGTGGGCTGGACAGTGGGATGACCCACACTCAACCCTCAAGTGGAGGGCGGCACGGGGAACATTCTGGAAATACTGAGAGCTGTGGTCACGTAGAGGATTCATTGTTTCTGCCAGGTTCACGAAAGCAGGCTTCAGGGAATGTTTGAGCTGACGTCTCAGAAACGGTAAGGGAGATGACAGGTCCACGTGCCGGTGGGGTAGGGGGCAGAGAGGGAATCCCGACTAGAGGGCGGCCTTGAAGCGAAAGGAACAGGGTGGTGAGCGCATGCGGCACGTTAGCAGTGGTGAGTAATCCCACGGGGCTGATGTTTGGGTAGATGACAATACGGAGCCTGATGTTGGGAAGCAGGATTGGCTGATGCCTTGGGTGCTGATGTGGGTGAACCTTGAAAGCTCTGGGCTCTGTTCTGCAATCCAGAACAAGCGCAGATGGCTCTGGAGCGGAAGACACGAGAGCCGGGTAAGACGAGGGCTCCAGCGCCCAGGCTGCCGTGCCTTCGAGAGGATGGTGAAGGCTGGAGAGAAGGCAGCGGGGCTGAGGCTGGAGGGGAGGTGACGAGCGTCTGGGGCAGTGAGGGACCCCGTGGCGGAGGACAGGACCCCACACCTCGCCCCGCCGTTTCTAACCCTAGCGACGTCGTCCCAAGATTGCACCTGGAGGGCCAGGCGTTTGGGGAGGAGACATTTTGAAGAGAAGGGATGGTACCGACAGGCAGTCGGGCTTGGGTCTGTGACTCGGGCGAACGGTGCTGTGCGGGAGGGCCCCGCAGCCTCCGGCTTCAGCTCCTGCTGTGCCCTGCGGAAAGCGAGGAGGGCCGAGCTGCTCAGCGGGGCTAGGGACCACTGCAGCCTACCTCCTAGATCACGGTCACGGGGCTTTGTTCGTCCGTGAGCGCAGCCGCAGAGCCTCCCCCAGCCGTGACCCCGTGAGCGCAGCCGCAGAGCCTCCCCCAGCCGTGACCCCGTGAGCGCAGCCGCAGAGCCTCCCCCAGCCGTGACCCCGTGAGCGCAGCCGCAGAGCCTCCCCCAGCCGTGACCCCGTGAGCGCAGCCGCAGAGCCTCCCCCAGCCGTGACCCCGTGAGCGCAGCCGCAGAGCCTCCCCCAGCCGTGACCCCGTGAGCGCAGCCGCAGAGCCTCCCCCAGCCGTGACCCCGTGAGCGCAGCCGCAGAGCCTCCCCCAGCCGTGACCCGGGGCGACGAGGCTGTGCGGCTTTGTCGGGGGGGAAGGGGGGGGCCTTGTGGTATTGGGAGAGGCTAAGCACAGGCTGCCCGGAGTCCCTCAGAGCTCTCCCTCCCTGAGGGTCCCCTCAAGCCCGCCCGCACCCCTGCTCGTACTCACCTCGTTCCGTAAACTCTGTGGAGTCACCCCTGCAAGCGCCCTCTCTGTCCCTGACTGCATCCCCAGCCCACGCCCACCTTCAGTCTGGTTGGCGCTCTGTGACGTCACAGTGCCTTTAAATGATGTCACCTTTCTTCAAAATGGAGGAGACGAGTAGAACTCAATACCATGGTTGAGAGGGACTTTTTATGCAGGTAAGAGGGAATTACGGGATGTGGGATCTCAGAGCACTGGGTAAAAGAGAGCTAGAAGATTGGGGCTTTGCAAGCTCTGGTCAAGAAGTGGTATAGGTGGTAGAACAGGTATCTAAACGCACCAAGCCCAGCCCTTATGTAGCCTTCCCTGTGTCAGGCACTATCGTGAGTGGTTTACATGTTTTAACTCCTTAAGTCCTCATGGGAAAAGTGACATCACGATGCCCATATCACAGAGGGAGCTGAAGAACAGAGAGGCTGTGTAGCTTGCCTAAGATCACACAGCTAGTATGTGGTAGAGCAGTGATTTTAACCTACTCTTCATTGTTATGGTGTGCCATTGCTCACGTTAAGCAACAGAAAGCTTCTCAGAAGAAAATGTCTAGTATTAATTGAGTGTATTTTTTTTTTTTAAAATAGGAAGAGACACTAGAGAATGGTAGGGCAGAATAGAAGTTTAAGGATGAGAACAGAAAAGGAGGAATTTGTATTAAAAATAAGTCTATCATCTCTGGTGTGTTCCTAAGTCTGTGTTATGCAATGTCTTTGCAAGTAGGACAGGAACTTGAACTCATAAAAATAAAAGCTTGTAGAGTTTAACCAGGGCAAGGCTTTTTTATTGACCTAGTGGGACTTTGCTCTGGGGGAATGGCTACACTCCTTCTACTCTGGTTCTCAGAATCTGGGTCCCACGGAGACCTCGTTTCCCCGAGTACCAGTTTACTGGAAGTGAGTAGGTGATATCTGCACACTAAAACCTAAAAATATACATCAGTAGAACTCAAGGTTTAACAAATTCTACATTCCCTTTCTATTCCCGCTCGGGGACATTCTTGGGGAATGGCATTGGTGGCAGCTGTGAGTGTGACATGAGACTCACATCTTCTGAGGTTTGGATGAATGGAGGGCACAGGAAGGCCACAGAGGTGACAAGGCTGGTCTAGTGAATTTCAGCAGGAGCGGTAAAGAGTTCCTAGAATGCCCACGTTATGAACAACGACTTTGGTTGCTTTACCCTTTTGTGGGGAGAGAGGTTCAGTATAAGGAGAGCCTTGAATTCGTTTTCATTAGTTTTCAGATGTGAATTGACCTAAGTATTAAAGGAAGCAACATATGAAAGAAAACAGCACAAAGTCTTGCACTGTTTTTCTACAGTAGTTAAGTCTAGTGCAGTTTCTCAGAACCCAGAAGAATCTTATCTCTGTTGAAGGGTTGTTTCTTACCATGACGCCCTTGGTTTAGGGTCACGGAGAATATGATGCGCAAGCTGACGAGTCAGGAATGTGTTCTCAACCCTGAGAAGATTTTCTGAGAGAAAAGTCAGGAGGTGTGTGTGTGTGTGTGTGTGTGTGTGTGTGTGTGTGCGCGCGCGCGCATGTGTGCGTGTGTAAAAAAAGAGCCAATTTCTTCTTCTGATTTTCTATTTTATAAGGAAACACAAGATATGAATAAAAACAGATATTACAGAGAGAGAGGGAAATCCGAACATAATCTGGATTTAAAAGGATGGTGTTGCAGGGATGATTTTATAAGCCTAAGAGCCCTTGAAACATCAGCTATGAAAAATAAATGAATAGAACCGTCTTTCAAGTTACGCTTTCTTAACTTTGATTAACTGCTTTCTAAAAATGTATTCTGTGTTACGGCCACATCAGACAAGCTCTATTACAGTGTATGTGAGCTTACAGAGCATCAGGCAGACTGTAGACCACTTGAGCATGTGGGTATATGGGAGTGGAATGCAAACCATTTCCCTTGAACAACGGACGGAGAAATCCAAAACTATGACCTCGGCCAGCCTTCAAATATGTTAGCCTAGAAAAGATTTCTTGATGTGTTCCTCTTGTTATTAACTTCTTGGTATATTCTATCACTATTCATTTTCTATTAATGTCAGCCTTTATTTATCTATAAGAACATTGTCACATAAATTTTATTTCCTCCAAGAATGACAAAGAAGAACCTTGTATGACATGAAGTTCATGTGAGTTAGAGCCTCCAAAAAGTAGAACCAATTTTCCTTTGCTACAGAGTGTCTGGTAATAAGTTCAGCACTTTAAAAACTGTAGTAACTTTCTCAGGTGAAGAAAGGTAGTAAATCTAGTGAAAATCAGATTAAAGGTACTGGGCCAGGCATACTTGAAGATCCAAAAGATGGATAATGAAGTAGCTACAGTGGCTGAACCCACATGGTATTTTGGGAACTAAAAGTATACACATCAGTGGTGAATAACTAAAAGTTAATACAATATTACAACATAGCAGGCAATTGGAAATCTAAATTAATATCACCTGGATAAGGTTAGGTTTAAATATGTGAGACAGTACAGTGCAATGCAAAAAGAACAAAGAAAGAACAAAAATTGGAATTCTTCATCTACATAAGAAAATGTATACTGAAGAAGGGCAAATAAAAATTGGGACATAACAAAGGATGAATAAAATAAATGCAAATCTGTAAAAATTTATACAGAAATATGAGTATGGGGAGAGTAAACAAACATTTTTTTTCCTGAAAAGTTATTTAAAGGAAATCTTCCTAAAGGTCAACTCTGCGTAAATGATGTCATAAGATACTGATGCTCAGTGAGTCTACTTGTGCCCAAGAAATTTCCAGCCAGGAAAAATCACTTTGGGGCAGAGATTGGGTGTGGTTGGAAGGTGGGTTTTATATCTTATAGAAAATACAAGGGCTTGAAGGAGGTATAAACATCATAGGCATGTTGAAGAGTGGGGAAGTGACATCCCAGGTGAGGAAAGTGGTGAGGCAAGGGCTGGGGACAGGAATGGTCTGAATAATCCAACATGAAGCACTGCATTGGACAGATCTTACAAGGCTCTTTTCTGGAAGCTGGAAAGGAGTCTGGCAAAGAGCAGAAAGGAAAGGACAGAGGGACTCTTTTGAAGTGTATCAGTTATCCAGTGCTGTGTAACAAATTTCCCCTAAATTGAGGGGCTTTTTCTCAAATTTCTGTGTCAAGAGTTTGGGCGTGACTTTGCTGGCTCCTTTGCTTCAGGCTGTCTCACGGGCTGTGGTCATGCTGTTGGTCATCTTCATACTTGCTTGGAGAAGGGTTGGCTCGAGGCTTACTCATGTGGTTGTGGGCAGGATTCATTTTCTTGCAGGCTTATGTGATTGAGGGCCTCGGTGCCTTGCTCGCTGCTGTCTGGAGGTGGCCTCCAGGTCCTTGTGATATGGGGTGCTCCACAGGGCACCTCATCACACGACAGCTGGCTTCCCCAGAGTGAGCAAATGAGAAGATCCAGAGAGAGGGCAAGCAAGGTGGAAATCACAGTTTGTTTTTTTGTTTTTTTGGTTTTTTTGGTAATAACTTTAATGAAATATAATTTATATGCCATACTGTTTACCCATTCAATTTGTACAATTTAATAGCTTTTAGTGTGTTTGAAGATTTGTGCAACCATCACCTCAGTCAGTGTTAGAACATTTTCATCACTCTCCAAAGAAACCCCACACCTTTTAGCCACCACCCAACCTTCCAGCCCTAGGCAAACACGTAATCTACTTTCAGTCTCTATAGATTGGTCACAGACTTTTATAACCTAGTTCCAGAAGTTACATCCCTTCACTTTTGCCATATTCAGTTGCTTAAAAATGAGTCATTATGTCTTTTTTTAAAAAATTAATTAATTAATTAATTAATTTATTTTGGGGTGTGTTGGGTCTTTGTTTCTGTGCGAGGACTTTCTCTAGTTGCGGCGAGCAGGGGCCACTCTTCATCGCGGTGCGCGGGCCTCTCACTGTCGCGGCCTCTCTTGTTGCGGAGCACAGGCTCCAGACGCGCAGGCTCAGTAGTTGTGGCTCATGGGCCTAGTTGTTCCATGGCATGTGGGATCTTCCCAGACCAGGGCTCGAACCCGTGTCTCCTGCATCGGCAGGCAGATTCTCAACCACTGCGCCACCAGGGAAGCCCAGTTGAGAATCCACCTGCCAATGCAGGGGACACGGGTTTGAGCCCTGGTCCGGGAAGATCCCACATGCCGCGGAGCAACTAGGCCCGTGAGCCACAGCTACTGAGCCTGCACTCTAGAGCCTGCATGACACAACTACTGAAGCCCACACGCCTAGAGCCCGTGCTTCACAACAAGAGAAGCCACCGCAATGAGAAGCCCACACACTGCTGTGAAGAGTAGCCCCAGCTCACCGCAACTAGAGAAAGCCCACGCTCAACAGAGACCCAATGCAGCCAAAAAAATAAATTAAATAATAAATAAATTTTAAAAAATGAGTCATTAGGTCTCACTGTAAAGATGAAAGGATTCTCTGTGGTTCGTAGGAGTGTCTTGTGAACAAGGCAACTTGAAACCAGATATGGCAAGACTTGGAAGGGGCTTGATTCTCCTGCAGTCACCTTCCACGTGATGTGACTTTGCCCTTCGGGGTGTGCTCTGGCTGGCTAGAGTAGCTCAGAACTTGCAGGGCCCCCAGAACTGAATTCAGCAGTCCAGAAATCTGGTGTCCAGGGCAGATCACATTTTGATTCTTAGCTTTTTAAATGTAGGCGTTGCACATTAATTAGCATAGTTTGAGGCTGTGGTGGTTTCGTTTTTCCCTGAGGTTTTCCAGAATCTAGTTGCATGAGAGTCTCTGTGAAACTACTGTCCACTCTTTGATATTCCAAATACACACTGACATCCTGAAAGCTCATAGTAAAGAAACTCACTTAACCTCATCCGACTGTGTCTTTTCCACACGTATTTGACCATGAGATACTTTTTCCCACTCATTGCCATCTGTTAGCATTGTGGGACACAGGCGCTACACAGAACATTCTCTGAGGAGTAAAAAAAAAAAAAAGCCATTGTAAGTCTCAGTAACTCTCTGGCTCTTGTTCATACTGGGCATTGAGACAGCTAGAACTGTTGATGTTTATCACAAGGAGGATGTTAAGCCAGGGACTTCTCATGTTGCACCTTCCCAGGTGAGGTTTTGAGCCTTTGTGGAGAAGTTTACTTTGATCTGTTAAATATTATCAGGTTAGAGATCAACCATGTGCAAGTCAGCATGTGATACTGATGCTCAATTATGTCAACGGTTGCCCATTGGTTAAGCCTTAGGGATGATGTTGAATCTTCAGGCTGTGACTTAGTTCATGGACCTGTGTTTCCGAAATAGCCAATCCACAAACCCTTCAAAATATTAGTTTTAATATTGAGTAGGCCGGTGCTGAGTGCTTTGTCTAACTGCCAGATGCCACTTTTCAGATTAACATCCATCTCACTTCAGTTGACGTGCTTCCAGGTACAGCAGTTAAGAAAAAAGAACACCTGAACACGTTACATCAGATAATATTTCTTCCTTTTCCCCATAAGGAGCATCTCTGTGAACTAGCTTACAGTCAAAGGGGACCATAATTTCAACATTTTCTCCAAAAAGCTGTCAAAGGAATGGGTTAGACTGAAGGGAATGGTATTAGTAAACCAATACAAAGTCCTGGTAATCCACACAACATTTTCTAGGAGCTTACAAAATCTGTCTAATGTATTTTAGATTTTGGAGGAGGATTAATAATCAACTCATGAGTCTTTGGCTTTGAGTCTACTTGCTTTCCTTTTTTAGAGTTTGTCCACTTTTGGAAACTTGCCTGTATTCCAGGATTACAAAGGCTGGTTCTTTGTAGTTCCTGGGGTGCACTGTTTCAGTGAAGTCCTATGGACTTAGAATATTCACCTGAGTCTAGAATGTTGAACTAAGTTTAAATTAGATTGTTTCCTTTACTGTCCTTGGTTTTGGTGCCATCTTAACTATGTTATTCCTTCCTTGCTAGCTATGGTAGACTGAATGCTAAACCAGCCCCTGAGATTGCCATATCCTGTAGGACATGCCCTGTATGCTCCTCTCCCCTTGGGTGTGGGTGGGACCTGTGAATATGATGAATGCCATTCCCTTGATTAGGGTACCTTACAAGGCATAGATGATGGGATGGCACCCCATGATTATGTTATATAAGACTCCATTGGAGCAGACTGGAGAGAGATACTCCTGCTGCCATTGAAGAAATAAGCTCCCCTGTTATGAGAGGGTCACGTGACTAGTGCCTGAGGGCAGACTCTAGGAGCTGACAGCCAGTGAGAAAGTGGGGACCTCAGTCCTACAACTGCCAGGAACTGAATTCTCTCAACAACCACATGAGCTTGGGAGAGGACCTGTGTCTCCACACAACACAGGCCACTGACCCCTTGATGAAAAGCCTTGTGGAAGTGTGAGTACTGGGCCCTGTTAAGCCACGCCTGGACTCCTGACCCACAGAGACTGAGGTAATGACTGTGTGTCTTAAGACACGAAGTTTGTGGTAACTTGTTCCAGAGCAATAGATAGCACATACCAGCTTAAAAACATTCTCGCAAATACCACACACTTGCTCGCTTCATCTGACAGTGTTGTGTCTGCACCACGCAAGACATCTGTTCCTACTGGGTCCGATTCTTCTCCGCCCATACTTAGCAAAGCTTTTGAGGTTGACTTGGGGACACTCTATAAGCCTTAGCTCCTTGGGGGCTTTACCCTTCTCAGTTCAATTTCCACACTCCTCCTCCCAGCTTTTCTTCACATTCCTTTAAAATCCGAGCTCATTAAAGGGTTATCTCTGCAACCACAGCAGGGGTGTTACCCTCTCTATTCATTAGGATCATTTGCAATACTGCTCTCTAGTTGAAAGCGTCCTTCAAGGCTGCCATGCCCATCTTTCTTCCCTGAATTAGCATTTGCAGTGTTGCCCCAGAGTTCTTCTAGTTGCTGCAGTTTTTAGTAGCTGCTAAAGCTTAGCACAGGAGCAGAGGATGCTTGGAAGGGAAGCACCTGGGTAGACTGAACTGAGAGCCGCGTACCCTGTCCCCCACCACGTCCACACACTGCATCTGGTTGGGCAGCGGTCAGGGGAGTTTATCCAGGTGAATTAAAGGGACATCTTCCAAGGGGAATCCCAAGGCCAGTAGGACCTTCACCTGTGAGGTCAGTGGGGCTGGGACTCCACACATATTACAGCCACCTACCACTGGACACCAGAATTCTGTTCTTGAAAAGTCAAAGATGTGCGTGAAAAAACTAACAGGGAGCCTAAAATACAACAGAAATATAGCCTTGGTAAATGTGAGCATTCTCTGGAGATTGGGTGCTGAAGGTTAATGGACCTTCTACTGAGGAGATATCCACCAGCAAGACATCTGCTGCGTGTGCCTGTGTTATGCTTACTTCCTCACTGCGATGGCTGTGAAATCTGCCTGCTGCGTGTGCAACTGGTTTCCTTGCTAGAGGGGGAGGGAAATCAGTTTCTTGCTTGTAAATAAGAATGCAGTTTCCCTACCCAGGAAGGATACCCAATCTAAGAGGGAAGAATAGAAAAGAAAAAAGACTTGGAAGAGTCAGTGGGTTGTCAGATCTCGTGCAGAGATGATGAAGAGCAGAAGACCATTGCACAGAAGCAAATCTCAGCGAGGAGAAACTCCCTGTCAGGCTGGCATAGACATACAGAAAGCTCCGCCTACAGGGACGTGCTGGTATCTACTGAGAAGTCACCCATGTGCGGCAGGGCGTGTGCCTAGAAAATTGTAGACCTGTTATCAGCTGCTGCACGAAAAGATGGCTTGGTTAGGGGTCCTGTTGTAAGTCTGGAGCTGCCCTTGTAGAGCTAGGCATTGGCAGTTTTAATCCAGGTTTGACATAAAGTAGCGCGGTTGCCTAAGCCACCTTCTGCAAAACGTACAGCCCCACAGATAAGGCTAAGAGATGGTGCCTGTTAACCCAAGTACAGTAGCCTGTCAAAGGAAAAGGTTGACTTTTCTTCTGTAGCGTGGAGTTTCTGAACATCGTTTCTTTTGTAGAGCACAATTTTACAGCCATTCTATTTATTGGATTACTTTTCTCGGAGGCGGGCAGGTTTCTCACTATAATGTAATCTCCGTGAGGGCATGTTGTGGGTCTCACTTGTCCAGCACAGCAGGCCAGCACCTAACCGAGTTCTCGGCCCAATAGCTTTTCCTTAAACGTGTGTTTAATAAATGGAGAGAGGAGACTTGATTGTTTAGAAAACTTTTTAAAATTTTATTTTCAGTCCTTCCTTCTTCCCTCCCTCCTTGCCTTTCTCCCTTCTTTCCTTCCATTCTTCCTCTCCTCTCTATCCGTGTAACACCTGACAGTCCCCGTAGGGTTCAGTGGTCCTTGGAATGCCGCGTGGAAGTCAGTGCGGTAGCGGGCTCTGCCAGAGCCTCCCACACCGGCAGCAGCTCCCCATTTCTGCTGAGTCATACGGGCCCAGGTGACATTACCAGAAGGGATCTGCAGTGCATTGCTTGTCACTTTGAATTTCTGCTTCCAACGCTAAAGGACTTGGAGCCACATTTCTGTGTTTTCTATTTGGATATTGTGGTTGTTAGAAGAAAGTGGAGATTTGGTGGGCAGAATTCTAAGATGGTCCCAGAGATTCCCACCCCTTGGTGTATATTTACTCTGTGTGATACCCTACCTTGACCATGGGCAGAGCGTTTGAATGTGATGGACCATCACTTCCATGTTTAGGTTACCAATCAGTTGACTATGAATTCATCAAAAGTTGGGTTGTGATATGATGGTTCTGCCCAGTGAGCGGCTGTCTTCCGGTGGGATCCTGGAAACCTTTTGCTGTCCTGTTAGAAAGAGAGAGTCCATGGGGTGCCCTTCTCCCTTCATGCGTGGATGTCTGGGTGTATGTCAACCATTGTGACCATGAGGCCACAACCTTGAGAGACAAAACTAGATGCTGAGGGTAGAGGGTCAGATATAGAAAGAGCACAGGTACCTGAAGGCAACAGCGAGCAGATGTACCAGCGCTTGGCCACCCACCTCCTGACGTCTTGTTTTGTGAGAAAAATAAGCCCTTTTATTGTTCAAGCTGTTGCTTTCTCGTCACTGTGTGTTCTCATGCAAACACAGACCTTGGGGCTCTGAGATACCTGTAGTTTCTCCTACTGAGGGAAGAAGGTTGGTGGTGGTTGTTAAATCTCTAGAAATAATGAATAACAGAAAAAAAAAATTCATCCAAGATTTAGCATTTATCAAAGCAAGAATACGTGTTGCTCTCTAAGAAATGTAGTTTTAAGAGATTCATACTTTATTTCTAAAAAAAAAAAAAAGAATTGAAATTAGTTTTCCTTTCCTAACTGCGCTCTGGTATCTGATTTCTGATCAAACCTCTAGTTATTTGTTGTGCTGGGTTAAAACCAGTTGCTTTTATTTATATTTTTAACGTACATAACATTAGGACTACTTGTGAATGTGCTGCCTGCCTGTAATGGAATTTTATTCTACGTAAATGATATCTAGTTAGTTACACAGATTCTTGTCAGGATAATCACAAAGGGGGAAATAAAGCTGTCCATGCTCCTAAATTTTGAGAATTATAATCATTTGGGGTTACTATTATTCTCAATTATGTCAATGAAAAAAATAACTCTAAAAAATATTGTATGCTGGGATGATTTTGTGGTCTGCTTCAAGGCTACCATCTCTTGTAGAAAAAAGTCAGTGAGATTAAAAGAGATACCATGATAAATATTTTTGATTCTTTAGTAGCTGAAAGATAACTTGGAGAAGTTCCCAGGAAAGAGGTAGAAATGATGAAATAAATTCAAGGACTGACATATGATGGACGATCAAAAAGATCCAGTTAATGTGTCTTGTGGAGCTGTAACTCAGCATGATACAACAATCTATAATTACGTGAAAGGCAATACCTGGGAGAGACAGAAATAAAAAATATAGCACTTTATTTGGTTTTGATGCATCTGGACAAAACTCTCATTCATTTCTTCAGTAAATATTTACTGAGTGCCTAGTGTGGGAAGGCATTACTTTTAGCGTGAAGATATAAGGAAGACTGACTCAATCCTTGCCCTGAAGGTGTCACTCACAATCTGGTGAATGAGTCAGAGAAATGAACAGGCAATAAAAATGGAGGGGGGAAGAGGAAGCAGAGACACTGGGAAGCTAACTCAGCCTGGGGGTGTCATGGAAGACCACAGCGGGGAGTGATGCTGAGTGGGGTCCTGATGAGCTAGGAGGAACTAGCTGTGTGGGAGAAGGGAAAGCATAAGGTGGTCAGGGCATATGAAATAACTCATGCAGATGGACCCAGGGGCATGGTGCCTTAGGGAAATTGCAAGCAGCCCACAAAGAATGGAGATGGGTGCTTGTGGGTAGGTAGCAGGACATACCCTGGGGAAAAGCAAAGGGAAAATTAATAAAGGAACTTGCAAATGATGGTAAGTCATTAAATACTTGGAGCTCGGAAACTGCATAATCAGAGCATCAGTTCTGGATAGACCACTCATCTAAACGTGGATTCTAGGGTACCTAGACTAAAATCTGAGACACTAGATGGAAGGCAAGATTTGCTTGGTACCAGGCATAGTGTGGCTGGAGATGAATGGATGGATTAGAGAGGTTTTTGCTGAGTAATTGGATGAGGAGTGAGGGATGAACAAGAGCTTAGCAGCAGACCCAGTGTGGCTGGTAATCCATTTTGACACCTGTTTTTTGAGTTCATTTTTGAACGTAATGAGTTTGACGTGAACACATCCATGGTGCAGTTGTAATTTATGGCCCTATGGCTCCATAAGAGACTGGGATGGGATATATATTTGAGAGCTATCAGCATATAGAATGGATGAGAGCTCTTATGGAAAGTACCCAGAGTGAGAAGAAAAGAGGTTAAAGATAGGATGCTCAAAATCACCAACATTGAAGGGATGGGGGAAGGAAGAAGAGCACATACAGGAGACAGAAGAGGAGTGCCAGGGAGAAAGGAAGAGATCTAGGGAGCCGTGATTCATGTCATGAGCAGAGAGCAGAATTTTAAAGAGGAAGAGATCCATACCATTAAAAGGGGCCTTGCTAGCAACACTGGCATTGGGATATTGGGGGTGGAAGTTGGTGTGAAGATTGTTAGGTTCAGGGTAAAGTGAGTTTATTTTTTTTGTTGCAAATTCACAGTGTCAACTTATCATGTTATCACTCTCTTTGATTGCTGAAAACATTCTGGGGCTAAGTAAGCAGGTGTACATATGGGGCAAATCTGAATGTGTCTTAGGAGTGGTGAGACGGTCCACAACACTTCTTTTTTTGTGTCCTTTCACAACCTTTTTTTCAGCTATAATCTGCATAGCATTACATTTACCCATTTTAAGTGCAATTCAATGATTTTTTTTTAGCAAATTTGCTGAGTTGTGCAGCCATCACTACAATTCATGTAAAACATTCCCATCACCCTACTACAAACCCCCTTATTAGTTGACAGTTAATCTGCATTTCCCCACCTCAGCCCTAGGTAACCACTAATCCACTTCCTACCTCTTGGACTTGCCTGTTCAGGAATTTCATGTAAGTGGGATCCTATCAGTACAACATGTGGACTTCTGTGGCTGGCTCCTTTCACTCATCATAATGTTTTAAAGCTTCACCCGTGTTGTAGCTTGTGTCGGTACTTTGTTTCTATTTACCACTTTTGACCAGGTATTAACTGGTTTTGACCCTTGGAATCCAGAGCTGGATAGAAGTGGAGTTCACCACTCTCCACTGCACTGCTGTCTTGTCTTCCCCAAGTCTCTAGCTTCCACTCCTCAGGGACCTCTACCATTCTCTTTCCATCTGCTAACCACTGTGCTCTTCTTTGGTTTTGGAATCAAGTGCTAGTGTTCCCTTTGATGGGCCGGGGGAGAAAAGCAGTGCTAAAACACATGCCTATCTATTTACTTATTATTGTTGTATTATTTATTTGGTACAAGGTATATGCATATGGGGAAATGGACCACTGGCCTAAGTGCTTTAACCTTACTTGCTGAGCAGAATTGCATTACACCACAAACAAAGGAACCAAAGGCCAGAAAATATAAGTACATAGCCCAAGTCAGAGCCAACAGGTGTGGGGAGTCAAGATTTAAACCCAGGTTTGCCTGCTTCCAAAGCCTTTGCTCTTTCTGTATCACTGTACTTTTCTAATTAAACTTATTTAAAGGAGGTGGCTTTTTATTTTTTTAATTTTTATATTTTTTTAAACTCTTACTTTATTTTATTTTTTATACAGTATGTTCTCATTAGTTATCTATATTATACATAGTAGTGTATATATGTCAATCCCAAGCTCCCAATCCATCCCACCCCCTTCGCCCCCTTGGTATCCATACATTTGTTTTCTATGTCTGTGTCTCTATTTCTGCTTTGCAAATAAATTTATACCATTTTTCTGGATTCCACATATATCCGTTAATATACGATATTTGTTTTTTTTCTTTCTGACTTACTTCACTCTGTATGACAGTCTCTAGGTCCATCCATGTCTCTACAAATGACCCAATTTCATTTCTTGTTATGGCTGAGTAATATTCCATTGTATATACGTACCACATCTTCTTTATCCATTCAACTGTTGATGGGCATTTAGGTTGCTTCCATGGCCTGGCTATTGCAAATAGTGCTGCAGTGAACATGGGGGTGCATGTGTCCTTTTGAATTATGGTTTGCTCTGGGTATATGCCCAGAAGTGGGATTGCTGGGTCATATGGTAATTCTATTTTTAGTTTTTTAAGGAACCTCCATACTGTTCTCCATAGTGGCTGTATCAATTTACATTCCCACCATCAGTGCAAGAGGGTTCCCTTTTCTCCCCACTCTCTCCAGCATTTGTTGTTTGTAGATTTTCTGATGATGCCCATTCTAACCGGTGTGAGGTGATGCCTCATTGTAGTTTTGATTTGCATTTCTGTAATAATTAGTGATGTTGAGCAGCTTTTCATGTGCTTTTTGGCAATCTGTATGTCTTCTTTGGAGAAATATCTATTTAGGTCTTCTGCCCATTTTTGGATTGGGTTGTTTCTTTTTTTAATATTGAGCTACATGAGCTGTTTATATATTTTGGAGATTAATCCCTTGTTCGTTGATTCATTTGCATATATTTTCTCCCATTCTGAGGGTTGTCTTTCATCTTGTTTATAGTTTCCTTTGCTGTGCAAAAACTTTGAAATTTCATTAGGTCCCATTTGTTTATTTTTGTTTTTATTTCCATTACTCTAGGAGGTGGGTCAAAAAAGATCTTGCTGTGATTTATGTCAAAGAGTGTTCTTCCTATGTTTTCCTCTAAGAGTTTTATAGTGTATGGTCTTACGTTTAGGTCTTTAATCTATTTGGAGTTGATTTTTGTGTATGGTGTTAAGGAGTGTTCTAATTTTATTCTTTTACATGTAGCTGTCCAGTTTTCCCAGCACTACTTGTTGAAGAGACTGTCTTTTCTCCATTGTATATCCTTGCCTCCTTTGTCGTAGATTAGTTGACCATAGGTGCGTCGGTTTATCTCTGGGCTTTCTATCTTGTTCCATTGATCTATATTTCTGTTTTTGTGCCAGTACCCTATTGTCTTGATTACTGTAGCTTTGTAGTGTACTCTGAAGTCAGGGAGTCTGATTCCTCCAGCTCCGTTTTTTCCCCTCAAGATTGCTTTGGCTATCTTGGGGTCTTTTGGGTCTCCATACGGGGTCTTTTCTGTCTCCATACAAATTTTAAGATTTTTTGTTCTGGTTCTGTAAAAAATGCCATTGGCAATTTGATAGGGATTGCATTGAATCTGTAGATCGCTTTGGGTAGTATAGTCATTTTCACAATATTGATTCTTCCAATCCAAGAACATGGTATATCTCTCCATCTGTTTGAGTCATGTTTGATTTCTTTCATTAGTGTCTTATAGTTTTCTGAGTACAGGTCTTTTACCTCCTTAGGTAGGTTTATTCCTAGGTATTTTAGTCTTTTTGTTGCAGTGGTAAATGGGATTGTTTCTTTAATTTCTCTTTCTGGTCTTTCGTTGTTAGTATATAGGAATGCAAGAGATTTCTGTGCAACTGTATCCTGCAGCTGTACGAAATTCATTGATGAGCTCTAGTAGTTTTCTGGTGGCATCTTTAGGATTCTCTATGTATAGTATCATGTCATCTGCAAACAGTGACAGTGTATTCCAATTTGTATTCCTTTTATTTCTTTTTCTTCTCTGATTGCCGTGGCTAGAACTTTCAAAACTATGTTGAATAACAGTGGTGAGAGTGGACATCCTTGTCTTGTTCCTGATCTTAGAGGAAATGCTTTCAGTTTTTCACCATTGAGAATGATGTTTGCTGTGGGTTTGTCATATATGGCCCCTATTATGTTGAGGTAGGTTCTCTCTATGCCCACTTTCTGGAGAGTTTTTATCATAAATCGGTGTTGATTTTTGTCAAAAGCTTCTTCTGCATCTATTGAGATGATCATATGGTTTTTATTCTTCAATTTGTTAATATGGTGTATCACATTGGTTGATTTACGTATATTGAAGAATCCTTGCATCCCTGGGATAAATCCCACTTGATCATGGTGTATGATCCTTTGAACATGTTGTTGGATTCTGTTTGCTACTATTTTGTTGAGGAATTTTGTATCTGTATTCATCAGTGATATTGGTCTGTAATTTTCTTTTTTTGTAGTATCTTTGTCTGGTTTTGGTATCAGGGTGATGGTGGCCTCATAGAATGAGTTTGGGAGTGTTCCTTCCTCTGCAGTTTTTTGGAAGATTTTGAGAAGGATGGGTGTTAGCTCTTCTCTAAATGTTTGATAGAATTCACCTGTGAAGCCATCTGGTCCTGGGCTTTTGTTTGTTGGAAGATTTTTAATCACAGTTTCATTTACATTACTTGTTACTGGTCTGTTCATATTTTCTATTTCTTCCTGGTTCAGTCTTGGAAGGTTATACCTTTCTAAGAATTTGTCCATTTCTTCCAGGTTGTCCATTTTATTGGCATAGAGTTGCTTGTAGTAGTCTCTTAGGATGCTTTGTATTTCTGCGGTGTCTGTTGTAATTTCTCCTTTTTCATTTCTAGTTTTATTGATTTGAGTCCTCTCCCTCTTTTTCTTGATGAGTCTGGCTAAAGGTTGATCAATTTTGTTTATCTACTCAAAGAACCAGCTTTTAGTTTTATTGATCTTTGCTATTGTTTTCTTTGTTTCTATTTTACTTATTCTACTGTGATCTTTATCATTTCTTTCCTTCTACTAACTTTAGGTTTTGTTTCTTCTTCTTTCTCTAGTTACTTTAGGTGTAAGGTTAGATTGTTTATTTGAGATTTTTCTTGTTTCTTGAGGTTGGCTTGTATTGCTATAAACTTCCCTCTTAGAACTGCTTTTGCTGCATCCCATAGGCTTTGGATCGTCATGTTTTCACTTTCATTTGTCTCTAGGTATTTTTTGATTTCCTCTTTGATGTTTTCAGTGATCTCTTGGTTATTTAGTAACATATTGTTTAGCCTCCATGTGTTTGTGTTTTTTACATTTTTTTCCCCCTGTAATTTATTTCTAATCTCATGACGTTTTGGTCGGAAAAGGTGCTTGATAGCATTTCAATTTTCTTAAATTTACCAAGGCTTGATTTGTGACCCAAGATGTGATCTATCCTGGACAACGTTCCATGGGTACTTGAGAAGAAAGTGTAATCTGCTGTTTTCCAATGGGATATCCTATAAATACGAATTAAATCTGGTCTATTGTGTCATTTAAAGCTTGTGTTTCCTTATTGATTTTCTGTCTGGATGATCTGTCCATTGGTGTAAGTGAGGTGTTAAAGTCCCCCACTATTATTGTGTTACTGTCGATTTCCCCTTTTATGGCTGTTAGCATTTGCCTTATGTATTGAGATGCTCCTATGTTGGGTGCATATATATTTATAATTGTTATATATTCTTTTGGGTTGATCCCTTGATAATTATGTAGTGTCCTTCCTTCTCTCTTGTAACATTCTTTATTTTAAAATCTATTTTGTCTGATATGAGTATTGCTACTCCAGCTTTCTTTAGATTTCCATTTGCATGGAATATCTTTTTCCATCCCCTCACTTTCAGTCTGTATGTGTCCCTAGGTCTGAGGTGTGTCTCTTGTAGACAGCATATATATGGGTGTTGGTTTTGTATCCATTCAGCGAGCCTGTGTCTTTTGGTTGGAGCATTTAATCCATTCACGTTTAAGGTAATTATCGATATGTATGTTCCTATGACCATTTTCTTAATTGTTTTGGGTTTGTTTTTGTAGGTCCTTTTCTTCTCTTGTGTTTCCCACTTAGAGAAGTTCCTTTAGCATTTGTTGCAGAGCTGGTTTGGTGGTGCTGAAATCTCTTAGCTTTTGCTTGTCTATAAAGCTTTTGATTTCTCCATCGAATCTGAATGATCTCCTTGCAGGGTAGAGTAATCTTGGTTGTAGGTTCTTACCTTTCATCACTTTAAGTATATCATGCCATTCTCTTCTGGCTTGTAGAGTTTCTGCTGAGAAATCAGCTGTTAACCTTATGGGAGTTCCCTTGTATGTTATTTGTCGTTTTTCCCTTGCTGCTGTCAATAATTTTTCTTTGTCTTTAATTTTTGCCAATTTGATTACTATGTGTCTCGGTGTGTGTCTCCTTGGGTTTATCCTGCCTGGGACTCTCTGTGCTTCCTGGACTTGGGTGGCTATTTCCTTTTTCATGTTAGGGAAGTTTTTGACTATAATCTCTTCAAATATTTTCTCTGGCCCTTCCTCTCTCTCTTCTTCTGGGACCCCTATAATGCAAATGTTGTTGCGTTTAATATTGTCCCAGAGGTCTCTTAGGCTGTCTTCATTTCTTTTCATTCTTTTTTCTTTATCCCGTTCCGCAGCAGTGAATTCCACCATTCTGTCTTCCAGGTCACTTATCTGTTCTTCTGCCTCAGTTATTCTGCTACTGATTCCTTCTAGTGTATTTTTCATTTCAGTTATTGTATTGTTCATCTCTGTTTGTTTGTTCTTTAATTCTTCTAGGTCTTTGTTAAACGTTTCTTGCATCTTCTCGATCTTTGCCTCTATTGTTTTTCCGAGGTCCTGGATCATCTTCACTATCATTATTCGGAATTCTTTTTCTGGAAGGTTGCCTATCTCCACTTCATTTAGTTGTTTTTCTGGGGTTTTATCTTGTTCCTTCATCTGGTACTTAGCCCTCTGCCTTTTCATCTTGTCTATCTTTCTGAGAATGTGGTTTTCCTTCCACAAGCTGCAGGATTGTAGTTTTCTTGCTTCTGCTGTCTGCCTTCTGGTGGATGAGGCTGTCTAAGAGGCTTGTGTAAGTTTCCTGATGGGAGGAACTGGTGGTGGGTAGAGCTGACTGTTGCTCTGGTGGGCAGAGCTCAGTAAAACTTTAATCCGCTTGACTGCTGATGGGTGGGGCTGGGTTCCCTCCCTGTTGGTTGTTTGGCCTGAGGCGACCCAACACTGGAGCCTACCTGGGCTCTTTGGTGGGGCTAATGACAGACTCTGGGAGGGCTCATGCCAAGGAGTACTTCCTGGAACTTCTGCTCCCAGTGTCCTTGTCCCCACAGTGAGCCACAGCCACCCCCTGCCTCTGCAGGAGACCCTCCAACACCAGCAGGTAGGTCTGGTTCAGTCTCCTATGGGGTCACTGCTCCTTCCCCTCGGTCCCGATGTGCACACTACTTTGTGTGTGCCCTCCAAGAGTGCAGTCTCTGTTTCCCCCAGTCCTGTCGATGTCCTGCAATGAAATCCCCCTAGGCTTCAACATCTGATTCTCTAGGATTTCCTCCTCCCGTTGCCGGACCCCCAGGTTGGGAAGCCTGACGTGGGGCTCTGAACCTTCACTCCAGTGGGTGGACTTCTGTGGTATAAGTGTTCTCCAGTCTGTGAGTCACCCACCCAGCAGTTATGGGATTTGATTTGATTGTGATTGTGCCCCTCCTATCATCTCACTGTGGCTTCTCCTTTGTCTTTGGATGTGGGGTATCTTTTTTGGTGAGTTCCAGTGTCTTCCTGTTGATGATTGTCCAGCAGCTAGTTGTGATTCTGGTGTTCTTGCAAGAGGGAGTGAGAGCACGTCCTTCTACTCTGCCATCTTGGTTCCTCCTCCTCAAGAACTCTTTTTGAGAGTAGCAAATGAATTTTTTTCTTGTTTATGAATCTTTAATCCTTGCACTGTTGTTGTTATTATAGCTGCATGATGTTTCCAAGTTATATCCTCATTCAACATTTATTGATCCAGAATTAGTGCAGATTTAGAGCTTTAAAATTTTATAACAGAGTTAGAGAAGCTTGGAGTTATGATCTTCCCTTTCAAGGTTACTGGTAGGGGAAGCAGGTTGGAAAAGGTCAGCATTGATGGCCAGGTGAGGCAGTGGAGTGAGGCAGAGTTTAGGTGTGGGCAATAATATTTCTCTCAGTTTCTCCTCCTACTTACTAGTGCCCACGTATGACTTTGTAGCTCAGGGGAGGCACAGTGGGTGGGTCGGTGGTGACAGTATCCATAGCTCTTCCAGATATTGGCTGTTACTTCTATCATTTATCAAAAGCTGATGGGCTGGAACACCTGTTGCATGTTGACATCTTTCTTAGACCTGGAGGAATTCCACTCAGACGCTAGTAGCCTCATGACTTATCACAGACATGGCACACTTCTGACACCAGGCAGGGCCAGGCAGGCTAGAAGAGGCAGGCCTTGGCGCCTGGTGCCTCTGATGGGCTTGTAGAGTAGTTGGCATTGGTGAGAGAAATGGGACTTCATTCCTGGGAATTTTTGAGGCAAGGAGGAAAGTCGGGCAGAAATGGGGGTTAGGAGAAAATCAAAGAAAGATTGCACATAGGAACAGTTAGGGATAATAAATCACAGGCAGGTTTGGTGAAGGAATGATTTTTATAGAGAGGCATGTTTGCTTCATTGGAATGAATTCTTTGGAATTTAGATCATGTTAGAAAGCCCATTTAGGCAGCGAGAGTATGTAAAGGCAGAATGGGGCTGTTGATGAATATATTTGAATCATGCAGTGTTTGTCCTTCTGTGACTGCCTTACTTTACTTAGCATCATGTCCTTAAGGTTCATCCATGTTGTCACATGTGGCAGCATTTACTTCTTGTTTAAGGCAGAATATATCACATTTTCTTTATCCATTCATCTGTTGATGGGCATTTAGGTTATTTCTACATCTTGGCTGTTGTGGATAGTACTGTAATGCACATGGGAGTGCTAATATCTCTGTGAGATCTGATTTCAATTCATTTGGATAAAAACCCAATAGTGGGATTGCTGGATTTAGTCAACAGGAATAAAGTTTCAGCTAGGCAGGTGAATAAGTTCTAGAGGTCTGCTCTACAACGTGGTACTTGGTACCTAGTATAGTTAAAAATACTGTATTGAACACTTAAAAATTTTAGAGGGAAGCTCTCATGTTAAGTGTTCTTACTACAATAACGTAAAATTTTATAAAGCTGTATTTGAGTCTTAGTGCATGCTGTGTATTTGAATAATTGGTTTAATCTGGACTCCTAGGGCATAGGTTTTATTATCTCCATTTAATAGAAGCAGAGTTCAGAGAGGATGGTGATTTGCTCAGGATCACACAGCTGAATCAGTGGCACAGATGTGTCAAACCCGACCCTTTTTGACTCCACAGTCCATGTTTGTGGCTAGCTGGAAATAAATGGAGAGGGACCCTGGAAATATATAGTCAGGGTGAATAAACTAAGAAGCTTTGGGAGAGGCAGTGGGTTAAAATGTTGGTGTAGAGATGTATTGCCAGCTGAATTTCCAGGAAATTCTCATTTTTACCCTCATGCTTTTCAAATGGACGCTGTGAGACTTTGCTGAAAAACATTTTCTTGCCCTCCTTTGAATTTGCTTGACATGTAAAATTTTCTCCTGTCAGTACTGGCTGATTTTAGAATGTAGCAGCTTGCTTGTGTCATGCAGATAGTATTTGTGGTAAACAACTTCCTTGTATCCTTACTGCTTCTCTTTTATGCTTTTGTTACTTTCCTGGCTTGTTCATCTGTGTCTTTGCCAGCCGGCTCAGGGTGGAGCCAGTGTGGCCTGCGAGGCCTCAGCAGAGAAGGTTGTCTTCTGACGATACTCTGTTGCATGGAATCCATGTTTCATTTCCAACTTGGAGACTGAAAAGAGGTTCACGTTATTACCCCTGAAACTATCTAGAACAAAATAGTGAAGATATTGGTATTCCTAGATCTAGATCTTCAGATTAAAAAAAAAAAAAAAGACATTAAATTAATAAAATGTAGAATGTGGGAACCAAAAGAATAGACATAAAGGTGAATCTAGTTGTCCAGGCTATCTGTGTTTTAGACAGATATCAGACTCTAGTGTAATTTTCCTACCTAATTACTCAGATACAATTTACTCACACCTGCCAGTGGCAGCGTGACGAGTCCTAGACATTATGCAGACACCAGGAAACCCTGCAGATAAGCCTGTTTGGTGGCAGTAATCATCAGCTTTATGTGGGTGCAGATCCTTTGAACAAAGGTGGTGTCTTAGCTGCTCTGAGTGACAGACCCGCCCTAACACAAGACACCCCGGCACGCTCCTAGGATGGGCCGCATCGGCGGCACCTGAGAGCTTGCCCTCCCAAAGCCGCTGAATCAGAAGCCTGGAGATAGAGCCCGGGGATCTGGTGTGAAAAAGCCTGCCAGCTGCCCCTCGCTGGAGCCTGAGAACCGGCCCCCTGACCGATCAGATCCCAGGCTGGTTTTTATTTATTGATTATTTTTAACATCTTTATTGTGGTATCGTGAGGAGCCTTTTGTCTTAGAAAATGCCAGTGTCTGTGATGCCCCCAGGGCCCACCCACGTGTGCCACACTTATTCAGTGATGCCGTGGAAACTCAGGTTTGACCTTGCACTGAGGACGTGGAGGGACACCTAGGCCCCCTGCCAGGAGAGACTGGCGTCAGTAGCGACTCCTCTCTCTCTCTTCTGCACGCAAGTTCCGGTTCCCGGTCAGTCTAAGGTGCTGATCCAGCGTGTCCTCACTTTTCTCAGATCTGTGTTCCCCTTAAAGCAAATGAACGAATCACTCCTCGGGGGTCTTAATGAGCTGCAGGCGCCTGCAATCCTGTTCCAGCTGATGGACTTTGAGAAGGCAGCTCCACACGTGCCAATTAGTTTCCCTGGCTACCTTGCAAAACGAAGGCTAAAATGCAGCCATCTCTGTGAATCATGTCACCGCGAGTCTCTGAAGCTGGGCTCAGAAGTGCTGCGTGCCGCGTTGGAGGCCATCCACTGGTGAGTTTCCGAGGCAGGTGTCCTTGGTCCTCAGGGACCAGGATTCAGGACACCTCCTGGGATGTTTGTGACGCAGGATGTTGCTTCCACGTGCAGCCACGCACGGCAGCTTGGCGCTCGTGCCGCTGGCGCTCATTTTCTCTGTCTCCTTTCACCTATTGAGAGCCTCATCTACGCGCAAGGCCACAAGAATCTTTTTGCCCCATTAAAAGTGTCACCCTCACAGAGTGGAAAATGCACCTGGGTGTTCTTCTGAGAACATTAGTAATGCTTTCTGATACATTTAGAGCAAATATATTGTGCGCTTTTCTAGGGTCAGAAAAGGTTTCTTGGAAACAGTGTTTCCTGTGTTATTTTTCTTGTAGTATCTTACATTGTTTGAAAGCAACTTGAAAATTTTAAGCTAAGTGATAACTTATGAACCGTAAAGGGCAGGTAGTGTACCAGTCTTTAGTGGGCAGCGTGATGTGTTTTACCTCTGTCTGCACCTGTGTAACCGACACCAAGATCGAGGTCCAGCTTCTGTCCAGCACCTGCCATCGCCCTCCTGCTCCTGCCAGGCTCTCTGTCTGCACCAGGCTGTGTATCTTCTGATTTCCCTCACCATCCATTAGTGTCGTGTGTCCTTGAAACTTCATGTGAGTGGAAGCAGGGAGTGTGAACTCCTCTCTGTCTGCCCTCTTCCCCCCCCCCCCACATGGTGTCAGTGACGCCCACCCACGTGGACGTGTGGGTCACTAGCTCATTGTTTATTAGTGGAAAGCACCTTGCATTTTTATTCGGAGAGGGAAGTAGTGAGAAAACAAATTGGTTCTGTTGGACTTAGATGTGAAAGCAAAGTTACTAAATGAGTCAATCCTAGGTTTTTGGTGTGGAAATAAATACCCCAAGTGGGAGAGTACCTTTGGCTCCGTGACTCTGTAATACTCTGTTTCCTCTGCTCTTAGATTCCTAGGGTCTCTTGGTTGAAGGGTAATTGACTCCAGTAGGTGAGTGGGTGGTGTGAGGTGCTGGAAAATCTAGGCTTGTGGACAAGTCAGAGACTTCCCAGAGGCAGGGAGTGTGGCCGTGCTCTGAGGCAGCCCTCCAGGGGACAGGCAAGGAGGGGGAGGTGCAGCGAGGCACTCCCGTCTGCCCAGCACCCACACACCCGTTTCCCTTAAAGTCATCTTTGACTCGTCTCTGGGCCTGGGCCATGTTCCACAGCAACATCAAAAAGGCTCCGAGGAAGGCCAGCCTCGCCTCGGGACATGGGTACGATCCAGTGCTTTCTGTGGGTTAGCTCCTGCCCTGTGATGCGTGGACGTGGGGACTGTGGATCCCCCCTACTTAAACCTGGATCCTGTAACCACACCTTTCTGACTCCGTGGGCCCCTAGCAAGACGGTTCTGTTTCACGCTTCGATGTCCTGCACCTGCCTTAGCCCAGTCCTCCTGAGTCTCCCCCCACCCCTGACCGCCTGGCCTGCAAACATCCCCGCCTTTCAGCCCTGCTTACTTCTCCTGTATCGTCACCTCCAAATGTCCCATCCTTTCTGCTCAGAGGCATGCCTGGGTGACTGTGAGTCTAAAGGGAGAGGATCTGTGCTCTCTGGGCATTCTTCATACTCCAGTCACATCCTCAGGGCAGCCCCAAGCTGGGGTCTGAGGAGGCACTTTGTTCAGCAGCCCAGATGACCGTGTTCCCCAAAAAGTACACTGGACGGACACAAGGAACCTTCTCCCCATTGTTATGTGGCAGGTGGTTTCAGTGGGGTAGTGTGTGATTTTTGTCCCCTCTCCCCATGGGGTGTTTGACAGTTTCAGGAGATACAGCTGGGAGGTGGCAGGGGCTACTAGCATCTAGTAGGTGGAGACCAGGGATGCTGCCAAACTTTGAATGCACAGGATAGACCCTGACAACAAAGAATTATCTCGCTCCAAATGCCAAGAGTGACAGGTTTGAGGGACCCTGATGTTAAACAGCTTGGGATACAAACTTGTGGTGAAAATGAAGGCATAGAAGAGGTAGATACAGAGAGGGATAAAGATGGAGTTGTCATGTCAAGAAGTTACGAGCTGAATTGGCAGGATGAAAAGTAGTTTCACATACGCACTGAAGACAGGCTAGATTGGGTAAATGTAGATAAGTGTGAACATGGTCAGTTAAAAATTGTGTAAGTAGCATTGAGGTCTAGAAACCTCGCGATGATGCTTGTAGGGCTGTGAGTAGGAAACCAATCTTTATAAGGAGAAAAAAAAAACAAAACTGTGAAGGAGAGCCTTGAACTTGGGGAAATCCTGTTGATGTGTTGGGACATCACCCACAGGTAGTTTGTATCCGCTGACAGTGCTGGAGGACGGGAGCAGCCTTGTTTGCGATTCTAAATCAGTTGTTTCAAAGCAAAGGCAAAACTAACAAACCCTTTTGTGCCAGATTTTAAAAAGGGGTAAGAGTCTTGGAAGAGAGAACCTTCTCCATTATCAGCCATGCATTATTAAAGGAAGCTAAGGGGGTAGCAGAAGACAAGCAAACTTTTTCTTCCCACTGGCTCACATTGTTGCCTAGTTCCGATGCTTCCCAGGGGAGTTAGAACTTGGGACTTTGTTTCAGGCACACATGACTCTTCCTAAAGAAGCCTAAACGTCCTCCTCTGCCTTGAGTAACTAAGATGGAGTGTAAAGGAGACTGTCCTTGAAAGGAAAAGTTACGCACGAATGCTAGGATCCTGAAGCAAGAGAACGGCTTGACATTAGACGTCAAATTGTGGAGAATTTTTGGACCATTCACATCACTGTTTGCTTTTGTTGGCAAGGTTGGCTTAGAGCAAGCACAGCACTTTGAAGTATTTTGTTTAGACAGGAGGAATGAGGAATTCATAGACTTTGAGTTGGAGAGGACTTCAGAGGTTTTCAACCTGGTCTCCCACCCAGTGGAAGAATTCTCTTCCATGGTCACCGTTGGCCTCCAGCCTTGGCTCAGTGTCCCGACGTCCCAGCGTTCCTGCCTTTCATGGGTCAGCTCTCTCTGTTTGGCAGCCCTGGTCATTAGGAATATTTTTTCAGCCTTCGGATTTCACCTCCTTTGCTCTGGGCTTTCTCTCTGAGCAGGAGAAATGAGAGCTCCTGCATTGATGACTAACTGGGCAGTGGTTCAGGAAGGGTCCTGGGCAGGACTGAGGGTTCTCCACTTGCTGAGAAATAAGCATGGAACTACCTTTATTTTCTCTAGTAACAGCTATCATGGGGACCTCTGGAGCCCCTCTCTCCTATTCGATGCTGAAATCTCTTGAGGATGTCTTTTATGGTATCTTATTTAATTCCTATTACTTAAAGACGCTTACCTGTAGTGCTGTCCATCTTGAACTTAAATTTCTTACTGAAGTAAAAACTCTTCCGTCTTGTCCAACCCCCGAGCTGGCTGGACTTGGGGGCTCTGCGGCCTGGAGGGCGTGGTGGTGAGGACAGGACCTGCACTCTGACTCCGTCTCTGTCTGAACTCCCCTGGTATTGGTGCAAACATGAGCTGGGTGGAGGGAAAATACCAGACGCTGCTCTCCGTCACTGCCCTTGGCCGAATGTTTCAACCCTCTCTGTTGTCTTTGATACCACAGGCCTGCAAATATTTTGGCACAACTTTCATGTATTCTTTCCTTCCATTGCTTCTCATATAACAAGGCCTCACATACTTTATATTTTAGTTCCCTAAGATTAAAGAGTCTACCAGTAAAAAAAAATAATATGAAGTATTCATATTTATAAGACTATCAGCTCTTCCCAAAGTGTGTTCCACCTCACAGAACAGAACAAAATGTAACTGCCCACATGCATTCTATGGTGAAATATTTTTAGGAAAATGCTTCCTTCTGTTTTTTGCCCCTTCCTTTTCACTGAGGATTTCCATTGCATATTAGCATATTAAAATCCCCAGTAGACTTGCTTCACGTTGACCCCAACTTGTCTTAAACTTAATTGGCCATGGAACCATTTTTATCACATAAAATGTATTAACACACACATTGCGTAACCCTCTAATACATATTCATATACATCTAGTAACAAAATATGTAACTGAACCATATGTGCAAATTATACTGTTACTAATATTCACAGTCTTAAGTTATAGACAAAAGTACAAATTTTGTTAGAAATCCTGAGTCTGGCTGAATCTTTAGGTACCCCATTAGGAGACCCACAAAGGTTTCCAGCTTGAGCTTCTACCTCTCTGAGTTCTAGGCCACTTGAGGATTTAACCGTTGACTTGAAATGTCAGCCTCTGAAATGTCAGGTTCATAATCTCACCTTACTTTTGTAAAGGGACCATTTTTTTTTCTTTTTACAAATACTTCCCCTCGCACATCATTTTCCTTTTTAGTCTCTCTTCACCAACCAATTTCAAACACATACAAGAACCATGTAGTGTGTTGCCCCAAGGAGGAAGAAAACCTGGTGAGAGGCTCAAACCTCAGTTTTGTGGAAGAGAATTTGCTAAATTCCTTCATCTTCCTTTTCTTCATGAGTTCATGGGCTCAGCCTGGAATACCTACCTCCCAGAGGGCAGGGAAGAGTGAGGCCTGCCTTCAAGCATTAGCCAGGAGGTAGGAGAGATAAAAGTAAACCTCTAAGCCTCAGAGCCTACCTGTATTTAATGAAAGGTCCTCACCACTTTTGCCCGCCCAAGTTGGCTTAGGTCAGTTTGCAATATTAGGTGCCGTGAGCAAAGTGATATGTAGCACAAAAACCAATCACACATGAGCTGGAGGATTCAAAACTTCAACAGAGGAAATCAGCGTGTTAGGAATCTTCTGGGAAACCCAGACATGCTTAAGGGGGCTGAAGAAGTTAGATATCAGGTATTTTGATAATGTAGCTTACATTTGCTGTCAAAACCAAGTCAAAAGTTGCAAATAGCTGGGTTTTCAGAGAATTTGAAATGGCAACATTTAGATAATTAGTGCAGTAGGGACAGCTAGTTGTCCCGTAAATTACTCAGGAATTCTATTTTTCTTAATAATAAAACCCTTGATTTTTAAGCGGGCGCACAGGGTCGCAGAATGAAGACTCCATTTCCCACTCAGCCAGGCATCTTGTTGAAGTCACGTAGCTAAGCTTTGGCCTATGGGCCAGATGTGGACGTGATGTGAAAACCTGGGCTGTGGCTTTAAAAGAAAGGAGTCTGCCTTCTCATTGGCACAGGGGTGGTTAGGGGTTCAAACTGGCAGTTAACGCTCGTGAGACACAGTCTGGTTTAATCTAATATTTACTTAGATTTTAAAGTATTTTTATATTAAAAATAATTACAGATTCAAAAGAAATTGCAAAAACAAAAAAAAATGTACAGGAAGTCCCATGTAAGCTTCACCTAGTTTCCCCCAGTGGTAGTATCTTCTATAACAACTATAGTGTAATGTAAACACTAGGAAATTGACATTGGTACAATCTGCAGAGCTTATTCAGGTTTCACCAGTTTCCATTCACTGGCACGTGTGTGTATTTTATCACGTATGTAGATTCTTGTTACCACCATCATAATCAAGACACAGAACTCTTCCATCACCACAAGGGCCCCTCACACTACGCTTTTATAACCACACCCATCCCTAAACCCCGGCAACCACTAATCTGTTTTCCATGTCTATGATTTTGTCATTTCTAGAATGTCATTTAAATGGCATCATAGAGTACATGACCTTTTGAGACTGGCTCCCCGCCCCCGCCCCAGTATGGTTCATTCAGATGGTTCGCTTGAGAATCATCCAAGCTGTTGTGTGTATTAGTAGTCTGGTTAGTTTTTTTTTTTGTTTGTTTTAACTTTTATTGGAGTATGGTTGCTTCTCTTTTTTTTTGTTAATTTTTATTGGATGGTTAGTTTTTAAGATGATGTGGGACAAGATCTATAAGTAGAAGAGATCTTGCATTTTCTCTGAAGCTCGGCAGCTCCCCCAAGAACCCAGCTTCCCTGGTCTCCTTGGCTACACAGAGCATGGATGGTTCATGCATGTGAAAACCAAGATCTTGATGTAGAAAAGCTGCTGCCTCAGTTTCCCATCTACTTTTACATCATGGTGGAAAAACACAATAGAGGGGACCTCAATCCCTGCTGACTATGCATCAGGGCCACTGTGCCAGCCTGGAATTAGTGCAGGACAAAAGTCAACTTTTATCTTGTTTAAACCATTAACAACAGGCGCCTCTTTTACAACACTCTGACCTACTATACTTAAATACAAACTCCAAATGGAGGTTTTTTTCCCTTTGGGATTGGGTGAAAACAAATTCAATACACTTATAATCATGAATAAGACTAAGGAACAATCTGTCAAACTACCCAGTGCTAAGTACATAGTTAAAAGCTAGAGCTAGCAATAGAGATTTGCAGATCTGCAAATCATCGAAGGCTTGGAAGAGACAGGCGTCATTTATAAGACTCTACAATCATGCAGTTCATGATTGGAAAAGCCAGAGGGTCATGGAGACTTATAATAGATTATCTGTTATTAAATAAAGCAATAGAAAGGGAGAACTCTTTGACGTGGTCCACATTTCTAAATAAATAACTAATAAATAACTTCACTGACGTGTACATGGTGGCAACCCAGTCTAGTTGGTAAGATGTCTCAGAGTCAGACTGCCTTCATTTTACAAGTGGGCACAATATACCTTTGCTCACCTGGGTCAGGGTTATGCCAAAAGATAATAATTGCACATAACTCAGGTGGACAAGATACAGGACATATGAAGGTCACTCTTAGACCTGTACGTACTCCATTATATTGATGATACTCTCGTTAAAAGAAAATTTACAGGAAGGTAAAACATATTATTCAGGGACTGAAAAACTAGAGGATGGAATCTTACACAGAAGAAAATAAAAGGAACTCATAATTAATTAAAATATATTAGGAAATAATTTGGAGCTCTGAGGCAATGCAAATTGTAAAAGGAATTAAAGGGGAAAAATGGTTAAGTGAACAGACCCTCACTTCTCCTGCAGCAAACAGGAGCAGTTCTTCCAGGATTATTTGGCCTGTGGATGTCTGTTCTTCATACGGGGGTGCCATTCACACCATTTAAAAAATACCTTGGGGAAACAAGAATTTTATCTGGAATCTAGATTAGTTACAGATGGCTGTAGAGCAGTGTGCCTTTGGTGCACCAGTCTTACCTGAATCCACTTTTGAAGTGTAGGTATTTGCATCTCACAGTAGGTGGATGGTGTCTTCCAGGGTGGAAAGGATTGATTAATTGCAACTTGTGGGGTTTCAGCTCAGATTCCAGGGGCTTTAGGCAAACTATACAATCTTAGACAAACACTGACTATCTGAAATCAAGGCCTAATGGGATGGCTGTTACAACGCTATGAATGGGGCATCTGCTTATGCAGAGGTCTGATTCAATTAAGAGCAGCGTGTAGGGATGGGTCAAATGTTCCCAACTGGAAAGCCAGTGGGCATCAGGAGAGAGGCCCTGGAGGTGTGTCTGCACTTTATGATGGGATGAGCGGTCAACGCCAGCATGGTCATGACTCCAAGCAGTGTCCATCTTCCTAACCAGAAAGAGACATCTGCCCATGGGGACAAGTCTGGGAGGATTACAGAGGGAACAGAAAAGGCAAATGTAGTGCCTTCATAGCCAAGAATGTGTGTTCATGGAAGAGCTGTCCTCCACCTCACGAAGGGATAGTCCCTTGACCTGAAAGGTCCTGGTGGCAGAACAAAAGGCAGAGAAACTACATTACTCATCATTTCATAGTTTTGAAGGTTTGAGAGTGGAGGTGGAAACAAAACAGAAGATCTGTTTGGAGACAGGAACTCTAGGAAACAGAGATTAATAGGGCAAAACAAATTTGGATATTTCATGAAGCCCTTCCAAAAGGGAACTAAACAAGTAATTATTAAGTACATAACCTCACTAATGCCATGACAACTCCATGTAAAAAGAAAGGGCAAAGGCAACAGGAAGTACCCCATTATCTGGTCCTTTCACAGAATGGTTAAAAGTTGGGCTCACTAGAAATCTGTGCATTTTGATTTTAGCATTATAAGCAAGTGGAGAGAAAAAAAAAGGGGTTTTCATAAAGAGGAATTTTACTTTTATGTAGGTAAGGTCAATAACGTTTTCTTTTATGACTTACTGATTTTATATCCAAGTAAAAAGACCTCCTCTATTCCCAGTTTATGAAGATATTTAGTTGTGTTTTCTTCTAGCACTTTTATGGTTTAATAATTTTATACTTAAATGTTTGATCTGTTTGCAATTCATCCTATTGTGTGGTGTGAAGTATAGATCCAATACCTCATGGTTAATTAACCCTTGTCTCAATATTATTTATCAAAGAGTTCATTTTTCTCTAGTAATTCAAGATGCCACCTTTATCATGTATTAAATCTCCTTATGTATTGCATCTATGTCTGAACTTTCTATTTAATTCCATTAATCAGTCTCTTCATAAGCCAGAAGCCATCTATGGCTTCATGATATACTTTAATTAACCTGATAGGGCCTGGCCTCTGTTTGCTTTTCTGGATTAAAGTTTTCCTACTATTCTGTTTATTTTGCACATAACCATCAGAATTAGCTTTCTAATTACTCTCACCACTCTGTCCTCCTGCCCCCGCCAAAGTTGGTGTTCTTATTGGAATGCTGAATTTGTTAAAACATAGGGTGGGCTGACATCTTTACAATGTTGAGTCTTCTTCGCCAAGAGCACCATGTGTATTTCCATCTATTCAGACCTCTTTTATGTCTTTTATGTTAATGGAGTTTTTTTTAAGTTTCCTTCTAACAGGTGTTCACATTTCTTGTGTGTTGTTAGATGTTCTACCTTTCACTGCTATTGTATAAGCATTTCAGTCAATAGTTTTTCTAAGCTTTTTAAAGAACATATATCAGAGGTATTGATTTCTGACTATTGATTTTGTGATCCTATTATGTTACAGCATTCTCTTTAGTTTGTTGTAGTTTTTTTAGTTTGTTTCCATACCTTTTCCTGGTATACAATCACATTTGCAAACACAGGTGATTTTACCTTTGCTCTTTAACTTTATATTTAGTATTTTTCTCTTATATAATTTAATTTGCTAATACCTCTATTAAAATATTATATAGTAGAGGTGACGGGGCAGATGTTTCTTTTTCATTGCCATTAATACTTAGACTAAGTTTATTATATCTTATCAAGTTAAAGGATGTTCCTCTATTACTACTTAATTGAGTTCTTTTGATAAAGAATGATGCTTGAATTTTGGAATATGTTCTTTTCAGTATCTGTAGAGATGATCATTTAATTTTTCTACTTAGATCCATAATATGAGGAAATATAGGCTTCATATTGAACTAATGTTTAACTATCCTTTTATTTCTGAGAGAAAGTATGCTTGATCGTATTGCATTATTTCATTAACCTGCTGTTGGATTCTGGTGCTAATACTTCACTGGAATTTTTGCATTAATATTTACAATTTACAATTATAATTTATTTATAATTTATGGCATTTACAATGATAATACACTTTACAGTATTTACAATGGCAATATTGTTGATTTTGGAATAAATGTTATATTCACTTCATAAAAAGAATTTTTCCTTATTTTTCTGTGCCCAAGAACAATTCAAATAACTTTGGATTTATGTTTTCTTTAAGGTTTGGCAGAATTTGTCTGTGGAACTCTCTGCCTGTTGTTGTTGTTATCATTATTTGGTGAATTGCTCTGTTTTCTCTATTACTTCCATTTAAATGATCTAATTTTCTATCTTGTCAATTTTGATATTCTGTGTTTTCCTAGAAATTATTCATTTTCTCCAGGTTGAAGCTCTGATCATCATTATTATTCTCTCTTTAGTTTTACATATTCTCCTTTATTTATTTATTTGGCTGCGTTGGGTCTTTGTTGCTGTGCGCGGGCTTTCTCTAGTTGTGGTGAGCAGGGGCTACTCTTTGTTGCGGTGTGTGGGCTTCTCGTTGTGGTGGCTTCTCTTGTTGTGGAGCTTGGGCTCTAGGTGACCAGGCTTCAGTAGTTGTGGCGCATGGGCTCAGTAGTTGTGGAGCACAGGCTCTAGGCGTGAGGGTTTCAGTAGTTGTGGCTTGCAGGCTCTAGAGTGCAGGCTCAGTAGTTGTGGCACACAGGCTTTGTTGCTCTGCGGCATGTGGGATCTTCCCAGATCAGGGATCGAACCCGTGTCCCCTGCATTGGCAGGTGAATTCTTAACCACTGCACCACCAGGGACGTCCCTATATGTTCTTCTTTAAAAATGAGTTTATATGGGACTTCCCTGGTGGTCCAGTGGCTGGGACTCCACACTCCCAATGCAGGGGGCTCAGGCTCGATCCCTGGTCAGGGAACTAGATCCCACATGCCCCGCAACTAAAGATCCCGCATACCGCAACTGAAGATCCCGAAGGTCGCAACGAAGATCCCACGTGTGGCAAAGAAGATCCCGCGTGCTGCAACAAAGACCTGGTGCAGCCAAATAAATAAATAAATAAATATTTTAAAAAAATGAGTTTGTCTTTTAAAATATTTTTTTTCAAAAAAACTCTGAAATTAGTTTATTAGTTGTATTGTTTTGTGTTGGCAACTCATTTACTTCTTTATGGATTCCTTATGATTTCCTTTGGTTTCTTTCATTGTTTTCTTTCCAAGTGTTTGAACATCATGTTTAAATTATTTGTTTTCATTCTTTCTTAAGAATAAATATTTAAGACTACACACTTTCTTCTAATGTTACTTTAAGTGCATCCCATGGGGGTCTTAAAAATAGTGGTTTTACTATCATGTTTTCTAGAAATTCTTCATTTCCATTCTGAATTTCCTTTGTGACTAAAGAGTCAAAGGTTGTTTTAAAATTTTTAGACCCCAAACCCATTTATTTTTTATTTTTTTCATTCTGATTTTGTTTATATTTTGATTATAGAATGTTTCCTGTACTGTTTCTATTTTAAAAAATAAATTAAGGTCTTATTTACAGCCTAATATATGGTCATTTTTTTGTGACAACTGAAAAGGCATAGGCAACTGAAAAGGCATAGGCAATTGAAAAGACGGTGTTTTCCATTTTTAGGTTGCCAAGTTTGATGTCTTTCAATGAGATCTACCTTCTTAGTCATGTTAATGAGGTCTTCAAAAGTATATAGGTGCTCTTTCATGGACTGGGAATGATGAATTTTTATCTCTGACTCGTCATGCATTTTTGATTCCTGTAATTTCTGTTTTATGAAAGTTACTTATTTGCTACATTAATATTTACAGCTACTATGTATTTCCTAAGAACCACAATTTTTAGTATTTTCAAGTGTCCTTCTTTGTTTTGTTAATGTCATTTTGCCAAGTTCTACCCTGTATACTATTCAAATGGCGAGTTTAGCTTTTTTTTTTGGTATACATCTGGCATCTTGACCATTCTGTTATATTCTGCCTTTCTGAAATGCATTGAGTTATATGTGTGGTTTTTAGTAGCAGGTGTCTGCATGAAATATGGCCCTGCCTTTCAATGAACCATGCCCCCCAGTATGCATCCCCTTATGTGGTCCCTTCCCGTTGATTCTTAAGGATTCTGGGCTGGCCCTGGGACTTGTTTGTTTCCGGTAGGATGTGGTGGAAGTGATGCTGCCTGACTTCCAATGCCAGGTCTAAAGAAGCCTACAGTTGTCACCTGGGTCCCTTAGAGCACTCATTCTGGGGAAGCCAGCAGCCACAGAAGAAGACTGTTCTGAGACTGCCATGGTGTGAGGAATCCCAAGCTAAGCTTGTGGAGAGGCTCCTCAGAGAGAAAGAGATGCCTGAGCAGCCCCTAGTGTTCCATCCTTCCAGGTGAGAAGCAAGTCATGGCGGGGAGAAACCTTCCCTAACTGAGCCCTCAGGTGACTTCAGCTCCAGGCACAATTTGACTACAACTGAGTGAAGGACCCCAGGAACCTCCCAGTGGAGCCAGGTGTACCTACAGAGCTGTAAAAAATACATATATAAAGTATGGTATTAAGCCATACTTTTGGAGTTGTTGTTATGCATGAATAGATTACTAAATCAGTGTGCATTTTAGAGGGTTTGGTTAAGGATATGTTTATTAATGTTGACTCCATGTGCATTTGTTAATGAGTATTACTGTTCTCTCAAGTAAGTTTACATTTTCTATTTTAATAGCTTTGTTTAAAAAAAGTCTTTCACTAAGTGATCTGTGTGCTTTGCTTTTTGTGCATACTCTGTCTTAGAAGACGCCTATGTTTGTTTTAAGGGTTACCTTTACACAATACATTTAACCTTTTGTTTCTTTATACATCATTTACTATTTTTCTACTCTAAGTAATGTAAGAATAGCAAGTTTCTCTTCCTTCCTCTTTCTTTCTTCTACCATCTGATTTCAGTCAATAATATAATTTTTAGTGTTTACCTTTGTACTTTCCTAAATGATTGTACATCCATGCTTTCTGCATTAAAATGGCAAATCATTTTTATACAGTGATACTCTGAAGGCAGACCCAGACTACTTGACAATTGAGGCAGTTTACTACAGGTTTCTCTTTCATGTCAAGTGATGGAATGGTAATAAGTCACATCTTGAACCCTTCTCCGAAGCAATTCTGCTGCCCAACTTGCTGATTCTTATATGTCCTTGTACACAAACACGTATATCAAACAGCACTCATGTCTTTAATTAATATGGCTTCACCAGTCCATTTCAATAACAATATTTGAAGTGCCTGAAAGCTACCTCTGAGGTGTGAATTCCTGATTCTGCTAAGTAACCGCCTCTGGTGTATGAATTAAAGTTGACTAAGACACTTGTACATATTCACTGCACTGTTTTCTACTGAACAGTTTTAAAAGTAAATTGCCTCACGAGCAATACAACTTACCATCCTCAGAACACTTCAGTATGTTCCCCAGTTTTTCAGGCCATGGCTTACATACACAATCATCACAGTTGTGGTGGAAGGCACTGGAGTAAACTAGGTGAGGTTCCTATTATTGGGACCAGGTGTCCTAGGCAAATGTGTGCTTGTAGAATTTTATCAGTGATAAACTTTCCTAAACTTTGAAATGCAAAAAAAAAAAAAAAAAGAAAAAAGGGAGGGAAAGAAAAAATATGCGAACATTGAAATAGTTCTCACCTGTGAGCTTCTCAAGCACACTACTTCTTGCGCTCATTTTTCTGTTAAGTATCACTGAAGTCACGTTCCTTTCCCACTCCCCCTTGAAGACAAGCCCATTAGCAGATCATTTATCTACTTCTTTATCTTAGTGAGGAAACTGTGTTGAGTCTGTTTGCAGCAGATGAAAGGTCAGCAGATAGAAATGGTTGGCCTCTCTTAGAGGCCTCAGGAGCTTGCTGTAAGAATTTGCAATTAGCAGAAACTAAAGATGTTACAGACATCTTGGGTTGGTGACAAGAAAAGGAAAATGAAAACAGAAATGGGGTGGGGTGAGGCAGTTGTTCTGGTAGAATAAAGAATTATCAGTTTTTGGAAAAGATAGTAGAAAGATAAGTCTTGGGCGACTGTATTCTAGTTTTGGATTTATTAGGTAAACAGATCGTTTAGGCAAACCTGGGAAAAGTGTATTTTGTGGTGTTGGTCTTGGTTATGTAAGCGTTCCTGACAATCTCAGCTATTTACAAAGGCATGTGGTAACCAGATGGCCCAGCTTTGAAAAATGATCCTGGATACCTCCCAGAGCAGATAACCGAAATAGAGAGGATTGTGATGTGACTTTATTTATCTTAACAGAAATTGCCTCCTTAGAGTGAGATAAATTTCAAAACTTTTCTCGTCTCCTTTACCTCACCAAAAATTCTAACCAAAAGTTCTATAAGCAGTCTTTAAAAAACCACTTTGGGGCACTTCACTCTCTGAATAGATCCTAAATAGGTATTTAGGTTTATTTGTTTGTTTGTTTTGTTTGTTTTTGGTATCTATTTTACCTCCCGAGAGTAGACTGTCAGCTCCTTGTGTTGCTGTCTTCATCTTCTCTGATTTTTTCAGGATCACACACGTGCATTTTTATGACCTGAAGAAATCTCAGTGATGATCTGCTAAGTCAACAATTTAGTTTTAGAGATGAAGAAACAAGAGGACAGATGTTATGCTAGTTGCCCAGGTCATTAAGCTATTCAGTTGAACCTTATGAATTTGCCCTTTTGTAGGTCAAAGCAAGTCTAATTGGTAGTTTCACATATTGTTTAACGTAAACGGCTAGGAATGGAACCAGGAGGGGAATGTGATGTGGGGTGTATTACACATCTTGTCACCTCAAATATTTATGGACACAGTCGTAACATAAGTATTTGTTGAGGGGTTAACAGAAAATTGAGAAGCCTCCAAATTAAATACTATTTCTATAACCTGTTGAGTTTCAGAAAGGGCCTATTTGAAAAAAAAATGTAAATACCAAATGAATGTTTAAAGTTGACATTTTTTTAGCTATGTCCTAAATCAGTACATTGAAAAACATGCTTTGGAAATTTAATGATTCTTTTGTTCTTCCACTGAGTGTATTGTGACCTATTAACTTTGTTGCTTCAATTTATCATGACTATAAATGGAAATAATTTTATAATATTTAATTTAGAACCAGCATTACATAGATAGATCTATAGATATCTCTAGAGCCCAAGAAGTCTTCTGATCTCAAATGTGAATATGTTATGTAGTGACCAGTTATTGGAATCTAGAGGTGGAGAAAGATGGTAACAGTGTATTCTTTTTATAAGAAGTGGAATTATGACTAATTCTTATTCTGTAAACCTACAGGTATGTTATAGTAACTTTAAATTTGTTTCCATAGTGAGGATTGAGGTACTGCAGGTACTTTTAGGGAATTTTAGGACTGATTTCTCTCTCATGGGGAATGTTCATGTCATGCTGATGAAGCAGACTGATCATTTAGTTTTGTACTGATATATTTGACTCATGTTCAAAGACCAAAGTGAAATGAAATGAAATTGCTTTTACTAAGCTTTTTCTAGAGAAGCTTTCCCTTTGTATATCAGTAATTAAAGGTCAAAGAGAATAGAGTATTAAAAATGCAGGTCAGGGGCTTCCCTGGTGGCGCAGTGGTTGAGAATCTGCCTGCCAATGCAGGGGACACGGGTTCGAGCCCCGGTCTGGGAAGATCCCACGTGCCACGGAGCAACTAGGCCCGTGAGCCACAACTGCTGAGCCTGTGCGTCTGGAGCCTGTGCTCCGCAACAAGAGAGGCCGCGACAGTGAGAGGCCCGCGCACCGCGATGAAGAGTGGCCCCTGCTCGCCGCAACTGGAGAAAGCCCTCGCACAGAAACGAAGACCCAACACAGCCAAAAAAATAAATAAATAAATAATAATTAAAGGTGCTAATAATTAAAAAAAAAATGCAGGTCAGGAATGTGTGATTCAGCGTGAAGCTGAATTTGAATCAATACCTTAAGTTGCTAGATGGATAATGTGACATTTTGATTAGATAGCTTGTTCTTTAAACAGGAGTGCTCTGTGTCACAGCTTATTTTTTCAAATCTTCAGTCATGTCTGTAACTAGTGTTTGTTCTAATAGTTTAACTTAATTTTTAAAAGATAGGTGGTTATTCTTTGCATTTTATTGATGATTATTGCTGGAGATCCTTAGAACCTAGACTAGATCCTTAATTTCCATGCTTGCGTCCATATATTTAAATATATATATATTTTAAAGCACTTAGGAAGGTCTGGTTTTTCCTTATTTCATGGTATATCAATTTTTTTACTGGTCTTGATAAATTATTTTTTATGATTCAGTTTTACCTCTACTGTTGCCTTATTATCGATACCTCTTAAAATTTTATTGATTGTCCTATGGTTTAAAATATACTTCCTTTATTAGTTACAATCTACCTACAAATAATATTGTAACACTTCAAGTAGTGTAAAGACTTCACAGCAATATAACCCCTTTCCCTCTCTCACCCTTTACGCTATTTTTTTGGCATACAGTTTACTTTTCCATATGCTATAGACACACACTATGTTACTTCTATTTTTGCCTTAGAAAATTAGTAGTCTTTTAGAGCAGTTAAAAGTAAGAAAAACATATGTTCTACATTCATTTTTAAAATAATTTTATTGGAGTATAGTTGATTTACAATGTTGTGTTACTTTCAGTTATACAGCAAAGTGAATCTGTTATACATATACATATATCCAGTCTCTTAGATTCTTTTCCCATATAGGTCATTACAGAGTACTGAGTAGAGTTCCCTGTGCTATACAGTAGGTCCTTATTAGTTATCTATTTTATATATAGTAGTGTGTATATGTCAATCCCAATCTCCCAATTTATCCCTCCGTCCCCCCATACCCCCCTGGTAACCATAAGTTTGTTTTCTACATCTGTGACTCTATTTCTGTTTTGTAAATAAGTTCATTTGTACCATTTTTTAAAGATTCCACATATAAGTGATATCATATGATATTTGTCTTTCTCTGTCTGACTTACTTCACTCAGTGTGACAATCTCTAGGTCCATCCTTGTTGCTGCAAATGGCATTATTTTGTTCTTTTTTATGGCTGAGTAATATTTTATTGTGTATATGTACCACATCTTCTTCATCCACTCCTCTGTCATTTAGGGCAATTAGGTTGCTTCCATGTCTTAGCTATTGTAAATAGTGCTGTAATGAGCATTGGGGTGCATGTATCTTTTCGAATTATGGTTTTCTCCAGATATATGCCTAGGAGTGGGATTGCTGGATCATATGGTAGTTCTGTGTATAGTTTTTTAAGGATCCTCCATACTGTTCTCCATAATGGTTGTACCAATTTACATTTCCACCAACAGTGTAGGAGGGTTCCCTTTTCTCCATACCCTCTTCAGCATTTATTGTTTGTAGATTTTTTGATGATGGCCGTTCTGACTGGTGCCTCATTGTAGTTTTGATTTGCATTTCTCTAATGATTAGTGATGTTGAGCATCTTTTCATGTGCTTTTTGGCCATCTGTACGTCTTCTTTGGAGAAATGTCTGTTTAGGTATTCTGCCCATTTTTTGATTCGTTGTTTGTTTCTTTGATATTGAGCTGCATGAGCTGTTTGTATATTTTGGAGATTAATCCCTTGTCAGTCGTTTCATTTGCAAATATTTTCTCCCATTCTGTGCATTGTCTTTTTGTTTTGTTTATGGTTTCCTTTGCTGTGCAAAAGCTTTTAAGTTTAATTAGGCCCCATTTGTTTATTTTTGTTTTTATTTTTATTACTCTAGGAGGTGGATCAAAAAAGGTATTGCTACGATTTATGTCAGAGAGTGTTCTGCCTACATTTTCCTCTAAGAGGTTTACAGTGTTTGGTCTTATGTTTAAGTCTTTAAACCATTTTGAGTTTATTTTTGTGTGTGGTGTGAGGGAATGTTCTAATCTCACTGGTTTACATGTAGCTGTCCAGTTTTCCCAGCACCACTTGTTGAAGAGACTGTCTTTTCTCCACTGTATATTCTTGCCTCCTTTGTTGTAGATTACTTGACTGTAGGCTTGTCGGTTTACTTCTGGGCTGTCTATTCTGTTTCTTTGATCTATGTGTCTGTTTTTGTCCCAGTTCCATGCAGTTTTGATCGCTGTTGTTTTGTAGTATATTCTGAAGTGCTGTGTTCTTTTTTCTCAAGGTTCCTTTGGAAATCCAGGGTCTTTTGTGGTTCCGTATGAATTTTAGGATTATTTGTTCTTGTTCTGTGAAAAAATATCATGGGTATTTTGATACGGATTGCATTAAATCTGTAGATTGCTTTGGGTAGTATCGCCATTTTAGCAATCTTAATTCTTCAAAGCCAGTAGCAAGGGATATCTTTCCATTTCTTTGTATCATCTTCAATTTCCTTTATCAATGTTTTATAGTTTTCAGAGTATAGGTCTTTGACTTCTTGGTTAAGTTTATTCCTAGGTATTTTATTCTTTTTGATGCAATTTTATTTTTTTAATTTTAATTTTTTTTTGCTTAATTTGTTTATTTTTTTGGCTGCACCTCACGGCTTGCAGGATCCTAGTTGCCTAATGAGGGATCGAACGCATTACCTCTGCAGTGGAAGCGTCAGAGTCCTAACCACTGGACTGTCAGGGAATTCCCTTTTTGATGCAGTTTTAAATGGGATTTTTTTTTTTAACTTTCTCTTTCTGATATTTCATTATTAGTGCATAGAAACGCCAACAGATTTCTGTGTGTGTTGTTCAGCTGCTTGTGGAACTTATTGGAATGGTGGTTTTATATCTTTTATTATTTAAAAAAATTGTCTGCCATTATCTTTTCACATAAATATTTTGCTATGTTTTGTCTCTATTCTTACTCTAGGAATGCAGTCACCCTTATTAGATTATTTGACATTGTCCCACAACTCTTGTATGCTTTGTTCTTTTCTGTTTTGTTTTCCTCCATTCTTCTTTTTCTTAGTGTTTTATTTGGGTAATTTCTATTGAGCTATATTCAAGCTCACTAATTCTTGCCTTCGCTGTGCTGAGTCCACTGATCAGCCAGTTGAAGGCATTCTTCATGTCTGTTACCATGCTTTTAAAAACAAATTCTAGCATTTCCATATGAGTCTTTCTGAGTTGCCATATCTCTGTCAGAATTCTCCGTTTCTTTTTCTGAAATTTTATTGAAGTATAGTTGATTTACAATGTTGTGTTAATTTCTGCTATACAGCAAAGCGATTCAGTTATATATATATATTCTTTTTCATATTCTTTTCCATTATGGTTTATCACAGGAGATTGAATATAGTTCCCTGTGCTACATAATAGGACCTTGTTTATCCATCCTATATATAATAGCTTGCATTTGCTAATCCCAAACTCTCAGTCCTTCCTTCCCCCACACCCCCTTCCCCTTGGCAACCACAATTCTGCTCTCTATGTCTGTTTCATAGATATGTTCATTTGTGTTGTATTTTAGATTCCACATATAAGTGACATCATATGGTATTTGTCTTTCTCTCCGACTTACTTTGCCTAGTATGATCATCTCTAGGTCCATGTATGTTGCTGCAAATGGCATTATTTCATTTTCTTTTTACGGCTGAGTAATATTCCATTGTATATATAGACCACATTTTCTTTATCCATTCTTGTTTCGATGGACATTTAGGTTGTTTCCATGACTTGACTGTTGTAAATAGGGCTGCTATGAACATAGGGGTGCATGTATCTTTTCGAATTATAGTTTTGTCTGGGTATATGCCCAGGAGTGGGATTGCTGGATCATATGGTAGTTCTATTTTTAGTTTTCTGAGGAACCTCCATACTGTTTTCCATAGTGCCTGTACCAATTTACATTCCCACCAATGGTGTAAGAGGGCTCCCTTTTCTCCACACCCTCTTCAGCATTTATTATTTCTAGACTTTTTCATGATGGCCATTCTGACTGGTGTGAAGTGGTACTTCATTGTGGTTTTGATTTGCATTTCTCTAATAATTAGCGATGACAAGCATCTTTTCATGTGCCTGTTGGCTATCTGTATGTCTTCTTTGGAGAAATGTCTGTTTAGGCCTTCTGCCCATTTTTTGATTGGGTTGTTTTTTTGTTATTGAAAAATTCTCGATTTCTTCCTGCATGTTTCCCACATGGTCCACTAGTACTTTTATCATATTATTCATAGTTATTTCCTGATATTCATATATATACACATATGAATATAAATATATCTATTTATATTCATATGTGTATATATATGAATATCAGGAAATAACTATATCTATTTATATAACTATTCCCGGTTTGATAGTTCTAACACATGATTATCTCTTCATCTGGTTATGTTGATTGCTCTTTCTCTTGAATGTGTTTTCTTTTTTCTTCCCTTGCTTTTTTTTTGTATGCCTCACTTTTTTTTTTTTTTAAAACTGGATGCTGGACATAATGTGTAGATAAGTATGGACTGAGCTAAATAATATTTATGCCTGGAACTGACATGTCTTCTAGTGCTAGGCCATTAGCTTGTGGTTGAGTCAGTCAGGAGAGGAACTGGATTTTTTTTCCTGTTGTTGTTATGGTGTAACTTCAGTGCGCCAGGAGCTTCAGATTCCTCCAGCATCATCTTTTGCTCAGGATTGAGACTGGTTTCCTGGACGATTTTTCTCAGTGTTCCTGTCCACCCTCGGTCTCAGGCCTTCCTTGTATTCCTGCACCTCAGAGAGGGTTTCTCTTCCTGCTTTGTACCTCCTAAACTCTATTAATCACATATTCTTGATGATCTATTTTGCTAAATGTAGTAGGGCATTCAGAAGATTATAAGGTACAGTCCCTGCCTCTCGTGAGTTTGTCAATCACAGTTGAAAGATGAAACGTAGATCCATAGAGCAATGTGTGATATAGACAAGGTGTGATGTCAGCCCAGGATTTGTGAAGCACGTAAAGATCAGAACAGGAAAGTCTCTGATTTAGCTTGCTCATGTACTTCCTCTCTCTTTACCATTTTTAGCAAAATATTTGACTTTTGTTTTTTTCCCTTCTACACTTGGATAAGTTGTCAAAGGTGAGTCTCAGTGCTGTGAGTTGTCACAGTGATCCAGTAGACTTTCAGATCCGTTAGCCTCTTATCAGCCTGATGTGTGGGTTATCCTCAGGGGTGTGAGGAAGTGTGCCAGGGATCTGAAAAGCTACAGGATAAACCACTCACCTCTCCATAGACCTAGGTCTATGGTTTATGTGACTACAAGTAAGTTAAAAAATCCTGACAGTATTAAAACTTAACATTTACCGTATTAAAACTCACCTATAGGGACTTACCTGGTGGTCCAGTGGCTGTGACTCCGTGCTCCCAATGCAGGGGGCTTGGGTTCGATCCCTGGTCAGGGAACTAGATCCCACATGCTGTGACTAAGAGTTTGCATGCCGCAACTAAAAGATCCCCCATGCTGCAACTAAAGATCCTGTGTGCTACAACTAAGGCCCAGCACAGCCAAATGAAAAAAAAAAAAAAAAAAAAACTCACCTATATAATGACTTGGATAAGTTGTCAAAGGCAAAATTTGTATTAATTTCTTGAGATAAATCACAATTAAAAAATATAATTCCTTTGAAAGAAATTCCACACTGGTAGTATTGCCATGGCCTTCTTGTTCCCAAGGGATGTCCTTCTGGCTCTGGTGCTGTTGGGGACACTTGGAGGAAAGATTTAAGAAGCTCTTAAGTTAGTTAACCCTCTCGTTGATGTTCTGTGTTCTGTCTCTGGCCAAAGATGGGGGTGGGAAGAGGCAAAGAGAGGAACGTTTCTCTAGTGTGGATACTTGTGTCCTTTTATAAAGAGGGGTAGGGTAGGTAGAAGGGTTGGTAGTTTCTTTTGTCTCCGTACTTGGATCATGAGTCCTTTTCCTAAACTGTATACACACTAGGTATGAAATGACGGGTGAGAGGGTTTGTGTTTTCTCTTGATTTAGTAGTTTCAGGATGGCAAATTTATTTGAAAGGAACATTTTCATTTTATTTTTACTTAGCATTTATCTTCCATAGTTCATGTTAACTTTCTGTGTTTTATTGTTCTTACAGATTGGTTAGTTTCTGTGTTTGGAATACAGTGACTTATTTTCCCACTACTTTTAAACAGAAAAATAAGCACAGTTAACTCTGCTGGTTTTGTCTGAAGCATCTTCTGCATGAAAGGACTTTTCATTAGAAGTGGCAGCTGAGTCCTTAGGGGACCTTCACAGCTATTCTTGTCCTCCTTTTACCAGAAAGCATTTCTGATGGGAATTTGGATGATTAATCCCATCAGGAGGTTCCTTCTAGCACATATTTATATTCATACATGTAAATTTAGCAGCAATAACATCTTCTGAACCACAAGTCATCCTCTCTCTAACTCCCTATGCTAACCTGAAATTAAATAGGATGAAGGTATAATAGGGGAAAGAGACCATTTCTAAACTCCCAGTATCTAGGGTATATTTTCAGAAAGTTGAGTTACTTTTTAGCTGAATAGGGGAGAATCGTAGCTTAACGTTCGGAAGTACTATTTTTAGAATGTAGAAAGTTTAATCTATCTAGTTAATACTTACTCTGGCTTAGATAAAATGGTACTCAGTTATTAGTGGCTTACCAAAATATTTATTGCTAATTAAGTTCTAATTCTCAGGGTATATGCCTTAGTGTTCAAGAAGTATTTTTAATTTTATTACTGTACCTGCAGCTGTTTAGCTTTGATGTTGTTTTGGCGAGTCATCCAAGATATCTCATTTCTCAATTTACAAATATCCTATGTAGATATTTGTAAATTGAGGGATATTTGTAAATTGTTGTGTATGGAGGGCGTACACAACAGAAAATTGTACCACGAGCTCAATTTTAATTTCTATATTGTAAAAGAAATATAAATTCTACTCAGAATAGATAGGAAATTTGTTCAGTGCACTTCACTTAACAAGCTTTTTCATTTAGATTATCTCACAACAAAGAGAGTCAGGGCTGCTATCTGTACAAATGAACATACCTGAGTCCCTAAAAGCTGCAGGAGCCCCAGGAGTTAGATTTCTTCATCTCCTCTCTGATTCTGAAAGATACTCCAAGGAGGTGAACTTGATGTTTCTGTAACTTTGAATGTAGTATCCCATATCACAGAATATAAAAGAAGGCTTGGAAAAAAACACAGAGAAATTATGCTTTAGTGACAGCTGGAAGAAGAGTCAACTCTGCTTTTTGGTTTCCCAGCTATTCAGGTTGTCCCATCTTGGTACTAGAACATGGTAGAGGTGAAGTAAGTTATTATTTTAGGTATATAATATAGCATAATGAAGAAGGGCACTAGTTCCAAACACACTATCATTTTTATCTCTTTCAGAAAGGTTGTCTGACAACCTTCTTTCCATTAGTAGATTGTCATTGACTATATTTTCTCATTTCTAGAAATTGACTTGTCTGATTTTCAAATAATCTTCTTTTCACGTAGTGTCCTATTTTTTTTGGTTGTAGTTTCTATTCCTTTTTTTTTTTTTAAATCTGTATTAGACATAATAAAAGGAACTTAATCTTTAAGTAATTATCTCAGTTTTTAGGGTACAAATGATCTCTTTCATAGTGGACCCTTTCATTGTGGACCTTTAAATTTATTATGAGTTCGTCTTCAGTAGGGGTAGTTTTTTCCCTTAGTATTCCAGGTCAGGTTCTGGAGGAACTTCATAGAATGATTTTGCATCTGCTTCTGCTGTGACTGATGCATTTTTTTTTTTGTTTTGGGATTCTCACACCATGCAGTTAATCCACATTTTGACTGTGATTTCTTATATAAGTGATTTCCCCCAACTCAGAAGTCCAGGAGCATGGTTATAGTATACTTCCCTCTAGTAGGAAGTTTTTCTAGTCAATCTTTAGTGGACAGACAACTCCATTAGGTTTAATTCTGTCCTGTCACCTCATTAAGACCCAAGGCTACATCTCCTATTCCACTAAACCCTCATCTCTTATTCCCTGATGTACACTCTGTTCCAATAACTCTTTCCCCTCCCCTGAATTGAGAATCCGCTGTTATCACCTGAAAGTGGGAGGAGCAACTGTAGTCAGTTGGGATTATTTAATGACATTACCCGGGACATGACATAGCTTCCACGCTTATGCCTGTTGAGGGCTTGTGTCTACATGGGACTATCCATTCTCAGTTCCCACTGAGCAAGGACCTCTCCAGGAAAAGGAGCCTGAAAATCTCTTGCATTTTTTAAATACAGTAGCACACACTCAGACACAGGGCAGAGTGCTCAGAGCCGAGAAAAAGTACATAAGCATTAACACAAGTTCCTACAAAAAAAGGGCAGCCTTTATAGAATATTCTGTTAGTGGAGTTTATATTGGTACACGTGTGATAGCAGGATACCCACAGATTCTGTCCAGCTGGTCCTGAAAAGACATCTGTCGTAGCTCAACAGGCTACAGATTTCAACAAATATTCTTGAGATCATTGCTAGTAGATGAGAGTCTGCCCTTGAAAGCGCTTATGAACTGCCATTGAGGGAGAAACATAGTGACGTAGCAGATAGGCAATGGCTTTGCAACATCATGGTTTGACCATTACGTTGAAGAGTGTTAAGATGTCACTCCAGCCCTACATGTGGCTAATATTTTTCATTAGCGTTTCAGAGCTTAAGGAAGTTTCATAATTCTAGTAGAGGCCACAAAGAAACACAAAAATGCAGTTAAGAATGCCAGCAATCCTTGGAGAAATTAAAGTCAGACTGTGGTGCAGTGTGATTTCAAAGAATTAAGACCTTCAGGGCAAATGAACCAGAGAACAAAGCTGTCTAGGTAATGGGTGTCTGGAGAAGCTCTAGACAGTCTTAATCACACGTGTAGTTAGTCTTCTTCAACAAGAAAGCATGAAGCAAATGGAGGTGTTGGAATACAGCTGATCACTTCTCACTGAAATATTAAGTATCCCATTAGACTTCATATGTCCAACTCCAAGGAAATATTTTGAACTTTGGACTTCCAGAACTACATATTAACATTTATGTTGTTTTAAATCACTAAGTTTGTTGTAATTTGTCACAGCAGCCATAGGAAACCAATAACCAACATCTACAATATGATATGTTTTATTTACTTTGTCTATTATCTGTCTTCCACTGCTAGAATGTGGATGCCAGGAGGGCATAGAATTTTGACTATTTTATTTCTTACTGTGGCCCCAACGGTTGGGCCATGGCTTGGCATAAACCAAGTTCTCCATAAATGCTTTTCAGTGGGTGTCATGATGAGAGGCTGGCTTGCGTGTCCATACGGGTTTAAGAAGTCCACCAACATGCCTGTTGCAGACAGGTTCATTTATTATTCCTTTCACTTGCGTTAGGATCACAGTAAACATTAAGAACTACTGCTTCCAAGTGTGAGTTATATGTGTTTAAGATCTATAATTCACATCTGCTAAATATGTAGGTTATTTAAGTTAATTTCTATCAAGTTTCTCTTGTTTATATTTCAGATGTGTATGGGTATTTAAATGAAACTGATTCTCCCTGCAGTGAGGGAAGCACTTTTGAAATTTGTGGACCATGATACAGACAGGTTTTAAGGACAAAAGGAAAATTTAGAGTAATCTTGTTTAAAAATACTTCTTTGCCAGTTATAACTGTGTCCATCTTGGCTTAGAGAAGGTTAGCTGTGTGCATTTTTCTCATTGGCTCACTTTCGTTATGAATCTTGTTAGTGACTCCATAGAGAGGACGCCTCTTTATGTGAAGCCCTGGTGAATCTAAGAATTTCCTTTGGCGGAGCAGAGTTTGCAAGCATGCTGGTAATTTCTTTTTCAGGGGCGCAGCCTGGATGTTTTGTAAAACCGGCTCTCTTTGAAAGCCGTCAAATGAGAACTAAGAAAGCATAGCCCACAGTTAAACAGAACAAAACCTCAGGCAGTTCCTTTGGGGAGCAATGTTTTTTGCCAGCCAAGGCACCCCCTGTCTTTGTCTCTGGACTCTCTGTCTCTCTGTCTGTCTCTCTCATAGTTTGTTTTACTGGCCGTCCACTGGAATTTGGCAGGCGTTGCCTAAGAACCTTTGATTTAAACATAGCTTTCATTATTGTGACATATATCCCACTTTGAAAATTCATTGCTTTAGTATGTTGCCTTGCCTGAAATAATGCTATTCTTCTTCTATTGTTTTTCTTTTTCTCCCAGAATATGGATCTTTCGTTGCCTTCAGGCAGTGTTACAATTTTTATTGTTATTCAATGAACTTAGAATGCTGTGCTGTTTCACAAATTGGTTTCCATCTATTTGCTTTCACCCTTTCCAAGCAGTTTTCTGCTGAGGTGATTGCACTGTTGTGCTTCGTTCCAGAAAGTCCATTCCGGTGGAAATGGGACCACCTTGACGTGATGCTTCCCTTCAGCAACAGAGACATCCACCGCGTCACCCCGCTTGTTCCTGGCTTACCAGTGGTCCTCAGGGGCAGCCTTAACCCAAAGTCTTTGGTTTAAAAGGCTTTGTTGTTACTGAGGGAAATCAGGGCTGCGTGGAATGAGGCCCACACAGGCACACACCTGAACAGTATTAGAGCAAATGTAGTCCCCGTGTTGAAAGAAAATGGAGCTGTTTCTGGGACATGAGCTTGATTCCTGCGTTTCTGCAGATAACTGCTACCCCCCATCCAGGGAGATGAAGTCTTAATTCACCGTGTAGGCCGCACTCAGTAGGGACATCTTGCATAGCCCCTGGCTTCATTTGCTTCATTTGCTTCATTTCTACTGTTGTGTCAGCTGCTGTGGGCATGCAAGTGAGGATTGTTTATGAGTTTTGGAAGTGTATCCTAGGCTGTGACCCCTAGAATAATTTTACTATCTTCATGTTTCATTATGGATAGATTCGGTGGAGAACTGGGACACAGGACAGCTGAGTTACCACTTCCATTTGGGATTTTAATTAGCTTAGTTGTGATTTATGTGGATGAACTAAAAAGTTCATCCGTAAACGGTGCTGTGATTGAACTTAGCCAGTGCCAGGTTAAACTGGCTTCATCTAATACCAAGTGGACATGTTTTCAGTGCTTTGGCTTTTATTATGTTTTCTTAAAACTGATAACAAAAGAGCAAAAACCATAACAAAAAATCCCTCCGGACCATATCGGACCCCACAGCTGCATAAATGACAGGCAAGACGAATGTTACAGTTACAGCCTCCATTTGAACCAAGTAAAACAATATGCAGGAATTATTTTGGTCTGGAATGAACTTTTGATTTCAAACACTGAGTCTATGTCTGAATAATATGCAGTCTGTATCTAAATGTCCCTCACTGCATGTTATGGCTTTAATCGTGTCCCCCTCAAATTCATATGTTGAGGTCCTAAACCTCACGTCTCTCAGAATGTGACCCTTTATGGAGATTGGGTCTTTACGAGGGAATCAAGTTAAAATGAAGTTATTTGTTGGGTCCCGATCCAGTATGACTGGTATCCTTGTGAAAAGGAGAAATTTGCACAAAGAGACAGACACACACAGAAGGAAGACCAAGTGAGGAGTCGTAGAGAAAAGACGGTCATCTGCAAGCCAGAGAGAATGCCCTGGGACAGTCCTTCCCTCACAGACCTCAGGAGGAACCACCCCCAGCCTCCATAACTGGGAAACAGTAGATTTCTGTTGTTGAAGCTTCCAGTCTGTGGTGCTCTGTTATGGCAGCTTTGGCAGACTAGTACATCATGGCACCTTGTCCCTTCTCCACGGACAGTCGGCCGGATGGTGGACTATCCATGCCTCTTCCTCCCCCAGCCTGTGTTGTATCTTCATGTTTGAATTGCTGAGTAGTGCCTCTATTTGCTGGCAGGTAGAAAAGATGAGTGCTAACTGTATTAGTGGTCTATTGCTGCGTAACAAATTACCCCCAAGCTTAGCAGTTCAAAACAGCAGACATGTATTATCATGTATCATCTCGTTTTTGTCATTATTATGCGTTTATCCTTTCACCATTTCCATAGGAATGTGGGTACAGCTCAGCTGGGTCCTCCAGCTCAGCGCCTCTCACGGGCTATAGTCGAAGTGTTGGCCTGCAGGGTCTCCAGGCTCACTTGGAGGGGTCTCTGCTTCCCTGCTCGTTCCTGTGGCTGACAGCAGGATTCAGTCCCTTTTCCCCCAGCTTCTGTCCTTCTTGTTGAGTATCAGCTGTCAGCCTGTCACTCCTTCCAGGCCACCTTTCTTTTTTCTTCTCTTTTTTAAGATTTTCTTTGGTGTTCTCAAATTTTGCTATGACTTGTTAAGGTGTTCATTTTTATTTATGAATTTTCCTTAGAATTTCTAGGAAATCTTGAATTTGTAGATTGATATTTTTTACCCATTCTGGAAAAAGAACTTTAAAAAAAAAATTATTTCCTCTGCCCTATTTGCTTTCTTTTCTTCTGAGACTCTGAGAAACCATTTTATGTCATCTCTGCCCTCTGTGTTTCTAAACTTCTCTTTCATCTTTTGCATCACTTTGTTTTACTGTGCTGCATTCTGGATAATATCTGCCCTATGCTTCTGTTACCTAATTGTCTCTTCAGCCATGTTTAGTCTGCTGCTACACCCATTTATGGAATTTTAATTTTCTTTCTTTAAAATTAATTTTTATTGGAGTATAGTTGATTTACAATGTTGTGTTAGTTTCAGGTGTACAGCAAAGTGAATCACTTATACATATACATATATCCACTCTTTTTTAGATTCTTTTCCCATATTGAGTAGACTTCCCTGTGCTATGCAATAGGTTCTTATTAGGTATCTATTTTATATATAGTAGTGTGTATATGTCAATCCCAATCTCCCAATTTATCCCCACTCCCCTTTTCCCCCAGTAACCATAAGTTTGTTTTCTACATCTGTTACTCTATTTATGTTTTGTAAAAAAGTTCATTTGTACCATTTTTTTTTAGATTCCACATATAAGCGATATCATATGATACTTGTCTTTCTCTGTATTATTTTACTTTCCATTTCTGTTTGGTTCTTTTCAAGTCTGCTAGGTCACTTTTATAGTAGTCTCTTTATATTTCATTCTTTTAAACATAATCAGCAAGTTTGTTTTGGATTTGTTGTGTGATAATGTCAGTATCTGAAGGTTTTGCAAGTCTGGTTTTCTGTCTCGTTAATTCCCCCTCACGGTGCCTAGTTATCTTGTGCGTTTGGTGATTTTCTCTTACTTGTGAAATGTGCTTTTTCCTTGGAAAATTATTGTGAGAATTCCCTAAGGCTTAAAGAGGAGAGTGTGTTCCGCAGAGAGGAACTGTACTTCTTCTGCTGGATTCTTGGGACCAGCTCTCATTCCAGAAAATCGTGTAACCTTTGGTACAGTAAGCATGGAAAATGAGAGTGACATTTGGAAATTTTTATGGTAACTTGACATTGCTATAGATAGTATCAGTGTGCTGTGTTTGTCCTTTTTTCCATATCATTTTTTGTGCAGTTCATTTTTATTGCATTTTACAAATGGAAAATGAAAGAAACAGCCCAGCACTTCACCATAGATAGTTCTAGAGGTTCTGGTTTGAGCTAAATCGATAGCTTAACATTTTTTGGACTTCCCACATGATATGTATACTTGAGTTGCAAATCCATATGAGTGCTAGTTTTTATTACAGCTTCTCAGTATTTATTCCTTTGCTGCTTTTCTCAGGATCCAGGAAACTATCCTTGTAGTCCTTTTATGGTGCAGTTTGGTTAAGAGTTTATTTTGCTTCAAACTTACACTGAGGGTGTAGCATTTCGGATATCCCAGATTTGAGTAGAAATGTCCTCTATTAGATTTCCCACCCTGGGTGAGCCCTGGGTTTTGTCTTCTATCTCCTGCACCCTATGAGAAATTAAAAACAAAAACTAAAATTCACCAGGTTGACCAGATGCCCTCAGGGAAAAAAATGGCTTTAACGTTCTGCTATCCTTTCTTGATTCTTGGCTTCAGTTTGATCTTGGCCTGATAAATGCACATAATCTTGTCAACCCTTTAATATTAAAATGCATATGTATATGTATATGTGTATTTGTGTCCTTTTAACAAATGCAGAAAGAGGCTCAGTAAGAATAGAGGACTCACTCAAGTTCTCAGATCAGGGTGAAGAGTGTGAATCCGAAACTAGGTCTGCTGAGGGTCTTCTAGCATTGTTCCTCCTGCACTCACGTAGAGCAGGACTTCCTGGTGTCCCGCAAAGGGGACATCCTGTGGGTGCGTATCGCTCACCTGACATTTACTTCAGGTACAGAAATGCTATGAAATAATGTTAAGGCAATAACACATGCCGAAGGTATGTGGAACAATGGGTGCTTTCGTATACTGCTGCTGCTAAGATGAATGTTTATAGCCCTTTTGATATTAATATGTTGATCGCCACTAAAATGTTCAACATATATACTCTTTGACCCCGCCATCCCAGCTTGGACCTTCATCCCTAGAAATAAAGCTCAGTAAGTAAGGACCGGTGTTTCAGGATATATAGTGACCCTTGTTCAAGCTGACAAGAACCCAGAAACAAAGAAAATGCCCTTCAACAGGGAAGTTAGACTAAATTAGGATATATTGACAACACGGCATAGCATGTCATGCAGCCACTCAAAAGGGTGAATTTGAATATATCAGCTGGCGTGCAGGAAGTTCTGCAAGACATTTTTGAGGGGGAAAAGCAAGAAGCAGAAAGGTGTATATAATATTCCATTTTTATAAAACAAGGACAAAATTCTGTGTGCGCATGTATGATGAAGTATGAAGAAGCGTGTGGAAAGATATACTGTAGATTCTTCACATGGGTTACCAGGGAGGGCAGTGGCAGCAGAGTGGGTGGTAAAGAGGAATGGTGTGGATGGCAGACAGAAGACAAGCAAAATGGCATACACACGTGCACACATACAGAAGGCTGCTTAAACCATGAACTAATGTGTGTGAGATAATCACATTTGGGCATTATGTAAAATTGTGTATATATATGTATAAAAAGATTTTAAAGTAAAATAAAATAAATTGACAAGAAAGACATTTGGTAAGGCAGAAAAAAAGTGCTGCAGTGAAGACCCAGGGCTGGGGGAGAAAGATAAAGAGGCTACCTTTTGTCTCATTGCCTCCCAGGGGGTGGGCGTGGACATGGGCCGGCTATGAGCTCCCTCTGGAGCTCTGTCTAGCTGCCTTCTCCATACCTGGCGATGGTAGAGAACACCGCAGTGCATTCCCCCTCCTCTCAGGGGCGCCGTGTAAGTACTTGCCACATGTAGTCAGTACATTTGGCGAGTCCGTGGTGAGGACTGCAATGCTGTCTCCTGTACTTGGTCAGCATACACTGAGTGCCAGCTGGCCGCTAGGCGCCATGCCGAATCCTGTCCTCGCACAGCTGAATACGGAGCCCTGGCCTCCAACTTGCTCCTGGATTTGCTCAGCCTTAAAAAGGAACATTAAAAACAAGCAAAACAAGTGAAAAAGGAGTTTCCTTAAGAAACTGAGCTGTCGGGGCTTCCCTGGTGGCGCAGTGGTTGAGAATCTGCCTGCTAATGCAGGGGGCATGGGTTCGAGCCCTGGTCTGGGAAGATCCCACATGCCGCGGAGCAACTAGGCCCGTGAGCCACAACTGCTGAGCCTGCGCGTCTGGAGCCTGTTCTCCGCAACAAGAGAGGCCGCGATAGTGAAGAGGCCCACGCACCACGATGAAGAGTGGCTCCGGCTTGCCGCAACTAGAGAAAGCCCTTGCACAGAAATGAAGACCCAACACAGCCAAAAATAAATATAAAAATAAAATAAATAAATAAAAGTGGTATTTAAAAAAAAAAAAAGAAGAAACTGAGCTGTCGAGTAAGTTTTGCTGATCTTTTGAAAAAGAGAAGAAAGGAAACGCGGACTCTTCTCTGTCATTCTCTAAAGTGTAGGAGCTGACCTTAGTGTAAAGCAGTTTTCGGTGTGTTACCCCTGTATTTCACTGTGCTTAAAGACATCATTGTTGCTCAGTTAGCTTTAAATAGTGCAGAGGCAGGCGCCGGGTTTATAGACTTGTTTCTGTACCATCTGAGTGCAGTAAACATGCCTGTTCCAATCAGGTGAATAATGCACAAGCTATTGCTTTATTTTCGCTTCCGTTTGTGGAATCATAAAAAACCCCAAACCCTAAAAACCATAAAACAAAAAACCCCCAGACCAAAATCTGCCCCCACAAGTTGCAGCCAAGTGTTGAGTTTGAGTGACCTTAGCAATCTTAAAGTGTCTTGCTTCCCCTCCTTTTAGAGGGTGGGAGGCTACTTGAAGACTGGAACATCCAGGATGATAGCTGCGGTAATTTCAGCGTTTGCTCACCCCTCCCCAACCCCGGCCCCAGGACCCTGCCCGGTGAAGTGCTCATGCCTTTGTCTACAGCACCATGTCTTAGGCTCTGTGCTTTACCATTTGGGGAACATGGATCAAGGCCACCTGTTTCCATGTCAGATGAGGCATGTTGGTGAAGTCACCTGACCAAGCCCACACAGTGAGTGAATGAGGAAGAGATGCAAGTTAAGGAGTTGATTGTGCACCCTTTAAACCCATACTGTCTAGCCACCAGCGATACGGGGCTTCTGAGCACTTGAAAAAGCATGAGCCTGAATTGAGATGTGACCTAAGTGCGAAATACACATGAGGATTTCCAAGACCTCGTGAAAAAGAAGTGTAAACTACCTGTCAGTAATCTCTTATATCGATTACATGTTCAAATGATAATATGTTGGATACGTTGGGTTCAATAAAATGTATTATTAAAATACAGTTCACATGTTTCTGTTGGCTTTTAAACGTGGTTACTAGAAAACTTAAAATTACATATGTTCCTCGCATTATATTTCTTTTAGAGAACACTGCTTTAAACAGTACTGACTCTTCTCTACCGAATTCCTACCGAAAGCATCTTCTTGTGTTATTCATTCATTCATTCACTCACTGATTCACTAGCAGAGGTCACTTGTTTGGGGTGAATTTGTATGATGTTTTGGTGATTTGTTTTCAGTCCCCACTATTTGGGAACATATCACACTAATCTTTAATCACTGGAATAATTGTCGTGAGCAAGTCGGAGGTTTAAGAAAACTGTTCACCCAGGGACAAAAAGGAACCCCAGGCACGGTAGCCATGCTTTCAGGGGCCACTTGGGGAACCAGGCTTGGCCAAGCACTGCCTGTGGGGAGGGGCCCAGACCCTGGACACAGATGGCCCGTGACCCTCAGGGTGCTCAGTACAGATGAGTGTCGTGGGTTGATTTGCAGTGGTCCGCTCTCCTCTCATTCTGAGGGTCTCCCCGTCAAGGACATGCATCACCTGGTTTCTGATTCTCTCTAGGTCCACCTCCTCCACAGCCCACTCCACCCACCCGGCTCTCCCACCTCTACTGCCCTGGGCTCCAGGCAGAGTTTTCCCAAATCGCCGTGTTCTCACATGTCTGCCCTTTTGACCCTGCGCTTTCCTCCTCCCAGACTGTCTTTTCCCGTGTGGTCCCCTGGCAAATTCAGCCCGTCCTCAAGACTTAGCTCAGGCATCACTTCGTTGACTTCATGGACTAAGTTGGGGTCTGGAAGCCTCCCAGAGCTCGGCTCCTCCAAGTGTGCTCCATGGGCCAGCAGCAGCGCCACCACCTGGGGGCTGGTGGAAATGCAGTCTTCAGACCCTCTGAAGAGCCCAGTCTTTCTGAGTCAGAATCTGCATTTTAACAAGACACCCAGGTGTTGCGGTTGCACACTGAAGTTTGAGCAGCAGCGCCCTGGAGCGCCAGATTTGTGCTTTAATTATAACACACATTGTGATGTTTCTCTTCCTGAGCTGGTCAGCACCCTCCACGGGGTTGCAGCCTGAGCTCTGAGGTCATCTGGTTCATCTAGGCACTTAGAAGGCCTAGGGACTTAGTAATTTAATAAATGTATCTGAAGAGTTAAGAAGACATGGTTCCCAGTGGAAAGGGTTTGGCGGTGGATACAGATTGTGGTCAGTGGTGTATGCATAGCAAGTAGACTCTTGCAAGTGCTGGGATTGATCAGGGAGGTTACACACAGCAGCAAGAGAAGACAGTTTTGATTATAAACAGTGTCAACATTTAGGAAGAAGGTGACAGGTTAAAAAAAAAAGGAAAGAGATGCTATTGAAGTAGCTGGAGAGGGATGAGAAATATTGGAGGCAAGCCATCATGACAGAGAGGAGGAATGCTCGAGAAAGAAGGGGTGTTCAATTACATGGAGAGCCTCAGGTCAGTGACATGCAATGATGCTTAAAGTTCTGGGTTTGCAGTGTGTTAGGAGGTCTCACATGGTCTCACAGGGCTTTCATTCAAGTTACATGTGAAGAGGAGTGCTTGTCATGGGCTGGAAACTGAATAGCAGGGGATGTGCTGTCATCTGGCCACGTAGGGCCTGAGGAATTAGGACCCAAGTCTGAAGGGCAGAGGGTGGTCCAAGCAAGGCTTTCCTTAGGCAGAAGAAATCTGCGTGCTCTTTTCCCTACTCGAGTGTAAGCCCTTTACAGCAGTAGCCACGGCTTCAGGGTCATTGTTTGTGCCCCCAGGCAGTCCATTACCTCTAGGAACCCACTGTCTGTGTTGTAGTTGTAATGGATTGAATAAAAGATCCAAGGAGCAAAATAAATAGGAGTATAGAAGTCCAAGAACAAGGGAGCAATTAAATGGCTGATTCAAAATTAGGTAAGAGGCAATTTCAGGGAGTATAGCTCAGATGTCCAACTGGGGCCAGGACTAGGGTAAGGCAAGTGGGGCACCCCTTGAAATTTTGCACCCTAAGCACTTGTCTCACCCTAGCCACGGCCCTAATGGAAATATTTTTCTTTGAGATGACTGGGTTGAATACCATTTGGGAGAGTTGACATTTTGCAAGTTTTTCAGAAATATAATCCTCTCCTCTTTAGTATTCTACATCCTCTTAGCTCCAAATCAAATATTTATTTCATGCTGTCTCATTTCTTATCATAAGAACAAAAATTTTATGACTGAGGGTTTTTTGCAGAAGAGATTAACTACAGAAATAACCAGCAATTTTAATATATCTGCATCAGGGAACAAGGCCATATTATCTTCAATTAACTAACGATGAGCTTCTTTTGTTAAGCCATATAATGAGTAATTTAGAGCTTTCAGCCTATCTTTGGAGGATAAAATGTTCCATGCTGTTCAGAGTAGGCTTGCTCCTGAGAGACAAATTTAGAAAAATGTTTGTTCAATTTCATGATAAAGGCTATATTTACACCAGGGGAAGAAGTTGAGCATTTGGAAAATCTGTGCAGCATTGCGATGGAATTCCTTCAGTTGTGTTGAATGCTTCATTTTTCTCTAAGCCCCAATTTAGCTTCGATTACTGTAAAAACAAAGCAGCAGGTTACAGAGGTTTTCAAGGGGTTTCAAAACCTGAGGGAAAATATTGTACTTTTTTTCTGGCAAATGTAGACTTTGTCATACTTGTTTTGATCACGAGGAGAAGAATAAGTATTAGGAAAGTGTTTTTAGCAATTTCTGAGAACATGTTTTTCCCCAAAAAATATGAACAACAAAACTCCTGTTAAAGAAAGTGCATCATAACAACTCTTTCCTTCTGCTTCAAAAGATGTTGCCTTATGGCCAATAGGGTCACATGGCTTGAAAGTACTTCAAGAAACTAAGGTGTCACCTCTCATTTGTTTAAATATTTAAAGATGCTCCTTTCCGACCTAGCCGTATTTTAAAATTTGTACTGTTGTGATGTTATCCTTGATCACTCTCATATGATCTCAGTACAGAAATGGAGCACTCCTCCATAAGTTTGCAATTATTAGTTTATTCACATGCCAGCAAAGAAGAAACTGGATGTGGAGGTCAGGCAGCAAGGGATCCCTGGCAGGGCTTTTGAAAGACAGATTGGATGGGAAAAGCATCAATTCATAGAGAAAACTTATGGTAACAGTGACAGTTATTAGCCAATGGACCCAGCTTTCTGGGGAGATCAAGTGACAAGTAATAGAGAAAGGCATGAACTTCAGTATAAAGGGGGTGAGAAAAGAGAAGCAAGGTAGAAAGAGAGTATCTGGGACGCTGTAAAGAACTGGCACGGCCCATAGCAAAACAGTGATTTGACCAAGTGTAGCTAGCAGTTAAATAGTATTCATGGTCACTGATGTTCCACTCCAGATATTCTCAACACATGCATCAAAAGTCAGAGGATAACTTTACAATTTAATTTAGTTGTAGCTGCGTCCCCTATTCTGAATTGGATGAAAGATTCACTTATCAAGATGCTAAATAATTTAATGGTATTGATAGTCTGGTAGTGATGCTGTTGGCCAGAAGAGGAAGAGAGGGCCATGATTAATGCAAGAGGTGGTTCTCAGCAGGAAAGAGATAGGTGGGGAGAAAAATGGGAGAAAATGTACGTGAAGGAATGATACAGGGAGAGATTATGAGTGACTGGGAAAAAGCCTGTGGCCTCAGGACAGGTTCTGCACAGGATGCTGAAAAATTAATACTACAGTCCTTGTCTACCAGACAGGGAAGTTGTGGGGTCTCATGGGAACAATGTGGGTGGTGGTGAAGTAGACACGTGGTCAGTATACATCACAACTCAGTGGACCCTGAGCTGCATCTCATACATTGCTGTAACATCAATTTCTACATCCTAGTAAAATCCATTTCCTCCCAGTGGCCCACCAGGCCCTATGTGTTCTCCCCCACTGTGGTAAGCCGACTTTAAAGATGGCTCCTGGGGACTTCCCTGGTGGCACAGTGGATTAGAATCCACCTGCCAGTGCAGGGGACACGGTTTGATCCCTGGTCCGGGAAGATCCCACATGCCGCGGAGCAACTAAGCCCATGCGCCGCAACTACTGAGCCTGCGCTCTAGAGCCTGCAAGCCACAACTACTGAGCCCGTGTGTCGCAACTACTGAAGCCTGCCCGCCTAGAGCCTGTGCTCCGCAACAAGAGAAGCCACCGCAGTGAGAAGCCCACGCACTGCAACAAAGAGTAGCCCCCGCTCGCCACAACTAGAGAAAGCCCGTGCGCAGCAACGAAGACCCAACGCAGCCAAAAAAAAAAAAAAAAAGGCTCATGTGTCAGAGACCTTCAAGATGGCAGAAGAGTAAGACGTGGAGATCACCTTCTTCCCTTCCTCCCTACAAATACATCAGAAATTCATCTACATGTGAAACAACTCCTACAGAACACCTACTGAATGCTGGCAGAAGACCTCAGACCTCCCAAAAGGCAAGAAACTCCCCACATACCTGGGTAGGGTAAAAGAAAAAAGAAAAAACAGAGACAAAAGAATAGGGATGGGACCTGCACCAGTGGGAGGGAGCTGTGAAGGAGGAAAGGTTTCCACACACTAGGAGCCCCTTCGCGGGCGGAGACTGCGGGTGGCAGAAGGGGGAAGCTTCAGAGCCACGGAGGAGAGCACAGCCACAGGGGTGCGGAGGGCAAAGCAGAGAGATGCCCGCACAGAGGATCGGTGCCAACCAGCACTCACCAGCCCGAGAGGCTTGTCTGCTCGCCCGCCAGGGCCGGTGGGGTCTGGGAGCTGAGGCTTGGGCTTCAGAGTTCAGATCCCAGGGAGAGGACTGGGGTTGGCTGCGTGAACACAGTGAGAGAGTGGCATGGACTTATATATACTGCCAAATGTAAAATAGCTAGCTACTGGGAAGCAGCCGCATAGCACAGGGAGATCAGCTCGGTGCTTTGTGACCACCTAGACGGGTGGGATAGGGACGGTTGGAGGGAGATACTAGAGGGAAGAGATATGGGGATATACGTATATGTATAGCTGATTCACTTTGTTATACAGCAGAACCTAACACACCATTGTAAAGTAATTATACTCCAATAAAGATGTTAAAAAAAAAATGGCTCCTGCTGGTCCCTGCCTCCTGAGAGTCATAGCCTTGTGTGATCCCATCCTTTTCAGTGTAGGCTATGACTCAATTCTAAAAGAACATTCAGCAGAGGTGATGGGGTGTCACTTCTACGGTCAGGTTACAAGAGATTGTGACTCTGTCTTGTTAGAAGATCTTCCCTTGCTGGCTTTGATAAAGCAAGCTGCCCTGTTGCAGAGGCCCATGTGACAAGGAACTAACGGTGACCTTCTGTCAATAGCAACAAGTAACCAAGACACTAGATCCAAGAATCCTCAGGCAGCTAAATTCTACCGACAACCACATGAGCACATTCTTCCCCAGTTGAGCCTTCAGATCAGACTCTCAGATGAAATCACAGCCCTGTGGGACTCCCTGAATCAGAGGATGCAGTTAAGCCATGCTCAGACTCCTGGCCCACACGAACGTGAGATTATAAATGTGTGTTATTTTAAGCCACTAAGTTTGTGTAGTGTTACACAGCAATAGATAATATAATTTGGCTTATTGTCAGTTTCTCCTCCATCCCTACTAGGATGTAAACTAGTAAAAAAAAAAAAATGGAGACACTTTTGTCTGTTTTTTCCCCTCCAGTGCGTTCATGGACCCTATAATCATGCCTGACATGCAGTATTTGTTGAATGTACTGGTTGAACAAATCAACATGTATTTAGTGATGGCACAACTAAACCATATTCTTTCCAAATAAGCTAAAACCATATTCTTTCCAAATTCATTTTATATGCAAATGAATCTTGTCTTTATTGGAATGTATATATACATACAAGAGTAGTTGAAACACAAATATTTTAAGCATATACACACACGCACATACACATGCAGGTATATTACAAATATAGGTGTGTAAATTGGATGTGGATGCAAACCATTTCACTTTGTACCTAAGGGAACAATTGTACCACAAACGTTAGTCAGGAATTTGGTTGGTATTTCCACTCCTCATTGCTCTATTTCACATGATTATTGTCTCTGTTTCCAGAGAGTAGCTATGCCAGTGTAAACCCAATTAGTGGATGTGGAAAGCTGCTTTCCCATGAAAGGCAGTGCCTTCAAAATACAGGCTATTCCTTCTTGGTGTTTAAATGCTTTTGCATGAGAGAGTTGTCCATTTGCATTTTTCATTTCATTCATTGTATTTTTCAGCTCCAGAATTTCTGTTTGGTTCTTTCTTATGATTTCTACCCCTGTGTTAAATTTCTTGTTTTGTTTGTATGTTGTTTCCCTGATTTTGTTGAATTGTCTTTCTGTGTTTTCTTGTAGCTCCCTAAGCTTCCTTAAAACAGCTATTTTGAATTCTTTATTGGGCAGATCATAGATGTCCATTTCCTTGGAGCTGGTTTCGGGAAAATTGCTGTGTTCTTTGGTGGTCATGTTTCCCTGATCTTTCATGTTCCTTGAAGTCTTGCACTGCTGTCTGCATTTTTGAAGAAGCAGTCACCTCCTCCAGTCTTTACTGATTGGCTTTGGAAGAGAAATACCTTCTGTCAGCCCTGCTAGGTATTCTGACGCTTTCTCAGACCTTTTCTATGGATACAGCTGCTCACACTTCCTGTTCCCTCTTGGGGGGGAATTCTTCAGGTTGTGTGTCTTCTCTTGATCCTGTGAAGCCAGGCTGAGTGCTGACAGCCTCCCTTTGCTTTTCCTAGGGTAGTGCTGAATGCTCACATTTGTGTGCTTTCTCCCAATCCCGCAGACTCAGGCTGGCTTGCGCTCGTGTGGAAGCTAGCCACAGTGTGAGGATGTGTGGGGTGAGGCGTACAGAGTGTTAGGGGTGCCCAGGGGCCAGCTGGGGGGATCAGCTTCCTGATGGAATCCGTGAAGCAGTTTGTAGGATCTGCGTCCCTTTGTCATCCCCTGAGAGCCTGTGGCTGTTGTCCTCTCCACCCCTCCCCTCCCCCAAGTCATGCAACTCCTCTCAGTTTTCTGGATGGGGCAGGAAAGAGCTGGGTCTCTCTGGCAGCGTCCTGCACACCAGGGAAGGCCAGGTGCTCATTCACAGACTCTTTCTACCCCAGGAGAAATCATGCTGAGGTTTCTCTCCTGGGCACTGAGCTGTGCCGCCTTGGGGAAGGGATGATGTGGTAAAATCAAACTGTTCCTCTTACCCTCTTCATTGTGTCTCACCTCAGATTTTTTTTCTCTCCAGGGCTGTGCTGGAACTTCTCTGCTGGACTCCTGGACTTCTACAAAGGTACTGTCCTCTGTGAGTGATGGTCAAAATCGGTGTTCCTTCTGGGGAGGGTGGTAGAAAACTCCTGCCATTTTCCCAGCGCTGCTCTCTCTCGTTTTCATGTCTGCGTTTATGAGTTTAGATTTCTGATTTTCTTTTGATTATTCACATTTGAACTTTTCTGGACCAAGGTCTTTTCTTTCCATGTCCTAACAAGGGATTGGCACTTTTTTTTTTTCTGTAAAAGGCCAGGTAGTACATATTTTCAATTTGTGGGCCATATAGTCTCTGTCACAACGACTCAACTCTGAAGGCAGCCGCATCTGTGGTATATGAACGAATGAGTGTGGCTGTGTTCCAATAAAACTTTATTTACAAAAACAGGTGGTGGGCCAGATTTGGCCCATGGGCCATGGTTTGCTGACCCCTGCTAAATCTGTGGCATCTTCCCAGCCCAGCCCCACCCAGGGAGAAGAGTGTGGATGAAAGAGTATAATAGCTATTTGGTTCTGGCCATGATCGTTTAAAAGGGAGATGACTGGGAAAGTGTTAAAGGTAGACACATCCCAGTTCACATCGTGCCCTGTGGCTTCACAGCTGTTTGACCCTGCGTGTGTTCATTAATCTGTCAGTGTGCATATGTTGATTATGTTGTTCATCAGCGATAGTATTTTTTGATATGTTTTCTGCTGAAGGAATTAGGCAGAACCCAAAGGCGACAGGTTTGAAGCTGACTATGCAATCTTCCCAGGAATAAAAAATCAGGGTTGAACAGAAGATGAAATAAAGGGAACATCTGGTGTTTGAAAGGAGGGACCCTCTTGAGTTGATGTTAAAATGTCACATCATAGCTCTGGCTATCTCTTTTGAAAATCATTGTTCAACCTGGCTGAGGGAAAGGTCTCAGTGTTTGTTCTGCCTTTGTGTTCTGGTAATTTCATAGTCCTGGGTCTTGCCCTGGAATATACTTAATATTTGCCTATTTACAGAGGCTTTCGTTTCTTATTCCTCTGTGTGGCTGATTTGAAATTACTCCGGACGTTCCGTGACGATCAACTGCCAATTTTCCTTTTCAACTAGATAACCTGGAACCATTTTCAAGCTGTACAGGAGGTCAGCTTCCAATTTCTAGCTGTCTTAGAAAGTCTTAATTATTCATTGACGTTTGTAGAATTTGCAGCATAATCTAATTATCTTTCCATTCTGATGACATGGGTAATCTTTTAAAAATAAGTGAACAGTTAATTTTCTCTGATTGTGGAAGAACTGACAAGTTATGGAAGCTGTGATGCATAGTTGAGAATCTGGCTTTGGAGCTTGAGGGCTCTGGGTTTGACTGTGCCCTCACACTGTGATCTTGGCTCAATTGCTTAATCCCTCTGAAGATAAAGTCATGCATCTAAAAAATGGAGATAATAATTCTTACCTTTTAGAATAGCTGTAAGAGCGAGAAATAATGTAAATAAAGCTACTCACACAATACATTGCCTAGGATACTTTCTCAATAAATGGAAAATAGTATTATAATAAGAACATATGACTGGAATGCAATATATATTGTCCTACTGGGTGAGTGATGAAAATTCTTGATTTAGTTTAACCAAAGTGTTGCAGTGAAGCCATTAAGTTAAGAATTATATTGGAAACAAGTTTTTAATTAGTGTAAATTAATTAGTGTAATTAATTAGTAGTGTGAACATGAAGTAGGAGACCATAAATAACTATAATCGTCCGTTATTTCTAATTCACGTGAACCAGTCATCAGTAGTCTTTTCAACAGGTTTTTGCTTACTAATAACTGTGAGAAACTTTATTTAGGTTCCCCCTTCTATGTTCAACTTTTGCTAAATCCCTGAGGAGCAGAGCTCTTGTTCCAAAGCAGGACAGAGAGAGGTTCCTGATGGAATACCCTTTCTTCATGAATAGGCAGTTAGCTTTTGAGCACGTGAAAAGCAGGTCTTTCTTCTATCATACGAAGGCAGCTTGTATTGCTGTTTAGACAACAGCAGTAATAGAGAAAATTATTTACATTCCCTGACTTTGAATTTTGTCATCTATGCAACAAGAAGGTTTGGTGCTTTTGGCCTCTGAGATCTTTTCTCAGTTCTAATATTCTATGATTCCAAGGCATTTCCACTGCTAGAATCAGGAAAGTTGGAATTTCTCCCCAAATGCCCATTTTATCAATGCAAACCCAATTTTATTCTTGGCTCTCTGAGACAAGGGAACTGGTTTACTTTTTATTCCCTCTTTCCTAACATCTATTTTAGTGCTAGGAGATTAGGGGTGCTTAGTAATTAGGATAAAGTATAAAGAGACCGAAGTATATAATTCAGCATTAACTAGAGGGGAAGATACTGAGGTAGGTCCGTATCATCAGGATGTCATTGCTTTGCATGTGTAGACTCCTTATCTAACTTGAGACAGGATGAATTGTAGGGGCCATGCTGTACTGTGCTTTCTACCCACAAACAGGGCCCTGAAACAGTATGGTTCCCAGGAATAACTTAATGCCTAGGCCATTAGCCAACTAATACTCAACTATGACCTCACACTTGGAAGGGCATTTGTTTGGCTCTGATTTCCTCTAATGAAGATTTGAAAAAAAGCCTAACGCATATGACAACATGTCTCCCCATCAGTTCATAATTTCTCCAGGCAAAAGACAAAACCCCAAACTAACCAACAACAAAACAAAGCTTTCTGGTACACACTCTGTGGCGTCAATCCTGGACTCTTAGTGCTAAATACTAAATAGAGAGTGACTTAATAAATCATTTTACAGTTGATTTTTCAAAATTTCTCTTAGTGTATGCAGAAAGTCTGCCATCATCATAAGCTCTTTTAAAGAGTCCACTTCTACCCATGCATCTGTTCTCTAGAATGTTAAATCATCATGGAGAAAAGAAATCTCTGAAATGTAAGTAACTCCTTTTGCTGTGGAAAGTAATTGGTCATGGGAGATTATCCTCAGCCAGCCCTTGAATTTCAGATATATAACCTCTGCAGAAAGGTTTAAAAACAATTAGAAAAATGCTACTGCCTGTTTTTACAAAAGTTATGCAGAAGACATCAGGGGATACACATTTATCTCCTAGAATAGCTGACCTATTTACTCATCTTCCTGCTGATATTTCAGCTGATAGCTGCAATTATTCAGATTGTGTGAATTCATCGCATCATGTTCTTTGACTAAAGTCATGCTAGAGTTAATTTCCTAGTCATCTGATATCGTTTAAAATACTGTGGGCAATGGTGGATTCGTTAAGTACTGTAATTGCATTTAGATCAGCCATTCCCGCATTGCTTGTTTTTCTTTCCCCCTATTTTCAGTAGAAAACAAAGAGTCCTCTCTCCACTCTGCCCTCCACTCCATGCCTTCTTTGAGGTCTCTGGTCTGGCAGCTGCAGGGTCCACATGGCAGCAAGGTTCTAACTCCCGCAGCTGCTGGCTGTGCATCCCCCCAAGCTCTGGACTCTGAACTTCATCTAAGAGCTTTCTTGTTTCCATACATAGCAACCGGGACAACCACAGGTCCTGACATTTCCTTTTGGAAAATGAGACTGTGGACATGTGCTTTGTATAGCAGATACGTGTGTTCCTGAAAACATTCACTTTAAATCCCTGAAAATCAAGTGAAATTTCAGCATATCAGGAGGATTTGGTTTGGGGAGATACTCAGTGAAGAATCGTTTAATGAATTGGATATTTCCATTCTCCCAAGAATTTCTTTTTAGTGTAAAGCCACGTTGAATGTGAGCAAGTTACACTTGTTAAATTTTATCCAGTTCTGTTCTGCTAACTCCTTAGTGTTTAAAGGTGGACCTTATAGTTGTGGAAGATAAAGAGTTCTCCACCCAGTTTCCCTGTTTGTTGTGAGTGACCTATGGCTCTGGAAGCCTTCACGTCTGTCGGTTTTTATGCTTCTCCCTGCCTCTCTGACTATGGTCTGTGCCTGGAGTGGAACTTTCTATCCATTCCTACCTTTGGATTGTAAATGAAGAATCAGTTACTGAGGTTTTCACACCCATTTTTTCAGATAATTGTGTGTCACTCTTTGATATGTAGTATGTTTAATATTTACAGGAAGCGCTCCAGAACTATGTATACAGTTGCATTAAAGCCCTGCTGTGGGGCTTCCCTGGTGGCGCAGTGGTTGAGAATCTGCCTGCCAATGGAGGGGACACAGGTTCGAGCCCTGGTCTGGGAAGATCCCACATGCCGCGGAGCAACTAGGCCCGTGAGCCACAACTACTGAGCCTGCGCGTCTGGAGCCTGTGCTCCGCAACAAGAGAGGCTGCGATAGTGAGAGGCCCGCGCACCGCGATGAAGAGTGGCCCCCGCTTGCCGCAACTAGAGAAAGCCCTCGCACAGAAACGAAGACCCAACACAGCCATAAATAAAAAAAAAAAAGCCCTACTGTGCAGGAGACCTGATTTGGAAAATGCTGACATTTTCTGAGCGTATCCTGTATGCCTGACTCTGCTAAGGGCACCGCTTTTTAAAAAAATTAATTAATTAATTTATTTATGGCTGCGTTGGGTCTTCGTTTCTGTGCGAGGGCTTTCTCTAGTTGCGGCAAGCGGGGGCCACTCTTCATCGCGGTGCGCGGGCCTCTCACTATCGCGGCCTCTCTTGTTGCGGAGCACAGGCTCCAGACGCGCAGGCTCAGTAGTTGTGGCGCACGGGCCCAGTTGCTCTGCGGCATGTGGGATCTTCCCAGACCAGGGCTCGAACCCGTGTCCCCTGCATTGGCAGGCAGATTCTCCACCACTGCGCCACCAGGGAAGCCCAGGGCACTGCTTTTTAATCTCCTAATCCCCCCAGCCCTGTGAGCCAGGCAAGGCTGGTTGATGCCCCTTGGTGTGGCTTGCTGTGGTCCACGGCCAGAGTGAGTTGTCACTGCCCCTTCTCGTGGGTTAGAGCCCACATCATATTTGTAGTTAAATATTTTGCATATCATACTTCGAAAGAGTTATTATTATCCCTCTTTTATAGAATCTAAAGAAACCCCCAAATTTATAGGAAAAGACTCTACCGGAACATTATCTTTTCACAAATGGCGAAGCTATGTTGACTCACCTTTTAGATTCAGTTAACAGTGGTGCTTCAGTTATACATTTTTGTGAGCCATGTTGTGTAAAGAACCTATGGAGCTTCCTCAACGTTTAAAGACAAAGGTGTTTTTGTATTTTTACAGGAGTACAATTCACAGACTATTTACTGGGAAATATGTGCATACTTCTCCTTTCTCTTCCGTTGTGTGTGGTTACCTTTAGAAACTATTTAACAAGATTTGTGATGGGACGTGTGAGCACGACTTTGTGCTGTTGATCAAATGGCCAGGTGGGGAGCTGCTATAATAGTGACGGACAAGTAATGTATATACTCAGACCTGCGCAATGGATTCTGTTCTCTAAGGGTGTTTGCCGCGGTTGCATTTGCTGAAGAGCTGAAATGCAAGCTGATGAGTAAAGGCAGAGAATATAAAGTGATCCTCCGGCTTATAGGAAGAATGCATGCCATTGTCTCACTGAGGACACACACAGTGTCATCCAAATTATAAATTTAGATTTTGGTCTGATCGTTTTATTTTAAAAGCACAATAGGACTTGAGAGTTCTTGCTAACCACTTTCTCCATGCCTGACAAGGGGATAAAAATATATAATAAATCCAATTGCTTTGAGATAGAAAAGAATGTGCAAATCATTGGTATTTTTAGAAAATCATTATACTTTAAACTCCTCACGTGCTCTCCTCAAGTGAACGCAATTCACAGACAGTGTTAAGGCAATTTAAATACAGCAAATTTTGGTGGAACTATACTTGAGATGGACTCTGTAAAAAACCGTTCAAAATGAGTAGTTACTTACTCTCAGATTATAGAACTAGGGTTTGCATACTGAACATAAAACCACTTGGAAACCTCTACTATTAACTTTAAATCTTCAGCATAGTCTTATAATGTATGTTAGTCATTTACAGCGTGTGCCAATCCTTTTCCTATCTGCCGTTTCTCATTGCTGAAGACTGGGAAACACAGGCTGGCATTTGACTCTGGAAATGAACAATTCAGAAAACTCAACGGGGAAACTCACTTAGAAATAAAATGTTCACTTATGTTTTTATTGCTCATTACACTGTTCCTTTGATGCAAATGTTAACATGATGATTAGTGATTCTAGTTAGCCTTTCCTATAAAAGAGCAAAAAAAAGTAAATTTGTGATGAAGTTTAGCAGCAAAGAAATACCTCTTCTTCAGCCTCCCACTTTTACTGACTCCCTCAAGGGGGAAGAAATTGAAGAATCAGAGGATACGCTTTGGGAAAAAAGCAGTTGCTGAAATGTGTATGTGTAGACTTATTTGCATATACATTTTATTTTGGAAAGGGACTGTCAGGAATTATGTGCTGCTCTAAGTGACCCATAGAGAGTGTTTCTTTTGCATAACACCCAGCGCACCTAGAGGAAGTGCGTGATAATAGTCACGCACTATTAGAGGAAAGTGAACTGCGTTGAAGAATAGGAGTGGATCGCAGAGGGGTAAGAGTGCCCAGATAGGGAAAACAGTTAGGGGGAAGTTGAGGCCCTCAGTAGCAACGTTAGGAAGTCCAGCCAAGAACTTACAGTCGTAAGAGGACTGAGCAGCGACAGAAGCAGACGTTCCCTGTTGTGGTTTCTGGGGAGCCTGGTCTGCCAGGATGAGAGAGCAGTGGAGGGGATTGCAGATACATAAAGCCATGTCAGGACTCTGACCTCCATCGGTTCATGCCTCAGCGAGACCTGGATCATATGTCGTGTTCAGCTGGATACAGTTAATGACTTTCCAATCCTGAAATAGTTTTTCTTAGCGGATTTCTGTTTGGGTTTTTCAAATACATATTTTGTTTTTATTATTGGCAATAGAACATTCTCTCTCTACTTAAATCTAAGACATGACACCATAAAACTCCTAGAAGAGAACATAGGCAAAAGATTCTCTGACATAAATTGTAGCAGTGTTTTCTTAGGTCAGTTTCCCAAGGCAATGGAAATAAAAGCAAAAATAAACAAATGGGACCTACTTAAACTTATCAGCTTTTGCACAGCAAAGGAAACCATCAACAAAACAACATATGGACTGGGAGAAGATACTTGCAAATGATGTGACTGACAAGGGCTTAATTTCCAAAATATACAAACAACTCAATTACAGAAAAACAAACAACCCAATCAAAAAATGGGCAGAAGACCTGAATAAACATTTCTTCAAAGAAGGCATAAAAATGGCCAATAGGCACATGAAAAGATGTTCAATATTGCTAATTATTAGAGAAATGCAAATCAAAACTACAATGAGGTATCACCTCATACCGGTCAGAATGGCCATCATTAAAAAGTCTACAAGTAATAGATGCTGGAGAGGGTGTGGAGAAAAGGGAACCCTCCTGCACTGTTGGTGGGAATGTAAATTGGTACAGCCACTATGGAGAACAGTATGGAGGTTCCTCAAAAACTAAAAATAGTACTACCATTTGACCCAGCAATCCCACTCCTGGGCATATATCCAGACAAAACTATCATTCAAAAAGATACATTCACCCATATGTTTATAGCAGCACTATTTACAATAGCCAAAACATGGAAACAATGTACATGTCCATTGACAGATGAATGGATAAAGAAGATGAGGTGTGTGTATATATATACATGTATGTATGTATGGAATGGAATATTACTTGGCCATAAAAACGAATGAAATAATGCCATTTGCAACAACATGGATGGACCTAGAGATGATCATGTTAAGTGAAGTAAGTCAGAAAAAGACAAATACCATATGATATCACTTATATTTGGAATCTAAAACATGACACATATGAACGTATCTATGAAACAGAAATAGACTCACAGACATAGAAAACAAACTTATGGTTACCAAAGAGGAAGAGCGGGGAGGGATAAATTAGTAGTTTGGGATTAGCAGATATAAACAACTGTATATAAAGTAGATAAACAACAAGGTCCTACTGTATAGCACAGGGAACTATATTCAATATCCTGTAATAAAACATAATGGAAGAGAATATAAAAAAGAATATATGTATAAAACCGAATCACTTTGCTCTACACCAGAAACTAATACAACATTGTAAATCAACTATACTTCAATAAAAAAAATAAAATTTTCTTTCTTTTAAAAAATGTTGTAAGAATACTTAACAACTTCGCATGAGATTTACACTTCACAAATCTTTAAGTGCACAATACAGGATTGTTAACTACGGTCCCCAAGTTGTACAGCAGGTATCTAGAACCTACTCATCTTGTATAACTGAAACTCTGTATCCGTTGAACAGCAACTCTCCATTTCCCCTCCCTCTAGCCCGGTCACTTAGAGAAGCTTATACTTTCCTGATAGTTCCTTACAAAATAAAATAAAATTTGACTCTCTGCTTCTATGTGTTTGATTATTCTAGGTACCTCATTTAAGTGGAATCATGAAATGTTTGTACTTTGGTGACTGGGCTTATTTCATTTATCATAATGTCTTTCAGGTCCATCCATGTTGTTTTAAACGACAGGATTTCTTTCTCTTTTAAGGCTGAATGTTTCATTGTATGTATGTATGGCATTTTGTTTACCTGTTCATCTGTCAGTGGACACTTAGGTTGTTTCCATATCTTGGCTATTGTGAATAATACTGCAGTGGACATGGGAGTATAGATATCTCCTTGACAGCCTGATTTCAGTTCTTTGGGATATATACCCAGAAGTGGGATTGCTGGATCATATGGTAATTCTATTTTTAGTTTTTTGAGTAACTTCCAAACTGTTTTCCATTGTGACTGTGCCAGTTTAATTCCCACCAACAGTGTACAGGATTCCCTTTTCTCTACATCCTTGGCAACACTTATTTCCTGTCTTTTTGGTGATAGCCATTCTAACAGGTGTAAGTTGATGTCTCATTGTGGTTTTGATTTGCATTTACCTGATGATTTTTGATGCTGAGTATCTTTTCATGTGTCTCTTGGCAATTTATACGTCTTTTGGGGAAAATGTCTATTCAGGTTCTTTGCCCATTTTAAAATCAGGTTATTTATTTATTTGTTTTTTGCTATTGAGTTGTAGAAATTTATTTTATATTTTAGATATTAACCCCTTATCAGATATATGGTTTGCAAATGTTTTCTCCCATTCATGAAGTTGACTTTTTACTTGTTGATTTTTTTCCTTTGCTGTGGAGAAGATTTTTAGTTTTATGTAAGTTCTTCTTGTCTATTTTTGCTTTTGTTGCTTGTGTTTTTGGTGTCATATCCAAGAAATCATTGCCTGGACCAATATTATGAAACTTTTCCCCTATGTTTTCTTCCCGGGGTTTACGTTTCAGGCCTTAATTCATTTCAAGTTAATTTTTGTGAGTGGTGTAAGATTAGGGTCTGATTTAATTCATTTACATGTGGATATCTGGTTTCCCCAACACCATTTGTTGAAGAGTTCTCTCAAGTTTTTGAAGTAGATATGTAGACGTAATTATAACCCCAAGGTGCTTACTAATCACTGCACTGGCCATATTATGCTGTTGCTATCCAAGTGGTATGCTGAGCAGCCCAGGTCACATACACACACACAAAGATACATCACATGCACACCACACAAATACACACTCTCAAGGCAACCTATAATATGTGCTTGTCGCTGCTGTGACAGCTTCACATTATTATTTCCAAAGCCATAGGCTTTCTGTTTTCCTTGCAGAAGATCAGATTTTCCCCTTCTTTTTTTTTTTTTTTTTTTTTTGGAGATACCCTCATTCCTTAAGTCTGAGGATTCTTCCTCCTGCAGCTTTACGGGGTAACGGAATAAACAAGTCAACACTGTCTCATTTCTCTGCTTTGCCACTCTGTCCAAAACACAGAGAGACTTTTGTTTTGAGGATTTTTTTAAAAAAATAAATTTATTTATTTATTTATTTTTGGCTGTGTTGGGTCTTCGTTGCTGCGCGTGGGCTTTCTCTAGTTGCGGCGAGCGGGGACTACTCTTTGTTGTGGTGTGCGGGCTTCTCACTGCGGTGGCTTCTCTTGTTACAGACAGAGCACGGGCTCTAGGTGCGCGGGCTTCAGTAGTTGTGGCACGTGGGCTCAGTAGCTGTGGCTCGCGGGCTCTAGAGCACAGGCTCAGTAGTTGTGGCGCACGGGCTTAGTTTCTCCGTGGCATGTGGGATCTTCCCAGACCAGGGCACGAACCCGTGTCCCCTGCATTGGCAGGTGGATTCTTAACCACTGCACCACCAGGGAAGTCCCTGTTTTGAGGATTTTTATGCTAATAACTTTAGGGGCTTAAAAAATGGGTAAAACATTAGGGAATGTACAGTTTCCAGTCTCTTCTTAAATGTCATCCATGCTTGCTTTCTTTGCATTTTCTTTTGATTCCTTTATTGGAGTGCTTTATGGAAATATTTACCTCTTCAGTTTTCTTATCCAGAGATTAGAGTTTCTCAAATGTACTTTTCCTTCTGCTTCTCCTTTTGTTGTAATTAAAGAATAAATGTGCAAAGATTCACAAAAAGTATGTCAATATTTCAATGGGCAGTGAACATCTGTAGAGCCCAGGCTGGGTCAGTCCTTTGTGGTGGTTATCAGGTCATAGATGTTCTGACTCTCCTCCTTTTCTGAACACTGGGTGGATTTTAGGCCATGTGACATAATTTGGCCAACAAAATTGAGTGAAAGAAACATGACTCCCTTCTGGGTCTCTTCAAGGCAGTGCATGATTCCTTATGTTTCTGTCCTTCTACCTAAGTGATCATAAAAATACCTGCTGTTTGTGAGCCTTCGTAAACCTGGGTCCTCAAGTGACATTAATGAGTAGGGCTTACTGTGTGCTGGGCAAGGAGCATGAGTAAATAACAAAATGTTTTATTAAGTCATTAGAATTTCAGGATTACTTGTTACACAGCCTGGCTTAGCTGTCTGACACAGCAGTCTGTGGAAACTCTCTGTCCTTTTACAGGACTCTGGAATGTGCTCTCAGATCCCCCTTCAGGACTGAGGCACTTATTTCTACACCGGTTGGGATGTTGATAGCTGGATCCCTTTCTAGGAAATGCCCTTGGTGAGGGGAGAAACCTTGCATACATCTTCTCTGCTCCCTGAGAACAGCTCCCACTCAATTATTGACAGTTTGGGGGTAGAGATGTGCAGTCCCCTTACTTCAGTTTAGGACAACTCTAAAGGGCCATCCAGCTCCAGAGTTTCCCTTTGGATGCGGAGAGACCTTGGTGTAATGACTCACAGTTCAACGTCTCTGTGTCCCTCACTTTCCCATAGGTCTCGGTTTTCAGGTTGCTGCTGCCTCGGCTCCCTGCATGTCTCCATCTCAGGGTGTAGCTCCCTGGCAAGAACTAAGACAGTCCCGTGTAGTAATCGTCAAATTTGGTCTTTTTTTTTTTTTTTTATACAGTGACTAATGATAAAATCATTGTGTAAAGGAAGGCTAATTTCACATAATAATGATATTGTAATAAGTAATTACATTGGTCTTATACCATGTAGTTAAAACGAAGCTTTACGGCATCCAGTAAGTGAGAACGGTGTTCTTTATGTAAATTACGCCATCACCCAGCGCTGAGTACGATGGCCCTCGGTCGAGCCGTTGTAACAAGCCAGAGTGAGTGGTGCTGTTACTTCAGTGCACTGGTGAAGCTTCTCTGTGGATGCAGTTCAAGAGAAAAAGGCAGGTTTAAAACCTAGCATGGGGCTTCCCTGGTGGCGCAGTGGTTGGGAGTCTGCCTGCCAATGCAGGGGACACGGGTTCGAGCCCTGGTCTGGGAAGATCCCACGTGCCGCGGAGCGGCTGGGCCCGTGAGCCACAACTGCTGAGCCTGCGCGTCTGGAGCCTGTGCTCTGCAGCAAGAGAGGCCGCGACAGTGAGAGGCCCGCGCACCGCGATGAAGAGTGGCCCCCGCTCGCCGCAACTAGAGAAAGCCCTCGCACGGAAGCGAAGACCCAACACGGCCAAAAACAAATATAAATAAATAAAAATTAAAAAAAAAAAAACCTAGCATGAAGAGGATTTAGGGTGTGAGGCAAAGAGGGATTTCCCAATGGACATGGGTCATGAACTTTGCAAGAGCTTTGTTGTGGGTGCTGGTGAAATTGCATTTCCTTGGACCATTCAAACTTAGCAAAAAGTGTCATCTGCCCTGAACCGTGAAGCTGTAGTACTTTCGGAAAATGAAGAAAAGTCCTTGATGAGTGGTCTTCTGAGAGTGACTTTAGAATTAAAATAATAGTTTAAGGGTAACATATCCATTGTGCCTTATTCTTTAGGAATGGATTTCAGCTTAAATCACAGGGAAGCCCTTCCACTTGAAAATGATTTCCAGCTAAAATTCCTGCCATGACTCTGCTCTGCTTCTCACCCTATTACCTCTGAAAACCAACAGCTCACCTAACGCCATAAGTTTTGAAGAATTTCTACTAATTTCACCTGATAGAACTAGCTAGAACACCACAGGTCTGTTGGTTCACATGAAAGTAGGGGCAGATCTTTCTTCTGCCACTTCCTGTCTCTGAGGCTAGGCAGAGACTCCAAAGCAAAGACTGAGTTATAACTTTTCTAGGTAGCTGTTGTAACTCCCCATATTTTTGTTTGGACACCCAACCTCAGAAATATTTGGCAGGAAGAGGGCTGGATGGGAGCTGGTGGTTGCATGCAGTATCCTGGGGTGGACGGTCACCATAAATAAAATGGAAATGCACCTGGAGGATTGTAGTTGTACACAGATTCCTTTGGAGCAGAGTGTGGATACTCTGGTGGTGGAAACCCAGGAAGATCTCATTTTCAGTATAGAAGGCAGGTGATAAGTGAACATTTGCTGTACGTTGAGATTCAAACCAGAAGCTATGGGTAGCAGTCAGTTGGTCTTAATGTAAGTAAAAGAATGGAATTTGAAAAGTACTCTAAATGAATACAGAGTGAAGATGAGTGTAATCCATGCAGTCTATTTGGGGACAGAAGCCACAAATGGATGTCTCCTTTACAGGTGATAAGTAAATAAGAACAAAACTAAGCAAAACAAACAGAGCCTGTAGGAAAAGCTGCAGAATTAAAAGCAATATTACCCTGAAAACTCAGAAGGAGAGTGAATTTCTAACATTAAGCAAGTCAGGAAATAGAAAAGAATCCTAGAAAACTGTTTGGAATTCAAAATATGATGCAAGGCAAAAAGCCAGAGAGTGAAGTCCTAAGGGGAAAATAGGATAAGATAAAAACCAAAGGATAACATGAGAAAACAAGATAGGTGAGATAAGAGAGGAATACAAGGAAATGAAAAATGTAGTGGTAGAATTAAAATGCGCATCAGAGACAGTTAAGATTGCTTTGAGGTCAAAACCAGAAAAAAAAAAAGGCATAATTGAAAAATTGCTTTAGTTTAAAAAAGGTACTCCTAAGAAAATGGGTTGACAATCTATGCAGTATAAGGAGAAAGAACGTTTATATACAAGGCATGAAAAATTCAGTGGAATTTCCATCTGTATCTGCAGCCCAGGGTCTCTCCTTCCTTTTTTAGGTGACATAGCCTTTCATGTATTTTGGGAGCTCTCTACCTGGGGTTGCCAATCAAATAAAACTGTGTCACCCAGTGCAAAATTGACCTTGGGATTCAAGCTCTTTGATTAGGATACCCATCCTCTGATCACAACCTAAGCGAGACCAGTGACATTCATACCTGGACTTCTGTGCCCACAGCCCCCTCTGAGAAGGTCAGAGAGGTCATCCTTGTTATAACACGAGCCTGGGACACAGGTCAAAGTTGTTTAAACCAAGGATGGAGGACTTCCACAAGTGGCATGTGGTGTGCTTGATTTACATCTCTGCCCACAATCTGCCCCCTAAACTAGATGATAATGGACTTATCTATGAAACGTTGTCGAAAAAATTTGGATATGAATATGATACATTCAGAAAGAGTCAGCAAACAGAGAAACACACAGGGAAAGCTCTATCTGTACTGATTTAGACCATTTTTTTCTTTAAGTTTTTTTAAATTAAAAAAATTAACAATAAATACATATTATTTATAAAATGATACCTGTTGACTTATAAAGTTTATGTAACTTTGAATATTCCATGTAATCATCATATGGAAAAATATCCGTAGCAAAGATCAAGTACATCCAAACACTCTCAGTGTGAATGTTTATGATCTCTGTTTTTCTACTTTTTGAAAGATTTCCAATTTCCAAGTAGCCTGTGCTACTTTAAAAAAAAAAAAAAAGATAGTTAAAGATGAGAAAAGGCCCTCCAGGAAATACCTGAACATACTCCACTGAGGAGCAGCCCTGGATTTCTGGCCACGTGACCTGTGAGAAGGGCCTGGCTTTGTCTTTCTATCTCTAGAGGATGAAAAGGATAGGGAGTCCTTGGCGTCGAGATGTGCGCTGGGGCTTTGCCGAGCGTGGGCGTCCTCCATGCCCTGTCTCTGCTGAGTAGTGAGGAGAAGCTGCCATCCTCCTTTAATTACTTTGTCGTGTCAGCACTGTCCATGGGTGGCGTATAATTATCCATCTGCATGGATGACCGATCATGATCTTTTCCTAAACCATGATCTCTTTCTAAACTAACTTCAGTTATCATCGTGGAAATCCAACAGTTGGGGATATTTTGCAATATTTCTAAATGTGAAAACAACCGTAATTAACAATTTAAAAAGTACTTACACTCTCTCCTTATCCCATACTATCTTTTTGTGATCCAAATGGTATGTCAGAGCCTTACCCTCAAGTCAAGAAACTTAATTTAATTGGGATGACAGACGAATTTAAATTACATAGCACAACATCAATCACACAAATGAATCTTATCACTTATTTCAAACCCTGGGCGTGATAGAAGTCCAGAGGAAGGCATGTGATAATGCTGGAAGTGAAATTCAAATCAAATGTAATGGAGTTTTAGGAGAAAGAGCTGCACCTGGGAATGTGGACACTGCCGTCATTGGAGAGACTCAGATATGCAGCCACAGAAACTTACTGCAGGCAAAAGTCCACTCCCATGTGTATGCTTTCATTTTATAATAATTTACGGCCGTTTATTGCCTGGACATCCGCCCTTCCTGTCCTGGGGCTCAGGCGGGAGAGGTAATATTTGTGCAGATGTGAATGGACGGGCAAGCCAGCTTCCCACAGTGCGTCCTGCTGCTTCTTCCTTTCTGTACAATTAACACTCAAAATCAGATTTAATGAACCAGAAAGTTAAAGAAAAGTCAGTTTTGCGGCTAATGAGCTTTTCAAATGTTATAAATTTTTAATGGACTTGGTGATCTTTGCACAGTTACTGGCAGCTCGAATCCAAAGGATGCAAGGAAGATAAAATTCTTTCTACTTTCAAGTTGATTTAAAAAATACACAATGCAGATCCTAAGTCATACATTTCAAAGCCTTGTGTTATGAATACAAAGATGCTTATAAGTCACCAAAAAGATTTCATAAGTAAAATATTTTTGATTGATCAATAATTGGTTAGTTATACAAACCAGATCTATATCAATAGGGTGGTAAGAAGCTAGTAAATTGGGTTTTATGAAATGAAAATATGGTTTGATTGATTTTTGGACTATCCTACAGTATTGCTTCTTCCTACTCCTCAATGTAGACATTCTCCAGGGAACTGCACTTTCCTTCTTAGCCTCTTTTCCTTAGTTTATCCTTTTGATTTAATGGACTTGGCCAAGCTTAAGGTTTCAAATATCTTTGTTGACTCCCCCATTTTTGCCTGTAACTTACTAGTTCAATGTGTACCTTTAAAATATCTATACCATGCTAATATGTTTTGTAGATACGGAGAAAGCAGTACTGAACAGTACAGATGGGGTCTCTGCCACCATGGTAGAAGTCAGAATAGAACTTGTTTTGGGGGCATTGATAGGGGCTGGAGCATGAGGCGGCTTCTGAGGTGCTGGCAATATTCTATTTCATGGCTTGGTGTTAATTACATGGGAATGTTCACTTAGTGAAAATTCATTAAGCTGTACACTTAAAAACCTTTCATTGCAGTTCAGTATATAGAAAATGCACATACTGCACAGTTTGATGAATTTTCACAAATGGAACACACCAGTAATCCGCAACTACATGAAGAAATAGAGCCTATTGACACCCTAGAATCACCTGTTTCACTCCTTTCCAGTCACTGACTTCTATCCTGCCTTAAAAAAGTATAGATTAACTGTGCTGCTTTTTGTACTCTGTGTATCATGCAGTATGTTCCCTTTTGTATTGACTTCTTTCACTCAGTGTTATGTTTGAGATTCATCCACACTTTTACATGTGGTATGTTGTTCATTCTCATTGTCCAGTAGTATTCCATGGTGTAAATATAATGCAATTTCTTCATCCATTCAAGGATTGATGGACATTTGGATCATTTCTACTTTTTGTTATAATGAATAAGGCAGCTCTGAACATGCCGTGCTTGTTTTTTGGTGAGCTTACGTCAGCATATCTATTGGGTGTAGTCCTAGGAATGGAATCGCTGGGTTCTCGGGGGAGTATGCGTTGAGTTTTATTTGATACTGCCCAACGGTTTCCCCACATGGTGCAACAATTTATGCTCCAGGAGCATATGAGTGTCGTTGCACATCCGTGCCAACAGTTGGTGTTGTCTGTCTCTTCAGTGTTAGTCGTTCTGGCATGTAAGCTGCACACTTACACAATTTCCTGTACATATGTTCTACATCAATAAAAAGTTTGCTTTAAAAAACAACCTCATAGATCTTCACCCTTCTTCTAAAACCTTATTCTTCTTTTTCTCTAATAGTTGTTTGTCATTATGCTTGGCTTCCAGGATCAGAACCCTAGAATTGCTTGACTCATCTTATGTCCAAACAGTTAAGTCAAATCTTAGTCTATTTCCAGGGCATTTCTCAGATCCCACAGGAGCATGGATTGACTTTTTTCTGGGGATTCATGAAATGCTTCCAAGAGAAGAGATCCTTGAGTTACTCTTCAAAGGACAAGTAGGGCTACCATGTAGGCAAAGGTATCCTAAAGGCATATCTGGAAGGGAGAACAGCATGTGTAAATGTGTGGAGAAAGATAATGATATGATACGTTTAAGGGTAGTGTAAGCTTTTCAGTATGGCTGAGGCCTGGAGAAGGGTGGAAGATGAGATTGGAAAGATAGATAGGAGGTAGATCATGCAGGAGACTCTATGTTACGCTGATCAGTGTGAGCTTTTATGATTACAAAATGGGAGTAACGAGTGATCTTTTAAGTAGGAGAGGGGCTTGCTTGTGCATTAGCGAGATCAACATCATAACATAATGAAAAGTAGATTAGAATGATGAGTCCGTTCTTAGGGAGACCAACTAGGAAACACTTGTCATATTCTCTAGATGATAAGTTTTGAAGATCTTAGCAAAGATAGTAGCAATGTATACAGCGAGGAAGAGATGTTTGTACATTGTTAAGACGATAAAATTGACAGGAGCTAGTGACTGGAAAGGTGACGGAGAAGAAAGATGGTATGAATGACTCTGAAATTTTTTTGCTGTGGATAATGAGGGTATAGTGGTGCCATGAGTGGGAATTGCATCTTGAGGGTGATGAGAGTAGGGAGCAAGGAAAACTAATGCATCGAGTTTGGACTATGGTGGGGTTGACATACAAATAAAGCATTCACGTGGAGAAAGTCAAGTAGGCAGTTAAAAATATGATTCTATAGGCTAAGAAAAAGATGGACTAGAGACATGTCATTGGCAGTTGTAGACATTATGGGGGTAATGGAAATGTGAACGAGGTCCTTCTCATCTCAGAAAGGATGAGAGAGATGACAGTTGAGGATGGAACCCAACCTTTAAGTGGTAGGCAGAGGAATCAGAGCCCATGAAAGAGACTAAAGCTAAAATATATGTTGCCTTGACAACCAAGGGAGTAAACTGTTTCGGAAAGAAGGAAATGGCCAACAATGTCAAGAATTGTGGAACAGTCCAGTAAAACAAGGAACAGAAAGCAAACCATGGTCTTGACAAAAGCATTTTCAGTGGTGTGGTTGCAGTTAAAGCCAGATGGAAACAGATCAAGAAGAAGTGGGAGGTGAAGAAATGAACTTAACAATGACTGTCCTTTCAATGAAGTTCTTTCATGAAGTCTGAAAAGAGGTGAAACGGGAATATAAGTAAAGGAGTCTGAGACGCTTTTCCATCTTGGTTTTCTAAAACATGTAACACGGTATCATATGGATAGCAAGGATTCAATAGGAGAGAGCTGGAGTAAAATATATATTATTTCTATTCCCTTTGCTGGCTTATTATAATGGTTTTTACCGACTAATGAGCATGAGATCACTGTTTAAACATATTCTTGCCTCAATACTATCAGTTAGACTTCTGAATTTATGTACTCTAGATTCAAATACATACAAATCTCTAGGTGTCTTTTCCCAGGAATATTGTTAAGTGCTTGTATTTAAATATTTTGTGGGACCTCTAGTTCTCATAAAGAGGTAGATTTTATACTGACTATTGTCATTATGTATCGGTGATATTATAATTGAGAAATGGTTTCAATTAAGTGGAATTTTGAAATGGCAAATGCAGAGAGAAGGAAACGTTGACTTAAAAATTTGACTAGAACCGTTTTTACATTCTAGAGAGGAGGCAGAATCCATATCAAGATGAAAGCTGCTCGTTTGCTTAGGAAAACACCGTAATTGTTCTTTTGGTTATAAACAGTAAAGCTGCTTGCCTGGGTTGAAAGGGGGAGGTTAAAACAGTGGGAGATGAAAATGCTCAGCGTACTAGGGCAACATGAATTTTCCATTGTTTCTTCTTGCTCCACCGGCTTCAGTAATCCAGGGCTCAAAAAAGAAAGGATGGATACAGAGAATGTAATTTCGTAATGGCAGAGTTTGTTTTCTTTACTGCTGAATCTCTAGCACATAGACCCAGACCTGGTATATAAGTAAGCTTCTAACAAATGTTTGTTGGATGAATGAAAGATCTTTTTATACAGTAAGGAAGAGCAGACTCCAGAAATATGGGAAATTTTAATAAGGAATTCTTTGTAAAATAAAGGGTGATGGACTTTTAATGTGGTACCTGATACTCAGTTTTTAGTAATTTTTTTATCCTCTGCCACCATTCCCCTCTTTTTTCCAAGTCTTTGGCAAAGTGTGTTGGATAAGGTAGGGTCGGGTTAGTGGTGCTTTAAGAAAGGAGAAGGGGGCTGGGGGAGGGAGGCAGGGGAAAAGGCCAAGGGATGACAGCAGGTAGGTGAAAGGTCACAGACACTGTGAAAGCAAGTAAGCAAGAGCTCAGAGTAAGAGGTGATGGGCCACAGCCCAGAGATTCTCAGCCTCAGCCTCAGAGTCTGAAGAAATATTTGATAGCAACGTGAAGTTCCCGCAGAAATGGGTGTACATTTATTTATCTGGGTATCAAAGAAAACAGTGGTAGAGGATCGGTACATACGTTTATACAATTAGGATTTTAAACACACACACAAACGTACACGTGCCACCACACACTGACGCTCTGCCGCACTTTACATGCTGTGTGGTGTCGGGGAGCGGGGAGCAGGGAGTAATTTAACACTCGGCCTTTTCAGTTCTCTTGTTTGTCACTGTCGTGTGACGTGAGAGAAACACGTCAGAAGGGCCATACGGAGTTCTCCACTTCCCAGGATCTCAGGGCCCTGCCTGTGTGTTCAGCATCTTGAAGGAGAATGCATTCCTGTGGAGGACTCAGAGATGGGGAGTGTGGTTTCCTCCTCACTACCTCCATGGTCCTTCCTCAGGGGCATCAAGGACCAGGTTTGCAAGCCACTGAAATCAGAGCCCATCATTGGTAATAGATCTGCATTTGGACAGGTCCTTTCTTAAGACTGTATCTTAACTGTCCCCCCGCCCCCCCGGCCCCCCCAATTTCAACCACTTGGTGGGAAATGAGTGGTGATGGTGAGAGAGTTTGTGGAGAAGGAACCTCGAAGCATTTCTTAAATCCTCTGTTGGTAGAAAAAGACACCCTGCTATATTGGGAAGTGTGGATCGTTGCCCTGGATTGGCGTTTAATTAACTGGATGACCTTGGGCCACTTCAGTGGACTCTCTGCACCATGATGTCTAGCAGGGTATAGAATACTTGTTCTCAGGCACAGTCTTACTCAAAAGCTCTGTGTGGAAACCAGAGCTAGCTTTGCATGAAGCTGGTTGATTGGGCACAGGCGGTGGTGGTGTTCATTCTCTCGTGCCCCAGTCTCCTGCAGGACCCCCCTGAGAAACCCCTCAGAACTCTTGGGGCCTTTCAGAGCATGAGGTGGAGCTCAGTGAACTCAGGGACCTCCAGGGTCTCACCTAGCAATAACAGCCTTGCTTCGTCTGTGGACGCTTGGTCTGCCTGCATGGAGTTTACCCGGTTAGATTCGGGCCCCCTGGGATGGGAACTAGTGAGTTTTGTTTTAGGCTGGGTAGGTGGAAGTTGAGGATGTCAGCTCACCTGAAACATTAGGCAAGTCCTATCACCAAAAATGTGAAGAATGGTATGGGCCAACCAAGACTTTTATTGTCCTACCTAGAACTCTTCAGGAGAAGGATTGCATAAATGCCATCCATTATCTGCACCTCCGATGTGGTGGAAAGTCAGCAATAACCTTCATTGTGCTCTTCCTAAGAGTCTTATTTCTGGTGCTGTGCGGGTGAGTTATACACAGGGATGCACAACGAATGACTTTTGTTAATATAAGAGATTTTCTCAGCACATCTGAAGAAAATGGGATATGTGAGTGTTGGTATTTTAGTCAGATTATATGTCAGATTTTGTTCCTTAAGCAATCAGTCAAGTGGAAGAAGAAAGAAAGTAAAACACAATCCAGCTTTTGCTATATTGAAGGACAATAAAATGACAGTAAAGATCTAGAAATATACAAACAATAGCAAAACACAGCTAGACAATTCCACAGCTGCAAGCTGCATGTTAGAAGTCTGTACGAAGGGCGTAATATTATGCATAAGAGAGAAAAATTACGTGCTTTTATGTTAATTGAATTCAGAGGACAGTAGTATTTCCCTAAAAGACAGGTGCATCGGTGGAGAGAATTGACAAGGCACGTTCGTTCAATGACAGTACATTTTTGTGCCCTCTGAGCACTGTTTTAGCTGAATCCCACAAAACCTGATATGTTTTATTAACATATGAACATGTTGATTAACATTCACTTCAAAACATGTTTTATTAACATATGAACATATGTTCATAAACATTCACTTCAAAATATTTTATAACTACAGTTGTCATTTCCTTTCTGGCCTTTGGGTTATTTAGATGTATGTTGCTAGATTTAATAATATTTGAAGATATTATATTTATCTTGTTTCATGATTGATTTTTATTTTAATTCCATCGTAGTCTGAAAAACATCATCTGTATAATTCCAATTGCTTTCAACTTATTTTATGGCCCAGCACGTGGTCTGTCTTGGTGAATGTTCCAAATGCCCTTGAAAGAAATGTGTATTATTCAGTTGTCATTTGTATCTGTCTTCTATAAATGCCAATTCAGTCAACTTGGTTAATAATGTTGTTCAATATTTCATCTTAACAGAGAAAAATGTAGAATGTTTAGACAGTCTTCAAAGGTAGTGTCACAAGATAGTAAGGATAATTGGATAATTTTCCAGTCAAACAAAAACACCTGCTCACTCAATAAAGCCAAACGGAACCCAACTTTTTATTATTGAGGTAGGAAATAAGGGTATTTTATTTAGATTATCTAAATTGACCACAAATAAGTTAAACTTCCAATTTACTTTTAAATTACAGTGAGATGATAATTCTGTACTTTATAGTTGAAAACAGTTATTCTAAGGACACCAAATACTGGTAATATATAAATATCTATATTTGTGAAACAGGAAAAAAGGATAATATTTACATAAAAATATATTCTGCATTTTACATAGAGAGACATTCTACAACTCTATTAACAAGCTGCTCCTGGACCATGTAAAATATGACACAATTTTCAATACTCTGACATAATACATTTTACTAGTTTTCTGTTGTGTAAACCAGTTAAGCACGTTAATCAGACATGTGTTGTTAATGCTGATCTAAGACTGCTGAAACGTGTAACGATCCATACTTTTACCTCCATCTTTTCAAAGAACAAACTGTTTTAGTTGAATTTTAAATTTCACCAGATACTTTAAAAAATGCTCTTTCCTTCTTGTTCATTTGCATAGTTGCTGTCCTCTACTGTAACACTAGAAATATGCAAATAGCTTGGATCTCATAACTCTTTCCTGTATAATTTTATAGCACGTAAGTTGGCATCTTCCCTTTCCATGTACTAGTTTTCTGTCACAGCATCAAGTAGACTCTGTATAACAGGGATGCTTTCCCTAAACATGGGTCAAACTAAAGTTTGCTAACATGCTAAAGAAGACACTTTTAGTTCCATCTATCCATCCTTATGCATATGTACCGACTGTCCCATCCATACAGAAAGCATTCAGTTGAAACTTGTGACATGCAGTGGCCATTTTTTATCTTTGAGCTACACAAGGTTGTGTTGGGGTCACAAGAAACACCTGCTGCATGATGAAAATAGAATATATTTTTAGTCCCAAAGAATGGGCAACTCCTTTGAACTCTTGCCTTTGCAGGTAGTTGGAATTGCGTTTGGTATCTGAAGGAGGATGGAGCTCACAGGCCTTGTACAGTTTGTTTATCATTGTCTGTTTATCAGATGCCAGTGGCATTTCTCAAAGTCAGAAACTCATTCACACTGGACGGCTTTCTAATTGACTGTGACACACCAAGCGTGTTTATCAGAGCCCAGGGTGTTTAATGCTTTAGAAATAAATGACCACCATGCTCCTGCTGTTTAACCTTTATACATGAGTCAGGTCACTGAAGGGTTTGTTCCAGCCAAGAAAGGTTTTTACACCAAACTAAAATATCTAACACATTACATGGCAATGAATTGTCATTGAGCTTGGTGGTTCGCCCCCAGGATACTTTTGGATATTTATAGAGTAGTCTTTTATTGTCTTGATGATTGGAGGGTTTTACTGCATCTAATGGGGGATATGGCAAGCCCGAAAAATACCTTGAACAATGCAGCATGATAATCCAGATGTCATTTTGACATCCATGTAAGTAAAAAAAAAAAAAACTACGTATAATTGTCTAAAGCTAGAATCACACAATTTTACATGTAAAGTAAAAATTTTCCCCACAATTTTAATATATATTGGATTTTTCCAGATTGTAACTCTTATGTAATTTGATGGTAGACTATACATTGTTTTATTCATAAGTTTTACACAGAGTGTTTCACCATTTTGGGAAATCATGTCGACAAGAGCAGTGCCACTCATGGTGGTTGAGTTGCCATTTATTTATACTGTTTCATGTAATTTCTATTGCTTTATAGTCACACTTGACAGAGAGCTTTATTTGACTTCCGAATTCCATTCTCTACAGTGACCTGCAACTGTGCAGGGAGAAAAGTGCCCCAGAAACTCGATCAGAGTTAAGAAAGAATTATGGATACATCAGAGATTAAATAAAGACATTAACTAATTTAAAATAGACATAGCAGTGTGGTCTACACAAAATTTAGAAAGGAGCTGGGGGGAGATTGGTTCAAGATGGCGGAGTAGAAGGACGTGAGCTCACTCCCTCTTGGGAGAGCACCGGCATCACAACTAACTGCTGAACAATCATCAACAGGAAGACACTGGAACTCACCAAAAGATACCGCACATCCAAAGAGAAAGGAGAAGCCACAATGAGACGGTGGCGGGGGGGGGCACAATCACAATCAAATCAAATCCCATAACTGCTGGGTGGGTGACTCACAGACTGGAGAACACTTATACCACAGAAGTCCACCCACTGGAGTGAAGGTTCTGAGCCCCACGTCAGGCTTCCCAACCTGGGGGTCTGGCAACGGGAGGAGGAATTCCTAGAGAATCATACTTTGAAGGCTAGCGGGATTTAATTGCAGGACTTCAACAGGACTGGGGGAAACAGAGACTCCATTCTTGGAGGGCACACACAAAGTAGAGTGCACATCAGGACCCAGGGGAAGGAGCAGTGACCCCATAGGAGACTGAACCAGACCTACCTGCTAGTGTCGGAGGGTCTCCCGCAGAGGTAGGGGGTGGCTGTGGCTCACCGTGAGGACAAGGACACTGGCAGCAGAAGTTCTGAGAAGTACTCCTTGGCGTGAGCCCTCCCAGAGTCTGCCATTAGCACCACCAAAGAGCTGAGTAGGCTCCAGTGTTGGGTCGCCTCAGGCCAAACAACGTACAGGGGGGAACCCAGCCCCACCCATCAGCAGACAAGCGGATTAAAGTTTTACTAAGCTCTGCCCACCAGAGCAAAACCCAGTGCTACCAGCACCAGTCCCTCCCATCAGGAAACTTACACAAGCCTCTTAGATAGCCTCATCCACCAGAGGGCAGACAGCAGAAGCAGGAAGAACTACAATCCTGCAGCATGTGGAAGGGAAGCCACATTCACAGAAAGATAGACAAGATGAAAAGGCAGAGGGCTATGTACCAGATGAAGGAACAAGATAAAACCCCAGAAAAACAACTACATGAAATGGAGATAGGCAACCTTCCAGAAATAGAATTCAGAATAATGACAGTGAAGATGATCCAGGACCTCGGAAAAAGAATGGAGGCAAAGATCGAGAAGATGCAAGAAATGTTTCATAAAGACCTAGAAGAATTCAAGAACAAACAAACAGAGATGAACAATATAATAACTGAAATGAAAACTACACTAGAAGGAATCAATAGCAGAATAACTGAGGCAGAAGAACGGATAAGTGACCTGGAAGACAGAGTGGTGGAATTCACTGCTGTGGAACAGAATAAAGAAAAAAGAATGAAAAGAAATGAAGACAGCCTAAGAGACCTCTGGGACAACATTAAACGCAACAACATTCTCATTATAGGGGTCCCAGAAGGAGAAGAGAGAGAGAAAGGACCAGAGAAAATATTTGAAGAGATTAGAGTCGAAAACTTCCCTAACATGGGAAAGAAAATAGCCACCCAAGTCCAGGAAACGCAGAGAGTCCCAGGGAGGATAAAACCAAAGAGAAACAAGCCAAGACACATAGTAATCAAACTGACAAAAATTAAAGACAAATAAAAATTATTGAAAGCAACAAGGGAAAAACGACAAATAAAATACAAGGGAACTCCTATAAGGTTAACAGCTGATTTCTCAGCAGAAACTGTACAAGCCAGAAGGGAGTGGCATGATATATTTAAAGTGATGAAAGGGAAGAACCTACAACCAAGATTACTCTACCCGGCAGGGAGCTCATTCAGATTCGATGGAGAAATCAAAAGCTTTACAGACAAGCAAAAGCTAAGAGAATTCAGCACCACCAAACCAGCTCTACAACAAATGCTAAAGGAAATTCTCTAAGTGGGAAACACAAGAGACAAAAAAGACCTACAAAAACAAACTCAAAACAATTAAGAAAATGGTAATTGGAACATACATATCGATAATTACCTGAAACGTGAATGAATTAAATGCTCCAACCAAAAGACACAGGCTTGCTGAATGGATACAAAAACAAGACCCATCTACATGCTGTCTACAAGAGACCCACTTCAGACCTAGGGACACATACAGACTGAAAGTGAGGGGATGAAAAAAAATATTCCATGCAAATGGAAATCAACAGAAAGCTGGAGTAGCAATTCTCATATCAGACAACATAGAGTTTAAAATAAAGACTACTGCAAGAGACGAAGAAGGACACCACATAATGATCAAGGGATCAATCCAAGAAGAAGATACAACAATTGTAAATATTTATGCACCCAACATAGGAGCACCTCAATACATAATGCACCTGCTAACAGCTATCAAAGAGGAAATCAACAGTAACAAATAATAGTGGGGGACTTTAACACTTACACCAAGGGACAGATCATCCAAACAGAAAATTAATAAGGAAACACAAGCTTTAAATGACACAATACACCAGATAGATTTAATTGATATTTATAGGACATTCCATCCAAAAACAGCAGATTACACTTTCTTGTCAAGTGCACACGGAACATTCTCCAGGGTAGATCACATCTTGGGTCAAAAATGAAGCCTCAGTAAATTTAAGAAAACTGAAATCATATCAAGCATCTCTTCTGACACAGTGCTGTGAGATTAGAAATCAATTACAGGGAAAAAAAATGTAAAAAACACAAACACATGGAGGCTAAACCATACATTACTAAATAACCAAGAGATCACTGAAGAAATCAAAGAGGAAATAAAAAAATACCTAGAGACAAATGACAACGAAAACACGATGATCCAAAATCTATGGGATGCAGCGAAAGCAGTTCTAAGAGGGAAGTTTATAGCAATACAAGCCTACCTCAAGAAACAAGAAAAATCTCAAATAAATAATCTAACCTTACAGCTAAAGGAACTAGAGAAAGAAGAACAAACAAAACCCAAAGTTAGTAGAAGGAAAGAAATCATAAAGATCAGAGCAGAAATAAATGAAATAGAAACAAAGAAAACAGTAGCAAAGATCAATAAAACTAAAAGCTGGTTCTTTGAGAAGATAAACAAAATTGATAAGCCATTAGCCAGACTCATCAAGAAAAAGAGGGAGAGGACTCAAATCAATAAAATTAGAAATGAAAAAGGAGAAGCTACAACAGACACCGCAGAAATACAAAGCATCCTAAGAGACTACTACAAGCAACTCTATGCCAATAAAATGGACAACGTGGAAGAAATGGACACATTCTTAGAAAGGTATAACCTTCCAAGACTGAACCAGGAAGAAATAGAAAATATGAACAGAACAATCACAAGTAATGAAATTGAAACTGTGATTAAAAATCTTCCAGCAAACAAAAGTACAGGACCAGATGGCTTCACAGGTGAATTCTATCAAACATTTAGAGAAGAGCTAACACCCATCCTTCTCAAAATCTTCCAAAAAATTGCAGAGGAAAGAACACTCCCAAACTCATTCTATGAGGCCACCATCACCCTGATACCAAAACCAGACAAAGATACTACAAAAAAAGAAAATTACAGACCAATATCACTGATGAATATAGATGCAAAACTCCTCAACAAAATACTAGCAAACAGAATCCAACAACACATTAAAAGGATCATACACCATGATCAAGTGGGATTTATCCCAGGGATGCAAGGATTCTTCAATATATGCAAATCAATCAATGCGATACACCATATTAACAAATTGAAGAATAAAAACCATATGATCATCTCAATAGATGCAGAAAAAGCTTTTGACAAAATTCAACACCCATTTATGATAAAAACTCTCCAGAAAGTGGGCATAGAGGGAACCTACCTCAACATTATAAAGGCCATATACGACAAACCCACAGCAAACATCATTCTCAGTGGTGAAAAACTGAAAACATTTCCTTTAAGATCAGGAACAAGACAAGGATGTCCTTTTTCGCCACTATTATTTAGCATAGTTTTGGAAGTCCTAGCCACGGCAATCAGAGAAGAAAAAGAAATAAAAGGAATATAAATTGGAAAAGAAGAAGTAAAACTGTCCCTGTTTGCAGATGACATGATACTATACATAGAGAATCCTAAAGATGCCACCAGAAAACTACTAGAGCTAATCAATGAATTTGGTGAAGTTGCAGGATACAAAATTAATGCACAGAAAACTCTTGCATTCCTATACACTAATGATGAAAAATCTGAAAGAGAAATTAAGGAAACACTCCCATTTACCATTGCAACGAAAAGAATAAAATACCCAGGAATAAATCTACCTAGGGAGACAAAAGACCTGTATGCAGAAAACTATAAGACACTGATGAAAGAAATTAAAGATGATACCAACAGATGGAGAGATATACCATGTTCTTGGATTGGAAGAATCAATATTGTGAAAATGACTATACTACCCAAAGCAATCTACAGATTCAATGCAATCCCTATCACATTACCAATGGCATTTTTTACGGAACTAGAACAAATCATCTTAAAATTTGTATGGAGACACAAAAGACCCCAAATAGCCAAAGCAGTCTTGAAGGAAAGAAACGGAGCTGGAGGAATCAGACTCCCTGACTTCAGACTATACTACAGAGCTACAGTAATCAAGACATTATGGTACTGGCACAAAAACAGAAATATAGATCAGTGGAATAGGATAGAAAGCCCAGAGATAAACCCATGCACCTATGGTCAAGTAATCTATGACAAGGGAGGCAAGGATATGCAATGATGAAAAGACAGTCTCTTCAATAAGTGGTGCTGGGAAAACTGGACAGCTACATGTAAAAGAATGAAAGTAGAACACTCCCTGACACAAAAATAAACTACACAAAAATAAACTCAAAATGGATTAGAGACCTAAATGTAAAACCGGACACTATAAAACTCTTAGAGGAAAACGTAGGAAGAACACTCTTTGACATATATCACAGCAAGATATTTTTTGATCCACCTACTAGAGTAATGGAAATAAAAACAAAAATAAACAAATGGGACCTAATGAAACTCAAAAGCTTTTGCACAGCAAAGGAAACTATAAACAAGACAAAAAGACAACCCTCAGAATGGGAGAAAATATTTGCAAACGAATCAATGGACAAAGGATTAATCTCCAAAATATATAAACAGCTCATGCAGCTCAATATTAACAAAGCAAACAACCCAATTAAAAAATGGGCAGAATTCCTAAATAGACATTTCTCCAAAGATGACATATGGATGGCCAAGAAGCACATGCAAAGCTGCTCAACATCACTAATTATTGGAGAAATGCAAATCAAAACTACAATGAGGTATCACCTCACACCAGTTAGAATGGGCATCATCAGAAAATCTACAAACAACATATGCTGGAGAGGGTGTGGAGAAAAGGGAACCCTCTTGCACTGTTGGTGGAAATGTAAATTGATACAGCCACTATGGAGAACAGTATGGAGGTTCCTTAAAAAACTAAAAATAGAATTACCATATGACCCAGCAATCCCAGTACTGGGCATATACCCTGAGAAAACCATAATTCAAAAAGAGTCATGTACCAAAATGTTCATTGCAGCACTATTTACAATAGACAGGTCATGGAGGCAACCTAAATGTCCATCGACAGATGAATGGATAAAGACGATGTGGTACATGTATACAATGCAATATTACTCAGCCATAAAAAAGGAACAAAATTGGGTCATTTGTAGAGGCGTGGTTGGTCTAGAGACTGTCATACAGAGTGAATTAAGTCAGAAAGAGTAAAGCAAATATCGTATATTAACACACATATGTGGAACCTAGAAGAATGGTACAGATGAACCGGTGTGCAGGGCAGAAATAGAGACACAGATGTAGAGGAAAAACGTATGGACACCAAGGGGGGAAAGTGGGGGTGGGTGGTGATGGTGGGATGAATTGGGAGATTGGGATTGACACACATACACTAATATGTATAAAATAGATAACTAATAAGAACCTGCTGTATAAAAAAAATAAATAAAATTAAAAAAAAAAAAAAGGAAAGGAGCTGACCTCTGTTATGCAAATTATGAACTTGTTTCTGTATTCGGAGAAAAACAACCACAAAAAACCTAACAGGTCAGAATCACCTACTGATGTCTCTCTGTGAGGCATGGCAATTATTTACAATCTTGTCTTTCATGTGTGTACAGCCAGAGCATTTAGGACTCCTAAAAATACCACTTAGCAGAACTACTCAGCTTCAAGTACTGTGTAATTTGGGGCTTTTTCATTATATTTTCTTCTATTTTGAAGAGCTATTTTAAGATAAAAAGGTCCATTTCTTTCAATTTTGTTTGCTTCAATGTAGTCAGTGTACATTGACTACTCCATGTCACACAGATGTGTGTGAAACTGTCCCTAAGCTTATGATATAGGTTAATGGGGAATATGACTTCCCTAACAACCATAACATAAGGCAAATTTCCCATGACAGATAAAAGCCCTAAATGGGTTTAAAAGAGGGAAAGTGTCTTACACACTTAAAAGCATCAGGGGAATAGTGAATCGAAGAGGAAACATTTGGGGTGAGTTTGAAATTTGGATAGGATTTTGTCAGCCTGGGAATGAAACATTAATAATATAAGGGACATATGAGGGAGAAGTCTGGTTTTCCTGGAGATTAGTGCAATAAAAGGGGAACCATGTGACAAACTTAAAATGTGTTTGAGGTCATAATGTGGAGGTCTTTGGAGGTTGGTATTTGGGCAGTGCTGGTCTCTGTTTCTTCTAATCTGGGATATTTGTGTATTATAAAGTAACTAAGCCACTGGTCTACGGCATTATTTTCAGAGACTCCTTCACCCCTCAAGTTCTGGTCACCACATCCGTGTGCCTCTATTTTTCTGTATCTGGAGATAATAATTTCTTTTTAATTATATTTTAATATCCCCTTTAATTCCTTAATACATTTCCAATTAGATTGGCTTAAGAAAACAAATGCTAGTTTGCACTCAAAAAGTAAGTAAATGATAAGGTATTATATAACTATTGTTTTTAGGAAAGTATTCATTTCAGAATTTACTAGTGAATTATATAAAGCATAGAGGTTATAAGGAACATCTTTGCAAATTTTGAACTAGGTTAGTGATATTCCTTCTAACTCTGTGTCCAGCTTTAGGTTTTGGTATATATTTTATATATATATACACACACACACATATATATATATATATATATATATATATATATATATATATATATATATATAATAATTTTGAACCACTCCTGAAGCTTTCAGTGAGAAGTTGTTAAAAAAGTTTAATTTTAAGGGCTATGGAGAAAAGTAAGAGAGATGTATGATTTTTAGTCTGGAGGAAATGTAGCTGGGTGTTCAGTACGGTATCTCATACCAAGACTGAACTGTTTCTGCAGCTTCTAGAGCAGAGATTCAGAATGGCATGGGACTTCTCTAATGTGGCTTTTCTTCACCTTCCTTGAGCAGCAGTTTTCTTGGTCTTCTCTCCAACAGAATGCTATTATGCTTTCTTTATGTATTTATTTTTATTTTTCAGAACATTTTTATTTTTATTTTTATTTTTTATTTTTTAATTTTTATTGGTGTATAGTTGCTTTACAATGTTGTGTTAGTTTCTGCTGTACAGCAAAGTGAATCAGGTATATGTATACATATATCCCCTGTTTTTTGGATTTCCTTCCCATTTAGGTCAGAGCACAATGCTATTACGTTTAAAATGCATCAGAATGGAACACTGCCGTCTATGCTTTACTAATACTGAAGGAGAAAGAGCATGTGAAAATTTCTTTCAAGTTGTGGAGACTCTTTTAAAGATCATTTAGTGCTGATTTCCATCGTAAAGCAAACGTAGCTAGCAAACATGACATACATACATTCACATGTGGGCATGTATGTAAGCTTCTCCCCAACTTTGTAGTCCTTTGGGAAACTGCAGCTGGTGCAGAATATAGTGATGGTGGAGTAAGTACCTAGAGGGTGGTAAGAGCTCGCTGGTCGAAATGGGAAGAAAATGCTCAGTCTAGTGCAATGCCAAAAGAGCGATGTAAGATACCACTGCTGTACAGCTGGCACTAAAGAAAACATACCAGTGTTTGGTCTCTCCAGGACAGACAGGGATTGAAGTCTCACACCACTATCCGTTTTCATTTGATATTTTCTTGTATTTCCTGCAGGTTTTTTATTTAGGCATGTTGATGCTACGTGAAGCACAAAGTGATTTTTTTTTTTAATTTATTTATTTATGGCTGTGTTGGGTCTTCGTTTCTGTGTGAGGGCTTTCTTTAGTTGTGGCAAGCGGGGGCCATTCTTCATCGCGGTGCACGGGCCTCTCACTATCGCGGCCTCTCTTGTTGCGGAGCACAGGCTCCAGACGCGCAGGCTCAGTAGTTGTGGCTCACGGGCCCAGCCGCTCCGCGGCACGTGGGATCTTCCCAGACCAGGGCTCGAACCCGTGTCCCCTGCACTGGCAGGCAGACTCCCAACCACTGCACCACCAGGGAAGCCCACAAAATGATTTATGTCAGATTATTGCAGTGACTGTGCCCTCTCTATTTAATGTGCTTTAACTTTGATTCATCTTCTTTTGCCTTATTTTACATTTGTGAGATATAAATATCCAGATCCATGCTTTCTTTTTCTTTGCATTTTCTGGCATGTCTTTGTATGGCTATAATTTTGCTTTACTTGCATTCTTACATACAGCACATACTTTATTTCGGTCCAAGATGGAAGTTCTTTCCTTTTAGTATGTGAGTTTATCCCATTTGTATTTGTTGATGAACTGATTCACTTGATCTCAATTCTGTCACTTTATGGTATGTTATGATTGCTTTTTGTTATATTTTCTTTATGGTCCACGTTTTGTCATATGATCTGTTTGCTTTGTGTATGCTCTTTATATAGAAATTTAAGGCTGTGTATTAGGTCTGATAACTGTCTTCATGGTTTAAATAACATAATAAACCTCAGTATCATGGTTTATCAACTTTAGACAATATCCATTCATTCTCAACTCTGGGGTGACTTCCTGCCCTATTAAGGGGGAGTGGAGGTGGAAAGATACTGTGTTTTTTTTTTTTTTACAGGGTAGTCGTTACTATTTATTTCCATTCCAGGTACACAGGTTTACAAATTTAAGAAAATATTTTTAGTTTGTGTTAATGGTATATATTAAAATAACAATTCAAGGGTGATGGTTGGTGAAGATAAAAGTGTGGGGCATGAGGATGAGGAGAAAAAGTGAGGAAAGAAAAGTTGTGAACCAATAGGATGTGATGTTTGATCATGCTAACTCCTGTTTCATGATAAGGCCCCCCCAAAGCACAGCACGTCTCTCTCTGTAGATGTGTTCATAAGACATGCAGGATTTATCTGGTAGATCTGCAAGCAGGAACTCCAACTTGAAGGAGTCCATAGAGGGGACAAAGGAGGGGAAGTTTGTCTTCCATTTCCCACTGGACTAGTTTCACTCCATGGGGGACATACTATCCTACACTTTTTGGAAGGCGGAGATAAAAATGCAGTGTCTGCCTCTAGAAATATAGATCAATTATTAAGGTCCAGTATGAACTGCCCCCCACCTCCACCAACTTATCCAGTCCCTTTCCCCACCGTTTCCACATTCAGTCTCATCTTCGCGTACGTCAATGTTATTTTTGCAAGCTGAATTCATTCTTGAGTCATGGCTTTTGGCTGCTTTGTCTCACCTCCCTCAGGGACCCACTCCTTTCTTCAGCTAATTAAGCATTCAGTACCCTCTCTTTCCTCTGCAACCTTTGTACTCACAGTCATACGACATTGATCTCTTAATTGTGCTCTAATTATTTCATGTGTATGCATTTTATCTCCTCCACTAGAGCGTAAGTGCCTGAAGGTCAGGCACCGTGTCTATAAATGTAAAAGGGAGACAGGGGCAGGAGATGGGGACTGGGGTTAGTCGTGAGACAAATGCTGTGTGTGGGTCAATTTGTATGCCTTGAGAAAATGCTGCACGGTGTTAAAGGCTCCTTAATTAAGCACAAGGCATTTTTTTCACACCTAGGGATCTGACAATGTCTTTCTGAACTCCTTTTAAGACTTCTAAAGTGGGTAAGTTTTGCCTTTAAATACAATGACCTCAGCAAGGGATCTTAAATAGTTTCTGGAGTAAGAGTGAATATAAAATTTTTTAAGAACCTGCCACAGGAATTGGGGTTATTGAAACAAATCAAAGTGATTTATCTTTATCATAATTTTTTAAGTGGTCATAAAAATAATTTTGGTGACACTTTTTGGAATGAATACTGCAAATGAAAAATAATTTTTCTTTAGCAAAAGGTGAACAATTAGAAAATTATATGAAAAGTATTGTTAGGTTTTTATTGTGTGCCAATTGATGTATTTGTATAATTTCATGAAATTATGTACCATTATATTCCCCAGAAAATTCTCCCTATGTGATTCTGTTTTTAAACTATAGTTATATAATAATGGTCCTAATGACTACTTTGCCTTCTTTTTGGAACTTCCAAGTTATTTTACAACTTCTTTTAGCTTTTACCAGTGTCAGGAGGATGGTGAAGGTCATTAAGCATTTGCAAACGAGAAGGTCCAGTGACACTAATATAGAGCTATAGAAATTGTATTTCTATAAAGTTTCAAAGTATTTCAGGACAAGGTATATAGGGCTAACCTAGCATGACACCCTTGTTTTACAGATAAGGAATTGAGGGCTGGAGGCGTTATATGGAACTTGGCCAAAATAGTGAAGTTAGTTTGTGGCCAACTTGGAAATAAATTCAGTTGTACCAAGTACTAGTCAAGAAGTATTAAAAATTCTTGAAGTTTTTGTCCTCATATATTGCCTGATGGCTAAGGTCAGATTTCTTTTTAAAACCAGGCTGTATATCTGCGTCAATTTATAGAACAAATATAAGGAGAAGAGAGGAAGCACTAGCTTCTGTCCCATTTTAGGTTCTACACGTGCATACTTGGTTTATGATATGTCAGTCTAAGAAGTGTGATTTTTACATTTCTGCCTATTCCAGGCAGTGATATACAATACTAGCTAAAATAGATAAGTTGATGGATAGATAGATAAATAGATGAATATCACATGGCTCAGTGGAAAATGAATGAGGGCCCGGAGTTAGGAGGGGTCTGCGTTCCATCTCCTCCCACTTGTCCCAATTGATGGCTCTATGCCCTTGAGTACATCTTTAATCTCGCTGACTCTTGTTGTAGGGTTCACAGGAGATAAAGGCTGTGGAGAAATATGCCACTTATACTACGCAAAGAGGAATCTGCTTGTCTGGATATTTCACAGACATCTTCATTTATTACCATTCATTTTGCTTTCATTCCATTTATTGTCCAATGCTAGATAATATTTCCCATCACCCTAAGTGAATTTTTTTTTCTCTGATCCACGCTCATTTTTGTTTTGACCTGGCAAAAGTCAAGGCACAGAAATAGCCATCTCAGGAGAACAAAAATGTAAGGAACTGGCCCATTATTTCTCACTTGCTGAGGGAGAGTGGTTGGGAGTGGATGGATGAAAGAACGGGTTGTCCTACTACCCCTGAGATGTCTTCATATTTCCTACCCCGCCCAGCATCCCCACCGAGAGTCTACACCGCTGAGCACATCAGTGGTTTGGGCTCTTCAGATGGTGCTTCCTTGAGTTGATTCCCCTGTGGTCTTGGGCCTGCCAAGTTATCAGAAAAGATGCATCTGGGGTTACAGAGCCAGGTTTGAAAAACATTCCTCTCCCAAGCCAGGGACAAAGAGCCTTTGTCGGCTCCCTTAGAAGTTAGAAACTAAAGTAATTATTCAGTACATAAAAACATTGGTTATTTTACCTTCCTTAAAGAAACCATGGACCATCACGTCTCTCATTTAGGATGGACAGTGAAGAAATGGCAGATATTTCAATAATAAACTCACTGAATGAGGGATACCGAAAATATTAACTCTCTAAATCCAGTCTGGTGTCACTGTGAACTTTTGTAACTGGTTGACCAAGTGAAGGCAATGGTAGCCCATTCCAAATCTGTCTATGGTACATTTTTAGCTCCTCCATGCTCCATAGATATTAAGGCAACTGATCTTCATATTCTCCTGTGAGGATGGAGTAGTAAATGTGGAACTGAGAAGTGTGGAATATTCTGTATTACTCAGTAAAGCTACCAGTTATGCAGTTGTTCTCATAGGTAGATGTACTCCTTGACAATTTAAGGGAGTAGAAATAATAAATCCTCCAAGTTTGGAGCTCAGATTGAGATCGGATGTTCTGCTGAGCTACCACAGACAAGCCTGGTCCAAGTGCTACTTGCTCTAAGTTCGTCTGCCGTGGATATGCCCATCGTTGCTTTAGTCACTGGTTTAAAAGTCAGCATTGCACATAAAATGGACCTATGCTGCCCATAGAGAAATAATTACCTCTGCAGCTTCCTCCAGGACACACTGTTGACCTCACAGCCTCCTGCTCCAAATGTGATAAGCACATGGGCTGATTCTGTTTACTTGGAGGTTGACAGATAATTTCTGTATAAATGCAGACTAATGTCAGTCTCTTCAGCATTGTGCTTCACAGGTGCATAGACAACACCCGGTGCCCAGTTTTATGAACATGTGGATCAGTAAGCCTATAATCAAGTCACCTGTGCCTGAGGAGATGTCTTGTGGAAGGGGCGCACCAACAACCAGCCCACTCTAGAACTGTGTCTCCACAGACAAACGTGCTCCCGGGGCTACGTTCTTCACCCATCCTGCCCTCAACCTCAGCTCCCACCTCCCCCTCCCCCGCCCTCCCTCCCACCCCACCCCCCATCCCCCGCCTGAATTTCCCTTTCACTCCACGTGATGTGCAGCAAAAAACAATAGGAGAATCAGGAAGAAGCAATTCAGAGCCTGGAGTGCATACTTAAAGGAGGCTGGTTGGGATGATGAGAAGCTTCTGTGGACAATGTGTCCTGACCTACGAGTCTCCTCAGTTGATGTTGGGTTAGTATAGACCCTTGCTCCGTCTTGAGTGCTCATTGCCTGGGCCTTTTGGGGTGGCCCAGGGACCTGCCTGGTAACAGGCTCTCCAGGTGACCCCGGTGCATGCACGGTTGAGAAGCGCTGCTCTGTTGCCTGCTCTGTGAGTCTGGAGTGGACACAGCCCCCTGGACCCATGCCCTCTAAGGACTCAGCCCCTGTGTGGGGAGCAAATTCATTACCTAGTTAAGGATTTCACTTTCATTTCTCTTTCGTCAGATGATGTCACGCGGACATACATTCTCCTGAAATTGAAGAACGATCCAAATAAACAAAAACCCTGCTTAGATATTTTATTGTGTAAATCTGATTTGTCTCTAAAGAAAAAATAATAGCCAAACTGCATTGCTGGAACTCTGCCTGACTAAGCTGTCCATTATCCTATGGACAAAGAACAGACTTTTCTCTCTTCCTAGCAACGTCTTGGAGAAAAAAAGGGAAGAAATGCTTAGAGAGGCTCTATAGCAACCTAATGGGAGAATCCCAGTTAGATTGAGCATAGAAACAAATTCATGAATGACCAAGTAAATGAGGAATGAATAGGTGCTTGAAAAAGCAACTGCATTATGGTTTTCCCTTTGGGGGCCAGTGAGATACATGTGTCAATTATTGGGTTGCTCCTCAAAGTTAAGGTTTCTCAACCTTGGAAAACGTGGCATTTGGGACCCATATTATTTGTGCTGGGGGCTGTCCTGTGCATGGCAGGACGTTTACCAGCATCCCTGGCCTCTGCCCACTGGATGCCAGTAGCCACGTCCATCCCCCGTCCTGAGAACCAAAAATGTTTCCAGACATTGCCCAAGGTCCCCTGGGGGGCGCAGAATGGCCCCAGGTTGAGAACCGCTACTGTAAATGGATCTAGACCTCCTGTTGTTATTTCTTAAATGCTTCTTAAATTTAATAGGAATGTTGCTTGTTCTCAGTGAGCCTGGCAAATTGACGGTGACAGGGAAAGCCTTCAGTAATCTGAATTTAATGGGCGCTGCATACAACAGCTGAGGGCTGACCTCTGTGAGCCCATTAGAAAAGTGTTGCTTGCGTTTTAAAGAGCAAGCAAAGGCAGGACTCTGGAATCGGGGAGGGCTTTTCCTGCTCACTGGCCTGCAAACATTCTACGTTTACAGGCCTTCCTGGGAGACCTGGGAAGGCCGGCAAAGCAGCATTGAGGGTTGGGCGGTCTTAATCCATCGGTTTTGCCTGTTGGTTTAAAGGGATACACTAAGTTTAACTGTAGCTAGACCTTTGTTAAGACCATAAACTCAGCCAAGTATGTCTGACATTTGTGGAAGATGACAAAGCCTGTGCTATCCGTCATTCCACCTTTCTTTTTAGGGCCTTGTTTTGGTGTTCTTTGTAAGACAGTGATTGTGAAATCAATCCGGTGAGTTAAGTAGAGGCCGAGGGCTCACCGTCGGTTGCATGATCTGAAAATAAGGCCAGGGTAGTATTCCTGCTACATTGGTGGCCCTTCAGTAAGGCTCTGCTCTCATTGCTCTGCGTAAATGAAGGACGGTGTCTGACGTCTGACTCCTTCACCTGGAAAAGGGCAACAAAAACTGCAGCAGGTGTTAGATACATTCTGCAGAATGTGAGCCTTTGTCTTGACTTGCAGAAGGACTGGACACACTGCTGAGTGGCAGGGAGTCACCCAGGTCAGGACAGCCACATGCTCACATTCGTTAAAGAGCCTACTGTGTGCGAGGAGTGTGCATCTGTTTCTCCCTCTGCGCTTCCGAACAATCCTGGAATGTAGCCCTCTCCACTTGGCGGAAAATGACACTCAAACACAGCTCGCCTGGCTGGTAGTGAGGAGAGTTAGGATTCAAACCCAATTTGCTTATTGTTAAACTCTGAGATTTTCACAGCGCTCTGCTCCCAGAAATGGGAAAATAGTAGTCTGATTGCCTGGCATCAAGAGTGTTGTTTTTCTTTCTTGAGCTTTTTTTCTTTTCTAATGAGGTAGAATACACATAAATTAAAAACTTACCATTTTAATCATTACAAAGTGAACAGTTCAGTGGCATTTAGTACATTCATGGGATTATGCAATCATCACCTCTAATTCCAGAGCATTTTCATCACTTAAAAATGAAACCCTGTCCCCATTAGGCCTTCACTCTGCATCACCTCCCACCCCAGGCCCTGGTAAGCACTAATCTACTTTCTCTCTCAATAGATTTACCTGTTGTGGATATTTCATATAAATGGACTCATACAGTATGTGCATTTTTTGTTACTGGCTTCTTTCACTTACCACAATGCTTTCGAGGTTCAGTCATGTCGTAGTGTGTATCAGTACTTCATTCCTTTTTATGGCCAACTAATATTCTTTTGTGTGAATGGACTACATTTTGTTTATCTGTTCATCTCTTTGTAAATCTTTTGGTTGTTTCCATCTATTGTGAATAATTCTGCAGTGAACATTTGTGTACAAGTATCTGCTGGAGTCACTGTTTCTTTAAAAATTTTTATTGGGGTATAGTTGATTTACAATGTTGTGTTTGTTTCAGGTGTACAGCAAAGTGAATCAGTTATACATATACATATATCCACTCTTTTTTAGATTCTTTTCCCATATAGGTCATTACAGAGTATTAAGTAGAGTTCCCTGTGCTATACAGTAGGTCCTTATTAGTTATTCATTTTATATATAGTAGTGTGTGTATGTCAATCCCAATCTCCCAATTTATCCCTCCCCCCCTTTTCCCTCAGTAACCGTAAATTTGTTTTCTACATCTGTGGCTCTATTTCTGTTTTGTAAATAAGTTCATTTGTACCATTTTTTAAAGATTCCACATATAAGTGATATCATATGATATTTGTCTTTCTCTGTCTGACTTATTTCACTAAGTATAATTTCTAGGTCCATCCATGTTGCTGCAAATAGTATTATTTCATTCCTTTTTTTATGCCTGAGTAATATTGCATTGTATATATGTACCACATCTTCTTTATCCTTTCCTCTGTTGATGGACATTTAGGTTGCTTCCATGTCTGGCTATTGTAAACAGTGCTGCAATGAACATTGTGGTGCATGTGTCCTTTCAGATTATGGTTTTCTCTGGATATATGCCCACGAGTGGGATTGCTGGATCATTTGGTAGTTCTATTTTTAGTTTTTTAAGGACTCTCCATTCTGTTCTCTATAGTGATTGTACCAGTTTACATTCCCACAAACAGTGTAGGAGGACTCCCTTTTCTCCACATCCTCTCCAGCATTTATTGTTTGTAGACATTTTGATTATGGCCATTCTGACCGGTGTGAGGTGAAACCTCATAGTAGTTTTGATTTGCATTTCTCTGATAACTAATGATGTTGAGCATCTTTTCAGGTGCTTTTTGGCCATCTGTATGTCTTCTTTGGAAAAATGTCTGTTTAGATCTTCTGCCCATTTTTTGATTGGGTTGTTTGTTTTTTTTACATAGAGCTACATGAGCAGTTTCTATATTTTGGAGATTAATCCCTTGTCGGTCACTTCATTTGCACATATTTTCTCCCACTCTGTAGGTTGTCTTTTCGATTTGTTTATACTTTCCTTTGCTGTGCAGAAGCTTTTAAGTTTAATTAGGTCCCATTTGTTTATTTTTGTTTTCATTTTCATTAGTCTAGAGGATGGATCAAAAAAGATATTGCTTCGATTAATGTAAAAGAGTGTTTTGCCTATGTTTTCCTCTAGGAGTTTTATGTCATCCGGCCTTACATTTAGGTCTTTGATTCATTTCGAGTTTGTTTTTGTGTATGGTGTTAGAGAGTGTTCTAATTTCATTCTTTTACATGTAGCTGTCCAGTTTTCCCAGCACCACTGTCTTTTCTCCATTATATATTCTTGCCTTCTTTGTTATAGATTAGTTGACCATACGTGCATGAGTTCATTTCTGGGCTTTCTATCCTGTTCCATTGATCTATATTTCTGTTTTTGTGCCAGTGCCATATTGTTTTGATTACTGTAGCCTTGTAATATAGTCTGAAGTCAGGGAGTCTGATTCTTCCAGCTCTGTTTTTCTTTCTCAGGATTGCTTTTGCTATTTGGGGTCTTTTTTGTTTCCATATAAAATTTAGAATTTTTTTGTTCTAGTTCTATGAAAAATGCTATTGGTAATTTGATAGGGATTGCACTGAATCTGTAGATTGCCTTGGGTAGTATAGTCATTTTGATAATATTGATTCTTCTAATCCAAGAACATGGTATATCCTTCCATCTGTTTGTGTCATCTCTGATTTCTTTCATCAACATCTTATAGTTTTCAGAGTAGAGGTCTTTTGTCTCCTTAGGTAGGTTTATTCCTAGGTATTTTGTTCTTTTTGATGTGGTGGTAAATGGGATTGTTTTCTTGATTTCTCTTTCTGATCTTTTGTTGTTAGTGTATAGAAATGCAAGAGATTTCTGTGTATTAATTTTGTATCCTGCAACTTTACCACATTCACTGATGAGCTCTAGTAGTTTTCTGGTAGTATCTTTAGGATTTTCTATATATAGTATCATGTCATCTGTAAACAGTGAGAGTTTTACTTCTTCTTTTCCAATTTAGATTCCTTTTATTTCTTTTTCTTCTCTGATTGCTGTGGCTAGGATTTCCTAAACTATGTTGAATATACGTGGTGACAGTGGACATCCGTGCCTTGTTTATGGAATCACTGTTTTCAGCATTTTTGGGTGTACACCTAGGAGCAGAGTTGCTGGGTCACATGGTAACTCTTTGTGGCCTGTGCTTCACTCTTAAATGTCCTTTCTTCCTATTGCCAAGTGCTTTGGGTTTTCGCTTACTATTCACGCAGCAGCCACTCAACAGACATTTATAAAGCTCCTACCATTTCCCACTGAGCACTTGTACAGCGAATCAAGAAGTTCCATCTGCTGCCCTCCAGCTGCTTACAGTTGAATCAGGGCAACATGAAGCTACCAGGTATTTACAGCACAGGTTGCTAAGTACCACAGTTGGGGTGCCTTGGGAACACAGAGGAAAGGGACCTAGCAGTTATGATAAGTAACCTTTATTAAACGCCTACTGTGAGCTAGGCTCTGAGTGAGGGAAAGATGGAATCATGGAATGAATCCTCCAACCACCACATGAAAGGCTGCAGCAGACACACAGCCCCCTCCTGTATCCCTTCCACCTACTTGACTGACAACCAGCTGCCACCATCTGCATCTCTGTGCTCTTTTTCTCTCTCTCTCTCTGTTTGTGTGTGTGTTTTTTTTTGAACCAGATAGACCGAAGGCCATTCTGGACATCCTCTAGGTAGGAGGCAATGGGGAATTAACACCTAGAGGAACAGTCATCAACCAGTGATTTTCAGGGATTTGCGTTAAATACCTCAGTCTCTCACTCCTGGGGGCAGGTTGGGGGGTTGGGAAGAGGGTGGTAGGGCGAGGGGGAAATTGGGGTAATTCTGAAGGAGCTGTTGCACCATTTACGAGAGCTTCCCTGAGGGATTAAGTGTCAGGAGCCCAGGTGGTGGGTGGCTTAATGGTACAGCTTGTGCTTGCTTTTCCCTTCCTGTATCTCTTCCCCACCCCCATGGATGTCCTCTGGACCTCCCAAATAACTCTTGCATGTGAATCCTTGTTTTAGGGTCTGCTTCTGAGGAACTCCAAACTAGACAGGTCTATGCCCTTATTATCCTCTTTCAGGATACTAGTTTGGGAAACTTGCCTAAGGCCAAAAGCTAGTAAGTGGCAGAATGGGTCCCAATCAAGGCAGCCTGCTTCCTGTCCCATCTCCTAACAGCCAGGCTGCCATGATGCCGAGACATCACTCTGATTGCTGCTGTAACAAACTACCACAAACTTAGTGGCCTAAAACCACAGAAACATCTTATCTTACAGTTCTGGAGTCACAAGTCCAGAACTGGTCTCACTGGGTGTGAAGGTTAATTTTCTGTGTCAACTTCACTGGCCACGGGGTGTCCGGATGTTACTTCTGGGTGTGCCTGGGAGGGCGTTTCCTAATGAGATTAACCTTTGAACCGGTGAACTCAGTCAAGCAGATGGCTTTCCCCAGGGTGGGTGGATATCATGAATAGGTTGAGGGCCTGAATGGAACAAAAAGTGTGGGAGGGAGGGGTTCATCCCTTTTTTTTCCTGCCTCACTGTGTGAGCTGGGATGTCTCATCTCACCTTTGCCTGCGCTCAGACTGGGATTTACACCATCGGCTCCCCTGGTTCTCAGGCCTTTGGACTCAGACCAAGTTGTAGCACTGGCTCTCCTGGGTCTCCAGTTTGCAGGTTGCAGATCATGGGGTTTCTCAGCCTCCAGAATCATGTCAGCCAGTCCCTCATTGTAAATCTCCCACTGGTCCTGTTTCTCTGAGGACCCTCACTACTACGCTAAGCTAAAATCGAGGTGTCATTGGGGCTGTTTCTTCTGGATCATTCTCTACTGGAGAATCTGTTTCCTTGCCTTTTCCAGCTTCGAGAGGCTGCTTGTATTCCTTGGCTTGTGGCCCCTTCCTCCATCCTCAAAGCCAGCAGTGGCTGGCTGAATCTTTCTCATGCTACATCTCTCTGATACTCCTTTTCTGGAGTCGGATCTCCCTTCTGCCGCCCTCCTATAAGGACACTTGCGGTGACATTGGGCCCACCTAGGTGATCCCTGCTCCTCTCCCCATCTCTAGGTTCTTAACTCGGTCACATCTGCAGAGTTCCTTTTGCTGTGTCACATAACATATTCACAGGATCTGGAGATCATGATATGCATATTTTGGGGGTCTCTTATTCAGCCAACCACAGTAATGTCCTCTGAGCCCTGAACAGAATACAGATCCCTACCTTGGAGTGAAAAACCGAACCAAACCTCCAGGTGCTGCTGTCTTGGCCAGCTCTAGCTCTGCATTCCACCTGAGGCAGTGCTCTCTGAGAGCTTTCTTCATTTCCTAAACGAGCCACTGCTCTTGGTCCCCACCCTCTGTAACCCCAGAAAGATGGTGTCTCTAACCCTGATTGTCACGAAGCTGCTTCTGGTCATTTGTATGCGTGGGGTTTGGCGACACTGAATCACAGCCCGCTTCTCTTCAGGCAGAATGTACGTTGAATGGTGTACATATCAAGTATGAATTGAAAAGAGCTATTTTATGTTATACAATACAGGAAAATTGATTCTTTGTCTTGGAGCACAAAACAGTGGCTCTTGATTACAGGTATTGAGGCGCTTTGCTAAACATTGCATCTCCTATTTTGTGGTACTAAATTTGATAAATGTATTTCCAAAGGGATTTATTTATATGTTAATTCATCAAGGCATAAAATGGAAAGGGAAAGACTCCAGCGTATACCCAGGAATTCCAGATTTGCATTTACTTTGTAACAGCCCCCCTTGAAAGCTATTTAAAAAGTAAAATAGGAGATTTTTTTTTTAAATGATACTGCATCGCAAAGAAGATGAGATAAAAAATGGATGACAAGCAATGGGGGAAAGGCACTTTTTGTGTCTGTGGTTAGTTGAAATAAATGGAGTGTTCAAAATAAAAAGCAAAAACAGCAAGCAAGGGAAGTGTCAAATCTTTGCTTTGATTCTCTCAGAAAAACTTCAAACGGACGAAAATTCGACAGGGAATGTCTTTCACATGTGTAAAATACAGGTCTCCCAAGACAATCCTTGGAAAGAATTTAGTTACCAGACACCTGTGGAGGGCTGCAACTAGCGTATTAATGAAGCAGTAAAAGGGGAAGCCAGACCTTGCACGTGAAGAAGGAAATGTGGATGAGGAAGAATGCCTGGTCAGTGTCAGACTGTGAAAAACTAATCACAATCACGAGAGTGTTTGGGTTGCCAGTCCTTCACTTTTTTCTGCAATTACTGGAAAACTCAGAACACGCTGAATCATGGGCTCATAGATGGAGTTCTGTGTTCTCAGCAGAAGGACTGGAATCTGTTAGAGACTGTTGGGATTTGCCATTACATCTTCTTAGCTGCTCTCTGGGGCACCTGTGGAAGAAAGATAACAAACTTGGTTGATGAATAGCTGACATTTTCATTTCAGCTGGGGGAAAAAACCCACCATGCCAGGCCCTGCTCTAGTTTTGCATTACTCATGCATTCTCTGTCAATATCTGACTCTCTCGGAAGGATAATTAAAACCTTTTGTTCACCTCATGTCCATTGTGGTGTCGCCTCCTTTCAGATACGTCAGGCTCCTCTGTGGCTTTGCCTTCCGTCCTGGGCCCGGGCTGGCCTGTGAGGTTTTCTGTCTGCGTTTCCTACACCCATCCATGCTGCGCTTTTCCTCACTCCTCGAAACCCTCCTGCTCCCTCCCACCTCCACCATTTTCTTTTTTGTACTCACACAAGCGTGCAGTGTCTTTATTTCACTTTGCTATAGCCAGGTTCAAATCTACCCACCAGCCCCAGCGCTCAGTGGAAAAGTCTCAGTGAGTTTGGGAAAGTGTGGGTATCTAACCCCGTTGCCCAGACAGGCGCGTGGCAATGTCACTCAGATGCGTCCTGTGATTATCCACTACGTCCGGGTGCCAGGCATGACAGAGACCACTCAGGGGCGCCTCCTTCATGCAGGCACAGAGCCCCTGGCCTCCTAGAAATTCCAGTCTTGTTGGTGGAGACCGGCAAACAACCCAGCAATTGAGTAACATACATAACATAATGCTGGAAGGCAGTGAGGGCTACGGGGAAAAGGAGCTCTGGTGAGTGCAGATTTAATCCTGTGACCAGGGAAGGCCTCACTGACAGGGTGACTTTTGAGCAAAGACTTGAAAAATTGACTTCATGTGTGGCATCCTGGCATCACAGGACCAGTTGAAAAAAAAAATCTGAGCATGGGTGTCACCAGACCACACAGGACATCATGATTTGAATTCTCAACCCGTAAAAGGAGAGACCTTCATTTATTAATACTCGTGCCAACCCTTTTTCCACACCAGAGCCCACAGCGGGTGCCAGAGGGTGCGTGTCTCTGAGTGTGTCCACTGCCCCTCCCCACGGGCCCCAGCTCTCCACGGGGCACTGCATTCTAACTGCCGTCTCCCTGGATGCCAGCATCTGTCGTGGCTCTGGAGGTGCTCACAGATGCTTACTCAGGACTTTGTTTTCAATGTCCTTGTCATTTTTGAGTCTCTGGGGGATGTCCTTACTGCTTTTGTTTCCTGAGTAAAACTAAACATTGAAAAGAATGTGGGTTATATTTTATGTGGCATTTTTACACGCTCTGTCGTGACAACATCTCAAGTTTAGTTTCCATATTGTCAGAGACAGAAGTTAAGACTTACCTGTGTTGTTGGAAAAAATCGTGGGCTGCACTGCATAACCTTCGAGGCTGTCCTGACACAACATTGTGAGCCAGGAGCCTAGACTGTCTCCCCGAGGAGATTCAGTCTCCTGAAAGTATGCCCCTGTACTAGGAGATGCTCTTAATAATTTCATCTAGTGTGGCCGATTTTCCCTAAATGAATTGGTGAAATTAGCTTGTGCTCAAAACTTGCCTTAGAAAATGTGTATTTTTGGATAATGGCCTTTTCATTGCATTTGCTTGCCTGGGTAAGCCAAGCTGTCTGAAAACAGCCGAGTCTAATGATGATATGGTCAAGGTTGCGATCACACTAAGAAAAAGGAAAGCTTTTTCATTTCAGGCAAATATTTGTTGAAAAGTTATTCAATGTTTGCAGATCTCTGCTGAGGGAAAAATACCACTTAAACCCTAAAACCCCAATCATCTAATCACAATATAAAGCTTTTAAAGAATGTTCTGCTCTTTGGAATAGACCACTGGGATTAAAATGACCTTAAGGCATAAACTCATTTTAGCAGGAGTGCGCCTTTTATCATTCCTCTGAGATGTGGGTGGAGGTCACCGGCAGCTCAGCCAGACTCTCAAATTAACTTTACTTCTAAATTTCATGACAGTATGACAGAAGAAGGGGCCCTCTTTACTTTTCTGAATGTTGTTTGAATTGATCATTGTGGGCTAAATTCTTAACACCAGACAATGTCTCTTTTGAGGAGTTTCTTGCTCCTGGAAGTCAGCCGCTTGCTGCCAAGAACTCCAACACTTTTTTGGCTTCATGGGAGAAGGAATGCCATTTGCTGCAGAGTTTTTTGTAACTGCCGGGAATTGAAGAATAAATGTAAGGGCCGAGAAGAGGGGGCCTAGTAAACCTTAGCTTTGGTGATTCATGTTCAATTTTAATTTAAACCAAAGCAGAGTTTCCATCACCGTGTGTTTCTCAGCGTTTTGCAGAGAAACGTTACTAAGCACACATGAAGCATGTCCTGTTTTCAGAATAAGTGAGGCATTGTACGCTTCCGTTCTCTCTTTGTTCTTATTTCACGTGGGAAGACTCGGATCCTCAGAGCACCGTCTCTCGTCACCAGCGTGTTTGGGTTCAGAAGCAAGAATGGGACAGTTACATGAGCACATAATGCCCTGTCCCTCTCGGCCAAATGTGAGTCTGAGCACACATGAATTTGCAGTTATTCTCCTGAACCCCAGGGCCCTCCAACTCTCCCCTCCCTTCCCCTCGGGCTTTCTGATACATATTTTACAATAGAGCAATTGAACATCTAGAACAAAGCCTCACAGTCGTTTTTTAAATTTATTTATTTTATTTTTGGCTGCGTTGGGTCTTCGTTGCTGCGCGCGGGCTTTCTCTAGTCGCGGCGAGCAGGGGCTGCTCTTCGTTGCGGTGCGCGGGCTTCTCATTGCGGAGGCTTCTCTTTGTTTCAGAGCACAGGCTCTAGACGTGCGGGCTTCAGTAGTTGTGGCGCACGGGCTCAGTAGTTGTGGCGCACGGGCTCTAGAGCACAGGCTCAGTAGTTGTGGCGCACGGGCTTAGTTGCTCCGCGGCATGTGGGATCTTCCCGGACCAGGGCTCAAACCCGTGTCCCCTGCATTGGCAGGCGGATTCTTAACCACTATGCCACCAGGGAAGCCCCCTCACAGTTGTTTATAATTGTTTTTCATCCCTAAATTGCTAGTATTTAGGCCTGCCTCACATAGCGTTCTCCAGTACCTTAGTTCTCACGGAATTTTAATTCAACCGAGAAGATACCTTGCTAGCTACATAGCCATGCAGAGCTTCGAGTGAGGAGTTGGTCAGCCAGGATGTGGAGTGGGAATCCAGGCCAGAGCGTGGATTCTCATGGCAGAACCATCTGTGCTGGAGTCACAGCTCTTTCATTTACTGGCATGGACGTTTCTGTGCCTTGATTTCTTTGTCTTTAAAGTGTAGCTAATGAAAGTACCTGCTTTATAAGTTTGTTCTGGGGAGCAAATGAATCAATGTCTATAAACTCCCTAGAACAGCCCCTGGCATAAGGCAAGCAATGTATATGTGTTTATTAAATTAAGTGACTCCAAAGGCAGGCTGCATCTCCTTCACTCCAAAAGTTTTGGTTGAGGCGGCTCAGATTGCCTATGTGTGAGTGTGTTGTGTATGTGTGTGTGTGTGTGTGTGTGTGTGTGTTATACCCTACGTACGTCAACCTTTGTTATTATATCTTAGAGAAAAGCAAAAATGAATTGTTTTTCTGATTTCTGAGATTAAATACAAAATTTACTACTACTGAAAAGATAAACTCTCTTGGTGACATTAGTAACAGTTATTATTACACTAAATGTTATAGATTACTTATGTTCCAGACACTGTTCAGTGAAATTGGCACATAGTAACATATCTAGTTATCAGGCAGATCCTGTGCAGTGGGTTATATTGACTCTGTTTATTGATGGGGAGTCTGTAATGAGCCATTATGAACTCTTCTTATAAGTATAGAAATATACAAACCAACTGTCTGGAGCTTGTCACTTATTAGTTGGGAATTAGTGATAGGAAGGGATTCATTGAAGATACCTCCTGCATTTATAAACAGTTGTTTTTCTGTTTTGTTTTTTTTTACCGCTAGATATCATGTGAGGAATCACCAAACTTCACAAATGATTTCTATAAATTTAAAGCTCTGTAGAATTATGTTGTCCGACTGTGAATAAATATGCCTTTTAAACTTTTCCTTCGTTGTTTACAATTGTGGTGTATCGTATTGCACTGCATTGTATTTTCTTCTGCCACTTCACTTGGAAGACTGTGCCATAGAAAATCCCACTTTAGGGTGGTCGTATTGAAGTCCTGGAAGGTGATGGAGGCTCTTAGTTCATCATCATTTTTTTTGTCCAGGCTTGGATGGGACTGGGCTGGGTGGAGGTGTGAGGGATTTTAAATTTTTTGAAAATGAATTGAAATGGCCTCGGATTCTTTGCAACTCCTTTATCAAGAGGTAGGGTGTCTTTTGCCACCCCTTCAAGTCTGAGGTAGTTTCCTTTTGACTAGCAGAATGAGACACTGTGAACCTTCCAGCCAAGACCTCCAGACATTCTGCAGCTTCCACTCTTACACATTTAGAATCCTGAGATCACCCTTTCTGAGGAGTCTCGGCATGAGAAACCACATGGAGAGGGAGGCCAGCCATCCCCACCATCCCAGCATCTCCACGAAAGCTTCAGACGGTTGAGTAAGGCCCTCAGGACATTCAGCTCATAACTGCTGCTGCTGCATGAATGAGCTTGGGCAAGACCAGCAGAAGTACCCAGTCACCCCCCACAGTCAAGTACTATATCATTGTTGCTTTAGGACACTGAGATTGGGGACATTTGTTATGCAGCCACAGCTAACTGACCCAGTGGTCTTGGGATATACCCACTTCTGAGGCACAGCTCCTCTAATCTTCTTTGAAAAGGCTCTGCCCTGCCAGAGGTCAGCTCTGCTTGCGAGGCCCTAGCAGCCCTGACGCTCGTAAGAGTTTCTAAGACATCGCTCAGAGCTCCAAGAGATTGAAAGATCACTGCTTCTGAGTTATTTTTGGCCAGATATATATGCTGAAAGGAATGGGATCTCGAAAAAATGAATCTCAGTAGAATTTCATTCTTTCCATTTAAAAGAAAGCCATGAGTCATTGAAGAGCAAGTTCTGTATTTCTTTTCCTTTGTAAAAATCTTGTGATACCCTAAAATCACATTTTCAATCATCTGCTAGAATGACCAGTTATTAAATCTTTCCTGTTCTTGCCTTTGTAACTTTTCCACGAAGAAAGAAAAAACAGGAAATTAGAGGGCTTTTTTCCTGGCTTACTATGTTGGGACAATTTAGTAAAAAAATTATAAGTATATGAGTATTACTGAACTTACGCATTAGAGCCAACCAATTACATTTACATTACCAATTACAACCAATTACATAAGAGTATGAATGAAGGGAATACAAAGTAAAATCAACATGACCTGCCCCCTCAAGATTACTGGTTGAGGACACTTCCCTTCACTTTTGAAGAAAATGCTGAAGCAGAAGAAGAGGATTTTTAAAAATTCAAATGCTTTAAACAATGGGAAATAGTTATTCTATGCAGGCTTTGCCTGGGGGCATGAAAACCAGGCAGCTGTTTTAACTTAAGAATATTTCAATGATATTTGAAAGAAGGCAGGTAGAAACATTCAAATATATTCAAATTATCCAGTTCAGATATTTTTCAATCAACCAACCACCAAATAGAATTTCATTCACCTGTTAGTTGAGCATTGATTAGTGGACATATTTGGTTACCTGCGCTCTTCTGGAAGGATCTAGGGTGTTTAGCTATTTAGGGGTATTAGAAATACTCTCCTGGGTATTTGTGTGGTGTAAGACAGAATTGCATCTCTTAGAAATGCACTGCCAATTGCATGTTAATGTTTAACACAAATATTGGTGGTTCAAATATTGATGGTACTTTCTTTGCTCCCCTGTAACTATGCAATCCATATTTTGCAAACCAAAAGTTGACTTTTCGGAACGTAAGAATCAGGAGTTATTTATAAGATTTTCCAGTGTTATAAAAATTAAAATGCATTTCGCTGTACATTTCATAAGCTGCTTTTATGGAAAGGAATAGAATTCTGTTTGTATACAATATATGCATTGAGAAAAGCTTGGCACAAGGCACATAAAACTGTTACCGGGGAGTGTTATAAAATTAGGTGGGGAGAGAGGAGAATGTTGGCTTCTTCTTCTTTTTTTTTTTTTTGGTATTATTATCTTTTTTTCCATGAGCATACTTCTGCAGTTTGGGAAAAAAAATCTAATAACCATATTTTTAAAGTTATGTGAATTTGAGACCCAGAAAATAATAGTAAAAAGTAAGACTCAAACTTAGAGTCACTCTTCATGTTATGAAGAGAAGCTGGGGGCTCAGTTTTATGTTTCATTCTGATTATAATATTCACCAGACAGTCTACTTTTCTGCTGGTTTCCTGCCCAGAAATAGATAGGGCTATACAGCTTCTCATCTCTGTGGCTCTCTCCTAGCTTATCTTTCTTAAGCCCCATTGATTCCCTAGAGTTGTAAATTTTCAAAGTGGTAATTATACATATTTTCCAAAATTAGGAATCAAAGCAAGACCTGCATTTTTTAAGAAAAAAAATTGAAGAATATTTACTTAAGTAGATCCCCTCTAGGTGAATTTACAGTTTGACATCAGGTGAATTAACATTCACTAAATTACATAAATAAGGTTTAGTGTTTTAATCAAATAAAATGTTACCATAGTGCTAACTTGTCCTGTATTTAATATCACATGAACCAGTATTGGCTGAAATATCATCAATAATAAATGGTGAAATCAGCTGTGATTGCATGGGTAAGAAGAGACGACAATCCAACGTTCAGTGAATGTTCCCTATATTACTGGTACTCGCATACATGGTGAGAGGAACTAAGACCTTCCTCTTCATTTATCAGAAGAGATAACTTGGAATCAAGAGTATTGTCAAAATTATATTCCTGGGACAAATATGCCTTCTTGGATAAGAGAACAAGCCACGCTTTGGATAGCAAATTAATAAATGGGCGAGGGAGGTGAGCATGCTGTCGGTATTAATCAGGGAGGAGCTGATCCAGGAGATTGTTGGAGGAGAAGGCCCTACATTCTCCTCTGCCCACATTTGGTGCCACAGCAGAGCCTTGCAAAGCCTGCAGAGAAACCTTGGAGGCACCAACTAAAGCCAAGCTTGAGACACAAAATTGACCCAAAGCTGAGAGTGCCTTTTCATGGAAGAGAGCTAGCAGTTCTCTAGGAGGGCTGAAGGCTTAATCATGCTCAAAAGAGAAAGACTGGGAGGACTGAGGTTATAGAAAGAAGGTGGGAGAGAGAGAGAGTCTCCAAACGGGTCACTCTCAAAATTCGAAAGCTTTGCTTTCCAACCTTGGGTAATACATTGAAATCTGCTTATGCAGGTAGAGTCACAAGCCCCACTCATGTTGCTTGGTGATGCTTACCTAATGCTTTAGTAAATAAAGACTGCCTAAATCTCCATTGTAATTCAGCTTAGGATAACTGAGGCAGATTCCAGAATAAAAATTTATTACATTGCTTGAAGAACGTTTTCTAAGTATATGTTACTATGGGTTCCACTTACATAATACAGTGTTCACAGCGTTATCTGGAGTTGTGGGATCTCAGTGGTCCTGTTTCTTCACCTCTTCCCTTCTTCCTGTGGAATACAAACTTCATATGATGACGCTTCGAAAGGTCTAACCTCACACCTCTGACTTCCTTCATACCAAGAGCTCTTACTTCCTTTCTGATTCCCATTGCCATGGCCATACACTTTATTCAGACATAAATTGGGATTGCTTAAGGCTGCAAGTAACAAAAAAAGGGCAACTAGCAATAGCTTAAACACAAAAAGTTTTCATTTCCTCACAAAGCAATAAGCCTAGAAGTAGGATGTTTAAAGCTGAGGCAGTGGCTTAAAGATGCCATCAGGGACCCATGATCCTTTTATCCTTTTGCTGTGCCATTCTTTGCATGTTGATTTCAGTCTCATGGTCAGAACACGGACTCTGTTCCTACAATATCATGTTTACATTCCAGCAGAGGAGGAGGAAGCCAAGATTCTGTGAAGTTTCATCTTTTGATTCACACATGGATTCCTGACTCAGGGACTTTTCCCTGTATCTCATTATCCAGAACTGTGTTGCATCCCACCTTCTTCCCTACCTCCTTCAGCTACAAGGGAGGTTATGACAATGCGTACTGTTAGTTCGAAGTATTGCTGGTCTATGTAAATATGGAATTCTGTCAGTAAGGGAAAAAAAGGCAAATAGATATTGGGAAAATAATAAGTAGTGCATGCCAGAGCTCCACACAGTGATAAAGAGATGGTTCCCATTGCAAAAAGGAGTTGCAGAGATGAACCCCAGTTCACCTGGCTCCAAGCAGCTAACACCAATATCTTGGAAATGTTCTCTGGCCACAAATTCTTATCATCTCATCTCTCTCCGCCCCCTTCTCCAGCTTTTCTTCTCTTCATTAAAATGTTGATGTTTCCCAGTGTTCCGCCTTGAGCCCTCTCCTCTTATTACTGTCATATGTTCCTCTTGGAAGCTATTGTACAAATTGCACCCGATTAAATACAAAGTCGGGACCAAGGGATGCAGATCAGAACTAAGGAGGTCTGTGAGTGTCTGTCAGTGGGGAGAGGTTTAGTTCATGAGCTGAGAAGCAGCTTTGAATAAAATGACCAGTACTGGAATTGCAAAGAAATGCCAACATGCAATCAGGGACATGCAAACGTTTCTCCTGGAAGAGAGAGGTAGTAAGTGGGATTTGGGGACCATAAGAAGGAGAGAAGGAGGAGGACATTTTCCAGACTGGGTTCACACCTTGCCTGGGGCTTCTTGAATTGCCCTTCTTCCAGGGGATGTGTTAAAAGAGCTGCTGGACCTTTATCAAATTCCATGTGATGATAGTGTTCAAGCCTATTTTCCATCTCTAGTCCTCTTCTGAGTCCTTTCCTAATTGCCTCTGGTCATATATATCCACCTGGGTGTCCCATGTCCCACTCAAGATCAGTGTGCCCCGAAGGTGATATGACCTGTCCCCATCAAGTTCCTTCCCACGTGCATCTCCTCCAGCGTTTTGTAGCTCAGTGAGTTATGACAGTCTCCAGTCGCCTAATTGAGGAGCTTCAGTCTTTGGGCTCCTCCTTCCTGAATTCACGCCTCCATTTGGTCCTCAAGCGCCCTCAATTCAGTCTTTAAATCTCTCAGATCTTCCTGCCTCGTACTCTGCACTGCTCTTGCCTAGACTCTCCTCGTTATCATTTTGTTCCCCAGGTGGTCTCCGTACTGTCAGCATCTCCTCATTCCCATCATCCTCCACACTGAGCTGTGGGTCGTAAAACACAGGTCCCGGCAAACCACGCCACGAGTATAAACTTTTGGTGAGTCTTTACGTCCTTGTCCCACCCTTGGTTTTCCAGCTCCTGCCCTGTATTCTCCTCCATGTGTTGTGTGCTATACCTGCCTACCTGCACTGGATTCATCGTGGTGTCCAGGGCACATCCTCAACTCCCATACCTTGTGCCTTGATTATTCTGCTCTTTCAGCCGGGAATATCCATCCCCATTTTTTTTTTTTTTTAGAGATTGGAGTTTGTTTATTTATTTATTTATTTATTTTTGGCTGTGTTGGGTCTTCGTTTCTGTGCGAGGGCTTTCTCTAGTTGCGGCAAGCGGGGGCCACTCTTCATCGCGGTGCACGGGCCTCTCACTATCGCGGCCTCTCTTGTTGCGGAGCACAGGCTCCAGACGCGCGGGCTCAGTAGTTGTGGCTCACGGACCTAGTTGCTCCGCGGCATGTGGGATCTTCCCAGACCAGGGCTCGAACCCGTGTCCCCTGCATTGGCAGGCAGATTCTCAACCACTGCGCCACCAGGGAAGCCCCAACCCCATTTTTTTTAAAACCCAGAAGACTATATGCCCAACTCAAATGTCACTTTGCCTTTAACTTTCTGATATCTTCCTCAGCCTCTGGTGAAACCAAAACTTGTTTTCTTATTCTTCTATGAGTAACATTTATCATATTTCATTTTAATTGGTTGCTCATGTATTTGTCTCTCCATTAGGCTGTGAGTGCTCAGACAGCAGGGATGCTCTTTTATTCTTTTATCTGCAGCAGTTAGCACAGTGCCTTGTGATATTCAATAACTGTGTTGAATTGAATTATAGATCATCTTCTTGAGGTTAATGGAGAGTTAACTTGATAAAATGTCATTCATCTAAGGAGACTGCATGCCCTATATTTATAATGTGCATTAAAAGCTAATGTTTTCACTTAAAAAAATCTTGAACAAACCTTTAGATAAAAATAGTCTGATAGTGCTTTCTCTACAATAATACTTGTAACTCGCCCAACCTCTGTAGGTTTTGCCACAGTAAATATCACTAATATAAATAAATGTTAACTAGCTCCAGCCCCAGGGAATCCCACTTGTAGACTTCAGCTGGGAGAATAATGTACGGAATTCTCAAGGAGCAGTCTTTTCAGACCACCTCTCCCACCATCTTCCTTGAATCTTTGCTGCAACTGTGCGTAAAACTGGCATAAATGGCATTTGACTTATTGGATATCACTTGTGAATATTTTTTATTTCGATTGCTTGTGAACACCTGTTCACCATTTTTTCTTTAGGAATCCTTATAATTTCTTTACTAAAAATGCTGTTCACTGCAAGTAGATTCTGTGTGTTCTCTGAAAAATTTATGTAGGTTATCTAATAGTGTTATAACTTAAGTGGGTCCAAATGAAGCTTAAACACCTTTACTTACAGCATTCATTGAATTAGATTCTTGCACACAGAGGCCCAGGCTCTAGAATCCAACTGGCCTTGATTAAGCAATGTTAATCCAAATTAGGATTGTCAGAAAGCCTTAGGACATGTCTTCTTTTGCTAGGTGGTTAGAGAGTCCACAATCAGTAACCTCCGGTGTAGTTCGACTTCCTTTAGAAATTGGATGCCTAGTTTCTCCTTGATTTTTCTAACTCTTATTTAATAGGGTCATCTCTCAGATGTATACAAGCTTTTAATAACAAAGATAAGGGGATTGTTTGATTTCTCTGTGATAGATTTAATGTGCAACCAAATAAAATTATACATAATTCAAACAGGCAGCATAAATAGCAAAGTTATATTGAAAATTACAATCCTACTTACATATTTTGGTGGTGGGTGATTTTATTTCTACATTCTCAATGAGCAACATAAACTCTAAATTGCACTATTTTCTACACACATGCCATTACTTTATTTACTTATTTGTTTATTTATTTGGTTGCACTGGGTCTTAGTTGCGGCAGGTGGGCTCCTTAGTTGTGGCTCGAGGTCTCCTTAGCTGTGGCATGTGAACTGTTAGTTGCAGCATGTATGTGGGATCTAGTTCCCTGACCAGGGATCGAACCCGGGGCCCCTGCATTGGGAGCATGGAGTCTTATCCACTGTGCCACCAGCGAAGTCCCTGCCATTACTTTTTAATCGATATGAGCCGTCCAAATTATTATTGCTACAGTGACTCACTAAAGTCCTAGTAATTGTAATGTCAGTGTTATTTTTTTGTTTATGAAGTTTTCTTGCATTGAAAATATATGTCTTGGGCTTCCCTGGTGACACAGTGGTTAAGAATCCACCTACCAATGCAGGGGACACGGGTTCGAGCCCTGGTCTGGAAAGATCCCACATCCCACGGAGCAACTAAGCCCATGCACCACAACTACTGAGCCTGCGCTCTAGAGCCCACGAGCCACAACTGCTGAGCCTGTGCACCTGGAGCCCGTGCTCCGCAACAAGAGAAGCCACTGCAATAAGAAGCCCGCGCACCACAACAAAGACCCAACGCAGCCAAAAAAAAAAACCAAAGAAAAAAAAAATATATGTCTTGGTCCTTCTATAAAAGTAGGCTTTTTGTAAAGTCAACCACTACAATGTGTAAAGAACACATTTAAAGAAAAACAGTACCCAATATGGATTCCACTGAGATGGAAAACTGTATTAACACCCAGAGAACAGATTCTGCTGAAGCCAGCAGCCTGTGGAGTGGTGAAGGGCACAGTTACCCAAGGAGATGGTGGAGGGAAGGCAGGTGAGCTTTGGAAAGGGGATGGTCCTTCACAAAAGCCAAATCAAAATAAAAACCCCTCTGTCCACTTATCATTAAGGTGAACGAAATCAGAAGGGTGGACTTCTTGGTTTTAGGGCCAGCTCCAGGGGGAATTTACAAAGGGGAAGCTTGTCTTGGCTGCCTTCCCATTCTTGCTCTCTACAACTCCATGTCTATCTGAATCCTGCTGATTTCTGATCAGCACCTACCTTGAGGTCCTTCCCAGAAGCACTGACCTTTTTTTTTTTTTTAATTCTTTTTTAAAAATTAATTAATTTATTTATTTTTGGCGGTGTTGGGTCTTCGTTTCTGTGTGAGGGCTTTCTCTAGTTGCGGCGAGCGGGGGCCACTCTTCATCGCGGTGCATGGGCTTCTCACTGCCGTGGCCTCTCCTGCTGCAGAGCACAGGCTCCAGACGTGCAGGCTCAGTAGTTGTGGCCCATGGGCCCAGTTGCTCCGTGGCATGTGGGATCCTCCCAGACCAGGGCTCGAACCCGTGTTCCCTGCATTAGCAGGCAGACTCTCAACCACTGCGCCACCAGGGAAGCCCCAGCACTGACCTTTTAAAGGGGAACATTAAATTTTTTTTTTTAATGAAGAATAAAAAGAAATGACTCTACAATGGTGGAAAGACAAGGGGTGATTTTCACCTCCGTAGTCATCTCCTCAAATCTGGTCTCCAAGATCATCATAAAGCTTATGTGGCTCAAATATTTGATATTCCTATACATTTTAGTCTCCAAGAAGCTCTAAATGGTGGGGGGAGCTTGACATTTTCACAGTCACCTAGACCGTTAGTGAAATTTTCAGCCACATGATTTCTCATTCTCCTGACAGAACAGCAGTTATTTGATTTCAAGGAATTACAAAATGGGTTTGTCTTATTTGTGTATTTTTTCTGGGGAAAGCAAGCTTTCCTGGTTGCTTAGATCCTCAGTGTGTCACATCGAAGGGCCCTGCCTTGTCCTTTGATTATATATTTTTGAATTTTCTTTCATTTGTACTGACAATATCATACTTTACTCAAGCCCTGAGCCTGAAAAATAGTGATGGTTAAGAAATATCTCCACGCTTTGTGTTCTGGAAAATCGCTGACTGTAAGGAACCAATCCCTGTATTACTCACGTAGGATTCACAGGTCCTCCTTGTTCACCTAGGACTCACCGATGGCCCCCCACCCCTGCTTCCCCTGTTTACCTAGGACAAGGCCAGACACAGTCCTTCCAAATTCCCATTCTTTGCCTCTCAAATGATTAGCCGAACTGCTTGTCCCCACTGATCAGTTGGGACAAAATGCACATTGGTATGGTCTGAATGTTGGTGTCCCCCTCCCCAAGTTCATGTATAGCAATCCTGACCCCTAAAGGTGATGATATTAGGAGGTGGGGGCCTTTGGGAAGTGATGAGGTCATGAAGGTAGAGGCTTCTTGAATGGGATTAGTGCTCTTATACAAGAGACCCCAGAGAGCTGCCTCACCACTTCCACCCTGTGAGGATGCCAGCTGTGAACCAGGAAGAGGGCTCTTACCTGACCATGCTGACACCTTGATCTCAGACTTCCAGCCTCCAGAACCGTGAGAGCTAAATTTCCATTGTTTATGAGCTACCCAAGTCTCTGGTATATTTTCCCAGCTTTACTGAGTTGTAACTGACATGTAACATTATAAGTTACATTGTAAGTTTAAGACTAAGACACTTGTGAACCAAACTTGGGTTCAGCTTCTCTCCTTCCTCCAAGTCCCACCCTCAGCCTGAGCCAGAAGGCAGCCCTTCCTGAGGACGGTCTGGCCTCCAGGTAAACCATTCTCTGATCTACTGTCCAATCAGGCCACCCTTTCATCCACTTCACCACACCTGCTTCTTTCCAGCCTGGCTCACTCCTTGTAATAGAAACCCCCTTGCTCCCTAACCTTTGAGGCGCGGCAGTCCTCACGGGCAGAGTGTTTTCCTTCCTGCACTAGGCACTCTCCCCGATGGCAACAGTCCCTCTCCTCCCTCCCTTGCAATAATCCTTTCTAAGAAAGTCTCTCCTTCCTAAGTCCAGATTTGTTTATTTGACAGTATCCTTTAAAAATGACAACACCTGAATCACTATTTGCGGCTTCTTGAATTCATGCCTCACTATACAGAGGAAAATGGTACCCAACAGGAAGGAGAGATGATGAAAATCTTCATGATGAGGATGTGATGTGCTCTCACCAGCAGAAAGTTTCCATTCAAATTAGTTCTGAAAGCCTAGGGAAATAGCTGAGAAGAACTATATAAAAATAAGCAGATGAAGCATAGAAAACTATAAGCGGAATAATGTACCCCTCTTGTTTCTGTATGATTTAAGAGTTTGAAAAAGACCCACTTAAAGCAGTAACGTGAATCAGGTACCCTCAGATTTCATTGCGGTCAAATCTCCCAGTAAGTGAATCTTATGGGCACTGTGACTTGGGACTCTCCAGCCTCCTAAACGATGATGTAGAACTCTCTCTATGGGACTCATGAATGCTGTGTTAGGCTTGAATGGAAAGGGGGAAAAGTTCTCATTGACCATACTAAATCCTGTGAACTTTGCCTTTGGGGGTAGGTTTGATTTATTGAGCTTATTATTTTCTTAAGCCAAAAGAGTTTTCCTGAATATCCAACCCCTGTCATTACCCCTGTTAGTGCTAATTATGTCCAGATTAAGCCCTTTGGCATAGAAAATTTCCCCTTTGTTACCTGGGTTTTGCTATGCAAATGGGTTGTAAATGAATGGATGCACCTGATAATGAAAAAATCTCAGGAATCCCCAAGTATATGGGAAAGTGACCTATTTTTTTTTTTAGTTGAAGTACAGCTGATGTACAACATTATATAAGTTACAGGTGTACAGTAGAGTGATTCACAATTTTTAAAGGTTATACTCCATTTATAGTTATTATAAAATATTCGTTATATTCCCCATGCTGTATAATATATCTTTGTAGCTTATTTTATACCTAATAGTTTGTACCTCTTAATCCCCTACACCTGTATTGCCCCTTCCCCCTCCCGTCTCCCCACTGGCAACCACTAGGTTGTTGTCTGTATCTATGATTCTGCTTCTTTTTTGTTATATTCATTAGTTTGTTGTGATTTTTAGATTCCACATATGAGTCATATCATACAGTATTTGTCTTTTTTTGTCTGACTTATTTCACTTAGCATAATACCCTCCAAGTGCATCCATGTTGCTGCAAATGGCATTATTTCGTTATTTTTTATGACCAAGTAGTATTCCATTGTGTTTATATACCACACCTTTTTTATCCATTCCTCTGTGGGTGGATACTTAGGGTGCTTCCGTATCTTGACTATTGTAAATAATGCTGGTATGAACATTGGGGTGCATGTATCTTTTCGAATTAATGTTTTGTTTTGTTTTGTTTTTGATACATACCCAGGAGCGGAATTGCTGGGTCATAGGGTAGTTCTATTTTTAGTTTTTTGAGAAACCTTCATACTGTTTTCCACAGTGGCTGCACCAATTTACATTCCCAGCAACAGTGTACGAGGGTTCAAAAGGGACCTGTTTTTAAGGAAAGACAGTGTGCAGAGCGAAATACATATGTGTATGTGTGCATTATACTGTGTATATACACACACATGCACACTTACACCGTTCCATGACAAACTCCCACCCCAGCTGCACTGGCTATTCACCATCCTGGCTGCGAAGGCTCCATCAAAAATCCTTTTGATTTGTGAAAGCCTTAGATAGGTTACAGGAGTTTTATCCGGTGATGGACCGGACTGCCTGCTGACCTCCCTCCCTCCCTCCCTGCCCTGTGCCCCTGTCCTCCCTTCCTCCCTCCCTCCCTGCCCTGTGCTCCTGTCCTCCCTTTCTCCTTCCCTCCCTCCCTCCCTGTCTCCCTCCCTCCCTCCCTTCCCTGTGCCCCTGTCCTCCCTCCCTCCCTCCCTCCCTGCCCTGTGCTCCTGTCCTCCCTCCCTCCCTCCCTGCCCTGTGCCCCTGTCCTCCCTCCCTCCCTCCCTGCCCTGTGCCCCTGTCCTCCCTCCCTCCCTCCCTCCCTGCCCTGTGCTCCTGTCCTCCCTCCCTCCCTCCCTCCCTGCCCTGTGCCCCTGTCCTCCCTCCCTCCCTCCCTCCCTGCCCTGTGCTCCTGTCCTCCCTCCCTCCCTCCCTCCCTGCCCTGTGCCCCTGTCCTCCCTCCCTTCCCTGTGCCCCTGTCCTCCCTCCCTCCCTCCCTGCCCTGTGCCCCTGTCCTCCCTCCCTTCCTCCCTCCCTGCCCTGTGCTCCTGTCCTCCCTCCCTCCCTCCCTCCCTGCCCTGTGCCCCTGTCCTCCCTCCCTGCCCTGTGCCCCTGTCCTCCCTCCCTCCCTCCCTCCCTGCCCTGTGCCCCTGTCCTCCCTCCCTCCCTCCCTCCCTCCCTGCCCTGTGCCTCTGTCCTCCCTCCCTCCCTCCCTCCCTGCCCTGTGCCCCTGTCCTCCCTCCCTCCCTCCCTCCCTGCCCTGTGCTCCTGTCCTCCCTCCCTCCCTGCCCTGTCCTCCCTCCCTGTCTCCCTCCCTCCCTCCCTTCCCTGTGCCCCTGTTCTCCCTCCCTCCCTCCCTCCCTCCCCTGTGTCCCTGTCCTGTGCTCCTGTCCTCCTTCCCTCCCTCCTTTCCTCTTTCCCTCCAGAACACCCAGTCATTCAGTCTGTATGGGCTTGTTGTCACTTTCATGGGGGGTTATATACCTGCTGTTGATGATGCCCCATTTGTACCTCAAACTCTGATCTCTTCGGAGCCCTAAACTAATTCATTCCAGTGTACTGACTTTGCCTCTCTGGTCAGACTGTTAACAGGCATCCCAGACTTCAGACCTCCAGAATGAGCTCTTGGTTTCTCCTCGAGTCCCGCTCCACGCCCTGTCTGGCCCATCTCACTCCCTGACGCCTACGTGCTTCCTGTTGCTCAGGCCCCGGACTTTGAATCATCCTGGACTCCTCTTTCCCTCTCATTTCTGACATCCATCCCACCAACAAATTCCGTGGGCTCTTCCCTCAAAATGTGTCCCAAACCATCCCACTTGTCATCACCTCCACTTCTCCCACCCTCCTTTAAGTCACTGCTCACATCTAAGTAGTCCTCTTGCTGTCGTACTTGTCTCTGTAGAATGGCCAGAGTATCTTTTTTTTTTTTTTTAACAAGAACCCTTTTTATTTTAGAATAAAAAAGTTTAGAAAAATTGCAGATAGCACAGAGAGTTCCCATATATCCTTTGCCCAACTTTCCCTAATGTTAACATCTTTCATGACAGTACTTTTGTCAAAACTAAGAAATTAACATGGATACAATACCGTTAACAATTCTAGAGACTGTATTTGGACGTCCCAGGTTTTTCCACGAATGAACTTCCTCTGTCCCAGGATCCTATCCAGGATCCCGTATTGCATTTAGTCATCATGTCTCCTACTCTCCTCTGAGCTGTGACCATTTCGTGTTCTTTCCTTGTCTTTCATGACAGTTTCGAGGAGAGCTGGTCAGGTATTCCGTGGAAAGACCCTCCATTTGGATTTGTCTGTTGTTTTCTCACAGTTAGGTTGGGTTTTGGGACTTGGGCAGGAACATCACAGAGGCGAAGGGCCCTCCACACCGTAACAAGGATATGTGGTATTCACTCAGCATTCTGTGATGCCGACCTTGACTGGCTTGGCTAAGGGGCTGTCTGTGGATTTCAAGTTCCCCTTTTTCTCTTTGTATATGGGGTGATTCTTTCAGAGCATAAGTTAGTTCACGTCCACCCTTTCCTCAACATGTTCTAACAGCTTCCCTGTTGTTCCTACGCTGACCTGCAAGGCTTTCCACGACGGCCCCTGCTTCTGCTCTGATTTCCCCTCCCATGATTCCCCCACCCTCCCCTCCCACCTCTCAGCTGCAGTGGCTCCTTGCTGGTCCTGCAGCAGGCTCTGTCTTGGAGCCTCTGTCTGGGCGCTCTTCCTGCTACCCCTGTATCTCCAGGACCCACTGCCTTATTCCTCTTCAGTTCCCTGCACTGCACCCTCCATCTGTATAAAACCTCTCACCCACTCGGTACTCTCTATCTCCCTTTCTCTCAGCCATTGTGTTTTCTCCACCAACATCCATGCTTTTTGAGAGCAGCGTATCAGATTCTGCTGCCTGCGCAGTTTACAGCCTTTACTGCTGGTCCGGCCACATAGGAGGCCGGACCGTTTACAGTCAAATGAATGAATAAGTGATGGAAAGTGGATGGCTAGAAATCTCTGTATTTAGTTTTCCATGCTTGTTGGGAAAACGTGGCATTTTCTGCTCTGGTGGTGTTCAAAAGAGAAATGTTCCAGTTGCAAACTACGAAACCAAAAGGGAGCTCCCTTTTAACCAGACTTTCAAGTCTTCATGCCAAAGTTTAGAATTATAGTAAGCTACATATGATATTTACCTGGTTTTAAATATCATAATATTGAATCAGTTAGTTAAACAATTGAGAATTTCCTAAGACACTAAATAAGGCAGTTCTTTAATCGGGTATTTCTGTGCACGAACACCTCAGAGAATTAACCTTGTATGAGGTTAAGGAATTTGGGGCACATTTATAAGTGGCACGTGTAGTCCTCAAAGGGTTAACTTGTTTCACTCAGGTAAACCCTCAGTATCCCAAGGAGTAGTGTCCTTGTTCTGGGATTAAGCAATGATGTGTCTCTGTCAGTGTTCATTACCCCATAGAACAATGGGAATTCTCACTGCGGAGCATCTATTTAAACAAAAGAAAACTGGTAGGGGCACTTTTAAGTAGTATATTTTCATATGCTCATCTAAATTCCTGGGGTTTTCCCCTCCAATCCTTTGGCTCTCTGGTCAGCGAGGTTCACGGCCACCTCTCCTCAGGATGAATTTGGGCGATCTGGAGGTACTTGCTTTTATTTTTGCTATAAAGAACCAGTTTGTTTTTCTTCTTTCTTTTTATTTATGAACAAATATTTGGAGGAGGACGATGGTACACCAAGCAAATACTATATCATACGGTGTTGATGGGCTGAAAGAATATTGTGAAGACAGGAAGCAAGAGAAAGGCAGAAGCTACATATAAAATGCTTTATGACTTACTTTCCCCATCATTTGTGTTGAGTTGGTTCATATAATGATTGCAGATCATCCCCCAAATGAGATCAATACAGGCACTCTGCAAAATTTCAAATAAAGAATTCCAGAACTAGCAGTGAATATTTTTATTTATTATCCCAGTGGAGGTAAATAGAAACCTTGTTATAAGAAATGTCACTCCTGCTAATGATATGTTTAGAAAACATAAATAATAACTATAGATGCTCCTTATTTCCCCTTGTTACTGCACATTTCAATTTTATTTTACCAATTTTGAAACAATATTACCATATTTACAATTTCAGGGTCATTTGGGGAAACAGAAGAGAGAAATTTTCTTACCGCCTGTGATAATAAGAGCTTACTCAGGTTCAGCAATGCCATTACATATTATTCTTTAAACAACAGTGAGCAAATTCCTTACTAACTAATCCAGGTCTGTTTTTGCATTTTTTTCCCCTAGCGTTTTTCTCTTTTTCAGAAACTTCAACCCACATTTCTGTTCAAGAGATTTCTATGTTTTTTCTTATGAATAATATAGAACCACTGTTGTTAATAAGATTTCAGATAAAACAGTAGGAAATGCATTCTCAGGTTACTAGACAATTCATTATTTTTTAAAAAGGCAAACATGAGATTACTTGGGTAGAGCTTGAGGTCACAATTCTTTAGGAAAAACAAGAAATTTTTAATAATATGTGAACACTGTTCATTGTGAAGAGTGGTATTGTCCCTTCGGCAATGCAGATGATGTCGCATTTATTTTTTAGCAACCAGAGCTCCCCACTAGTAAGCAGCAGCGACCGCTCCAGTTTCCCCCAAATCTTTCCGCTGCTGAGTTGAATTATGATTGCCGACAGGACCTTGAATGGTCCAGAATCTCATTTATGAAATGGTATCTGAAGGGTACCCAGCAAAAAGATTTAATGCAATTTTTACATTTTGTCATTTTGCTTTAGAGCATTTTAAAAGAAACACAGTGTTACAGATATGGTTCTGTAGCCATCATTCCTCCCCTCCCTCCCTCCCAGAGTCGGTCAGTGCCATTTAAATTATCTTTCTTAGATTTTTACAGCATGTGGATTGCTCTGAATTTCTAAAAATTCATACAAATGGTCTATTTTATCAAAGACTTTCCAACTTGTTTGTTTTTTTTTCATTCAACATAGTGTTTCCAAGTTTACCCGTGTTTACACAAGTAGCTCTGGTTTCTTTGTTTTAATTGTCATGAGCTATTTCACTTTATGAAAGCATCATAATGTGTCAGTTTCCCTATTGCTAGATCTTAGATTGTTTTGCTTGATGTGTTGTTTGCTGTAATAAGCAATGACAGTAAACATCTATGTCCCTCCCTCCTTGTGGGCGCCTGGGAGAACTGCTCTAGGGCACGTGACTAGAAGAAGAAGAATTGCTGGGTTGTGGATTATACCCATCTTGGACTTTATTAGATTTTGCAGAATTGCCTCTAAAGGGGTCGTACCAATTCTCCTTTCCACCCAGCAAGTGTTCGGGTTCCCATTTCCTCATATTCTTGCTTGTATCACACTTGTCATGTCTTTGCCAGTCTGCTATGTGTGAAATCACACCTCGTTCATTTATTTATTTACCTATTTAGTAAGCTTGCTTCTTTATCTTGGGAGTTCCAGATCTGGGCAGTTCCAGGCATCTTTCTATTCTGAGTTTTTGTTATAGTTTATGTAAGGGATATGCTTAAATAGAGAAAATGGGGTGTGGTTGGGTATTTTTCTTCTTGGTATGATTGAATCTTCCCTTCTCGGATTGCACGTACAAGGCAGGATTCAGGGAGGCAGCACGTGCTATAAATGATGACGACAAGCCTTCCCCAGCAGACTGATAACTCCACATGATAGAGACTTCCCCTTGCCAGGGACAGGGAAGCTGTCCTGGATGAATGGATGTATGGTGGGCGTGAGGGTCCTGGAGGAACACCATGGTACTGTTATTGGCAGTGACATCCAAAGGCCATTATGTAATTCCCTTACTTTTGTCGGTAGCCGCAGAGAGTACACCCCAACTCCCTACTCCAGCTGCTGTTCGTGGAACGGGTCCTCTCTTCTCCTGTTAAACACTGTCAGTTTACATGGTTGCTGGCCCAGGGGCTCTGCTACTTCTTCGACTTCATCTCCTATCTCCTCTAAGCCCCAAATTGTACCCCAGCCATGCTGGTCTTCTTCCTACATCTTCATGATGCCAGGCCATTATTACCACAGGGCCTTTGCACTTGCTACTCCTTCTACTGTCTCTGGAAGACTTCGCTTCCTAGGTCTTAACATGACTGACTCTTTTTAAATCATTCAGTTCTCTCAGTTCAAGTGTCACCTCCTTGGAAAATCTGTCCATGACCATTTGTCTATCTATTGATATTTATCCCCTTCTCTATCACACTCCCTGGTTTTATTTTCTTCAGAGTACCTATCACTATATGAAATCACCCTTTTCACGTGTTTTTTGTTTGTTTGTTTTGTCTGTCTGCCCTATTAGAATTTACATTCCAAGTGAGCAATGCACTAGTCTGCATGGCAAGATCCCCATGCCTGAAGCATAGTTGGTTCTCATTCCATATTTATGAAGGGAATGAATGGTGTCTGTTTTAGGGGAGAATATAAAATTCTTCCCACTTTGTCCAATACACATTTGAGAATCCACCCTGCACTAGGCTCTGAGCAAGATTTTGAAGATATGAAGATACACAAGACACCTTTCGTGCCCTCAAGAAACTCACAGTCTGGAAATGTAGCATGCTTAGGAACATTAAATAAAACAACAGTCATTGTCTCAGCTTTAGGGTAAAGCTACTACGGGCTCAGTCCTCAAGGGGAGAAGAGTGATTTACCAAAAGATGATTCCTGGTATCTTGGTTTGCAAGTTAGTTTGGACATCCAAAATTAGATAGAAAAAAAAAAATGGAAGGAAAACAAACTCAAGTGGGAAATAAAAACCCTAGAGGATAAAATATAGTGAAATGGCTACTCAAAGAATGAGGTAGAAGAAATAACAAACATCGGTGAGGATGTGGAAAAAGGGGAACCCTTGTGCACTGTTGGTGGGAATGTAAATTGGTGCAGCCACTATGGAAAATGGTATGGAGGTTCCTCAAAGAATTAAAAATAGAGCTACCATATGATCCAGCAATCCCACTCCCAGGTATATATCCAAAGAAATTGAAATCAGCATCTTGAGGAGACATCTGTACCCCGATGTTTGTTGCAGCATTACTCACAATAACTAAGCTATGGAAACAACCTAAGTGTCTGCCATAGGTGAAAGGATAAGGAAGGGGTGTGTGTGTGTGCGTGTGTGTGTGTGTGTGTGTGTGTGTGTGTGTAAATGTTCAGCCATGAGAAAGAAGGAAATTCTGCCATTTGCAACAACTTGCGTTACGCTAAGTAAAATAAGCCAGAGAAAGACAAGCACTGTATGATCTCACTTATATGTGGAATCTAAAAAGACAAACACAGAAAAAACAGAGTAGAGTGGTGGCTGCTTGGGGCTGGGGGTGGGAGAAATGGGGAGATGTTGGTCAAAGGATACAGACTTGCAGTTAGAAGATTAACAAGTTTGGGGACCTAACTAATGTACAGCATGGTGATTGTAAGCTAATAATACTGTACCATATACTTGAATGTTGCTAAGAGAATAATAGATCCTGAGTGTTCTCAGAACAAAAAAGAAATGCTAACTATATGAAGGGCTGGAGATGGTAGCTAATACTATGGCAGTAATCACCTTGCAATTTGTAAATGTATCAAATCAACACATTGTACATTGTAAACTTACATGGTGTTGTGTGTCAATTATATCTCAGTAACAATAAATACATGCTGAGATTATAGCCAGTGGGGTGACAGAGAGCAAGGCTCTGCTACTACCATTTATTTTCTCCATGTGTACATTTATTCACTCAACAAAGACCGAATGGCTGAGAATGATAAAAAATGAGGCGCAAGATTGGCTGTAATTAGGGGCTCCGAGGCAGGGTCGGGCAGGGTGAGAGGGGAGATCACCACTGGAGTCTGCCCCTCTCCTCCCAGCCCTGTAAGTCCCTCCCCACATGGCGACACAGTCTGCCTTTAGTTTCCCTGTAAGAATAGGAAAAGGCATCAATGAGTGTCCAGTGAGATCAAGAACAAGAAGCAGCTTACAGACGACCACCGGATCATCAAGATGATAACAGAAGGTCACAGTTGCTGAGCAAGACCCCAGATTCACAGCCAGGGAAAGCCCACATTCCTTCAAGTTAGACATCTGTCCAACCGGATGCTGGAAAAATAGGAAGCGGTGCCTACAAACATAGGCTGTGTTTTTGGACAAAACCTGGAAATTACATCTCATTCTTAAAGTTTGTTTTTGTGGGGGGAGATGGGTTGGAGGTGGAGCAGGTGTTTTTATATGAGTGCCAAGTGAACCTGGGTGATGGTGTAATTTAAGGTCATTAGTAATCAAGCTTATTGGAAAATAACGAAATAAGATGCCATTTGGGACATTAATAATTATTACACGCCATTAGCAGCATTGGCTGAACAAAGGAGACTCGTGGTGCCTTCCGTGCTGATAGAGAAAGGTATTTACTTCCCTAAAACCAAGGGCTGCACTAACATTGCTGCCCTGTGCAGACACAAGACGTAATCGCTGTCTTGAAAAGAAACCCTGCAGCTTGACCATTGGTGGGAAGTCTACACTGACTTGAACATCATTCAGTAAATGCAAAACAGATTCAAGCTCCAGGGCTGCTGAAGGAGCCGCCTGGTCTCTCAATCACAGAGCCGCCTCTGCACCTTAAGACATCCTCTTTCAATCCTTCCAACTGACATCTGGCTGGAAGTGTGCCTCTGAGCCTCTCGCAGGCCCCAGAAAAACGCCTCATTGTGCAGGGACGTGACCCGAAAGGAGAAACGAAGTTGGTGGAGCTGTTGAAGATAAGTACTCATCTAAGAAGCACAGAACCCAAATGATTGACTTTTAAATAAGGCATGTGACCGATGAGCACTTGAGGTGAAAGCTTTGCACCCTTTGCTCCTGGAGTTGTCACCATTCAGCAGCAACACAATCGCATGCTGATCGACCAGGTCCTCGGGTCCGGCTCTTATTACAAAGCACTGTGTGCAGAAGCTCCTCAGCCCAAATCTGGGGAAGGCTGCTCCCTCCTGCAATGCTCGGACAGCCCCTACTACACAAACTGATCTGGCCTGAGTGCCCATGGCGCCAAGGTTTCCAGCCTGCTCTGTCTGAGCAGGCAGATGCCAGCAACGCACTCTCCAACAGTCGGCTTACCACCGTGCGCCACCGTCAGTATGTGGGCAACACCTAAGACCACTTAGCTGCCTGAACTTGTACTAAGTAAACATGACCACTATTTCACACGTTGACACTGCATTGTGAAACTGACACTGCATTGCGTGTTGCTGCGCAAAGAACTCACTTCAACAACACCTGCCTCCTGCTCTTTGGGAGTCGGCCGCCGGAGCGTGTTTGCAGCCAGTGTGGATATAGGCAAGTTAATAAGCGCACGGTCCCAGAGTCGAGATACGCTTTATTTATCTTCACCAGCAAGACCTAGGGTACCTGTCCTTTCAGCCAGATCATGTGTAAATCTTACGTTATCAGGGTTCTCCTCTTGATTTTGTCCAGTGCATTTATTTCTCCAGCATGGACATGTAACTTTCTGTGCTGATTTCCTCCCAGTAAATGTTGAATGAGGGTCAGGAACTGTGCAACAGGTAGGGGATAAAAGAGGGTGTGAGATGGACGGAGCACCTACCCTTCTGGGGAAAAGGTGATTCTCATTCAGGGTTGGGATGAGGGTCTGCAGACTTCAAGAGCCTTTTTATTAAGGAGTCATAAAGAGGTGGTATTTAGACAGAAACCAGGGTTATATCTGATTGATAACCGTGCCACAAGTAAAGGTAGCCCACAATAGAGAAGCTCTGTAGGAAAGATGACGCATGTGGCTGACGGGGTCTCCCGTCCCAGAATGTCCGGAGGCCCAGCGGTTAGGAGCAGGGTGGTGCCACCCCACTTCTGGGCAGCATAAGCCAAGGCAGCCCAGAGGGAGACTGGGTTCTCAGTATCGGGTTCATTAGCAACCTGGAGGTTCCTGAAGTAAAGAACCTGGCACATCAGCAGTGCTTCATCATTGATGAATTTAATTTAATTTTTAATTGAAGTATAGCTCAATTAAAAATTAAATTAAACCTCAGTCCAGATAACATCCTGAACATTATATAGTTTGTTGTGCAGCAGTAGCAAACAAATACAGACGTGAGGCTAATGGAATCCGGCACAGGGAGATGTGGTGGAACAGGGGAAGGGAAGAGAAGTGGGTTTGTGTTATCTGTCATCCGAGGTATTCCACACCCGTTCTGCTGTGGTTGACTAGGTAGGCTGGGAAACTCCCAGCCCCACTTCCCTTTCATGGTGATCCATGCATTGTCACCACAGAACTGAGGGTGGGCCCTTCCTAGATGGGTGTGACACGGCTCTCAGCTCGCTCCTGGCGTCACCAGGGCACACGTTTCTCCTGATATTCAGGGACACACTTCATTCCTTAACGTCACTGGGTCCTGGAGAATGAGGACGTCCTAGTGAATCAGAACAAGACTTGGTTTTGGGTGGAGTGTCTGGAGGTCTGGCTGCTTCCTTCAGTGTGATCTTGGGCAGATTCATCACAGTGAGCCTCAGTGCACTCATTCATAAACTGGGGCTGCTAATGGATATTGTATGTGTTTGCTCAGAGAATATACTGAGTGATGAAGATAAAACCCGTTGTCCTGGGCCAGACACATAGGAGGCCCTCAGTAAAGGGAGGTTCTGAAACCCTCCAAAATCCAGTAGTTGATGGGTTAGTTTGCCATAATAAAGCACCACGGACTGGGTAGTGTAAACAGAAATGTATTTCTCACAGTTCTGGAGGCTGGAAATCTGAGATCAAGATGTTGGCAAGGTTGGTTCCTCCTGAGGCCTCTCTCCTTGGCATGTAGACGGCCATCTCCTCCCTGTGTCCTCACAGGGTCGTCCATCGTGTCTGTGTCCTGATCTCTTCTTCTTAAAAGGGCGCCAGTCTTATTTGATTACGGTCTGCTCTACTGACCCCATTTTAACTTAATTACCTCTTTAAAGCCCTGTCTCTGAATACATTCTGAGGTCCTGGGGGTTAGGACTTCAACCTATGAGTTTGAGAGGGACACAATTCAGCTCATAAAAATATATGTAAATGCTTTCTTTATAAAAAAAGAATATGGGATGGTCAATAAGATAATGATAAAAGACCTTCAAAAAGTTTAGGGAACTAAATTAATATAGATGATGATATTTATATAGATCTGAACTGAACATTTTTTCCCCCATGATACTTTCTTCACTCTTCCCTTTGAAGCCTTGAAGCACATTCACAGACCACAAGACACAAAAATCAATTTGCTAATTTTAAAGCCAGGCTAACAATTTCTACTCTTAATTTTTGGTATCTTTGCTATAAATGGATGCAGAGTGGCCCCATGTACCCATTTGTCAATCATAATAGAGTTAAAAACGTGGGACACATCACCTGGTATCCGAAAGCATGCGATAGAGATAGATTTGCAGTGACGTGGAAGAAGCAGTCTAGCGCTCCACTTTGCAATCCTATCAGTCCTTGGCATGATTCTTCCACAATGACCTAGCAGTTGGTCTGACATAAAAGCTACGCATTGGGGCTTCCCTGGTGGCGCAGTGGATAAGAATCTGCCTGCCAGTGCAGGGGACACAGGTTTGAGCCCTGGTCCGGGGAGATCCCACATGCCGCAGAGCAAGTAAGCCCGTGCGCCACAACTACTGAGCCTGCGCTCTAGAGCCCACAAGCCACAACTACTGAGTCTTCGTGCTGCAACTACTGAAGCCCGTGCGCCTGGAGCCAATGCTCTGCAACATGAGAAGCCACCACAATGAGAAGCCCACGCACTGCAATGAAGAGTAGCCCCCGCTCGCCACAACTAGAGAAAGCCTGCACACAGCAACAAAGACCCAATGCAGGCAAAAATAAATAAATAAATCAATTAAAGTTAAAAAAAAATTTTTTTTAAGTAAAAAAAAAGCTACATTATGGAAGGATGCCTTCTCACGTTGAAAACCTGATAGATATCTGGCCTTTACGTTCAACCTTATTGTGTGTTGTGGGGCAGTCACAGATGAAAAAGGGTCCAATGTGGTTTTTGTTTGTTTGCTTTTTAAAGCCTTTCCTCAGTGTTGGAAAGAAGGAGCGGAAAACCACCCCCCATGTTGTTCGTGGCTAGGAGAAGGCACAGTGCTCCCCTCTAACCTTGATAAACTGTCGCCAGTCAGTGCCTCACTTGCTGGCAGTGGGAGCTGAAATGTCCGCGATTACGCACTTCCATGGGGACCCTTCCCTTCACGGCTGCCGGAGCGTCCCTCACACCCACGCCCAGGGCTGAGGCTGGTGCTGGTGTGCTCCGCTGTGCCCTGTGGGCCGGGCGCGAGCTGGGCGGCTGGCCCCCGCAGCTGGGTCTCCCGTAGCCCGGCTGGATTCCAGTTAGGGGTGCGCCCCTGCTTGCGCGCCTTTCCACAGGCAGGACCTCGCGGGATACACACGGAGCCTCAGCCAGAATGGGTTTTGTTCCAACAAGACTCAGGAGCGGAGGCTCGCGCCTGGGCCCCTTCTGCTCTGCAAGGCCATCCTTACCACGTCTGACCCCACCTGCAGTGCTCTGCCAGGTCTCCTCTCCATCTGGAAAGTGTGCAGGATCATTTCATTGTCTCTTATTTATTTTTCACAAGGGGATTCCTTCCTTTGGTTGAGCATCTGCCATTTATGTTCGCCACGATAGTCACTTTGTACGCGGTGGTTTGAGGATGGCGTGGGTTATATGCACATTTCTGTAGACTTCAATAGCTTTTTGTCATCCTTTCCCCAGTTGTTGTCGTTGACGTCTCACATTTGAGCAACATTTGGGCGTGTGTCCTAGTGAAAGCTGCTTCTTCGCTTGTTTACCTTTTGATCTGACCAGTATTGGTTAGATGTAAGTGTCCAGACATACGTAGGTCTGGGCGGTTTCTAAGGCAGAATTAAGTAATGCAAAGTCCCTGCCTTCTGGGAGAGGCCACCTGAACAAGACTGAAACAGTTAATAGTTGGGGAACGAGCCAGGTGAAGGGTGTGTGAGCCACATCACACCCCAGGGCCAAGCTCACCTCTCTGAAGAACGGGTGACTCTTCTCACTTTACAGATGAGGAAACAGAGGCTCAGAGTTAATAAAGCAATCTCCCTATCACGCCCAGAGGGACAGCAGAGCAGGGACACAAACCCAGGTTCACCTGACCCTGCATTGCATGTACTTCCTATTAAAACTGCCCCAGGGAAGAGAGAACTTGTAGAAAATAACACGCTTGCCCTTTAGTTATTTAGACCCGTGGGCCACCATCTTGCTTTTCTACCCACAGGCGCTCTTTCTTTCTCATCACCGCCCACATACTAACTCACCACTCCTTCCAGACATTGCCAAATGTTCCCAGGGCAGAAAAATCACCCCCTTCCCCACCTGAGGAGCACTGGCTTGCGGGTATCGTGGGTAACGAGAAAAATGGAGTAAATACTGCTCCTTGCAGTTTTTCTTCCAAGTCTGGTCTGCAGATCACTTGTGGTAGGCAGAATAATGCCCAGTCTCTCCCCACAAAAGATATCCACACCCTAATCCCGGGAACCTGTGGATATATTGCTTTACAGGGCGCGAGGGACTTTGCAGATGCGGTTAAGCTTAGGGACCTTGAGATGAAGAGACAATCCTGGATTATCTAGGGTGGGTCCGACGTCATCACAAGTATCCCTACGGGAGGAGGAAGGCAGAAGAGAGATCTGACGACAGAAAAGGAGGGTAAGAGGGATGTGGGGTGAGAGAGACAACCTTTCCTAGCTGAGGCAGGATATGTATATGTCTCCTGTATCTATGGAAGCAAGGTCAGAGAGCTGCAGCATTGCCTGCTTTGGAGACGGAGGGAGAGAACCATCAGCTAGGGCATACCAGAGCCTCTAAAATCTAGTTGAAAAGCAGAGAAACACATTCTCCCCTAGGGCCTCCAGAAGGAACACTGCCCTGCCCACACCTTGAATTTAGCCCCGTGAGGCTCTTGTCAGACTTCTGACCTCCGGAACTGTTAAAGAATGAATTCATGTTTTAAACCATCCCGTTTGTGGTAATTGGTGATAGCACTGGCAGTAAACCAACACACCAGCTCCATCAGAATTACAAATGCAGGTTCCTAGTGCTCAGAACCTTCTGGAGGTGGAGCTTGGGCATCTGCATTTTCAACCAGCACATAGCAGGTGACTTTTGACATCTTAAAACCTCAGAACCGTTGAGTAAGTGTGTCTAAAAATCATCCTCCACTTCTTAAGGAGAGAAGATTCCTAAAAAAAACTTTCTAAAAATGGTCAGCAAGTTTCCCCTAAAATTAAAAATGAAGGATAAATTTTTCACATGATGTTTGAACCAGAGTTGGGTTTGGTGCAGTGGATTTGGCTGTTTTCCAGAAAGAGCTGCCATTTGTTTTTGTCTCGGAGGTCCTCTGATGACAGGCTGGCTCCAGGGCAGTGCGTCCGATGGGACTTCCAGATTGGAAACTCTTGGTGTTAGTTAAACCCTGCTTCTGAACACAGTCAGACGAGTGCGTCGGCCTCCCCAGGGCCCCTGCCGTCATGGAGATATGAACACCAGAGTGGACTTCAGGGTAGATGTCTGCGGGAGAAGCGCCGAGTTTCCTGGAACTGATCTGTCAGTCTTGACGGAGGATCAGACAGGCTGTGCGCGCCCAGCGTTATCATCTCTTTTCAAGACGCGCCTCCGCACCGACGTGGTTACTAGGCAGGGGTGTGCAGGTGACATTTTGTTCTGACCCCTGCTTCGAGTAGGAATCGCCTGGGAGGTTCTGCACCTGTCTTGCCAGATGATACATGACTTCCTTCTTATTTGTGAGGCAGAATCACAGTCATCCCTGATATTTTATTAGATTTAATGAGGGAGAAGGGCCTTATCGAGAAGCTCCGGATTGGGGCAGGGTGGAGGTTATTTTAGTGCAGGTGTGGGCTAAAAGATCGCAGGAATGATGGAGTTCAGTCTCTCTCCCATCTTGTCTCTGTGTGTAGGTGTGGCAGGGCTTTCATTTTCAAAATAAGGACTTTTTTTCCACACAATTATATCCCTAAAAATAGTAATATAAAACCGACTCCTTCACCAGAAATGCAGCTTAACAAGATGTTTCGGAAACTACTTTAGTTTCAAAGGAATGATGATGTGTCTGTGGTCACATTGCTGCATTGACAACAGTTGTGTATCAGCCGGGCGCCAGGCATTGGATCATTACCCTCCCTAAGTGCCACGGATTTTGTTTTAAAGCTCTGTGAATGGTTTCACTGGAAGTTCTTGCAGGTTTACTATCTATTTATTAAAATTACATAATAATGGATATGTTGGTCAAGGGTTTTAACCTTTTATTTTTTGTTGTTGAGTAAAAGCACAAAACTCACATGGAGAGCCTCAAAAACTCAATACAGGATTACCATATGACCCAGCAATGCTAAGTTCTTATCCCACAGAGTTGAAAACTGGGACTTAGATATTGTATATTAATGATGTTCATGGCAGCATCATTCACAATAGCCAAAACGTGGATTTAACCCAAATGTCCATCAGTAGACGAATGGATAAGATGGGATACATACATAGAATGGAATATAGTCAGTCTAAGAAGTTCTGACACGTGCTGTAATGCGGACGAACCTCGAGGACATTACATTCAGTGAATAAGCCAGACACGTGAGGACAACTGCCGTATGACTCCACTTCTGCGAAGTACTTTGCGTTGTCAAATTCACGGAGGCAGAAAGTAGAAGGGTGGTTACCAGGGGCTGGGGGAGGAGGGTTGCGGAGTTAGTGTTTAACGGGCACAGAGTTTCAGTTTGGAAAGATGAAAAAGTTCTAGAGGTGGATGGGGGGGATGGTTGCAAAATAGTGTGAATGAATATTGCCACTGAACTGTACGCTTAAAAATGGTTAACGTGGCGTATTTTACTTGTATCTTAGCACAGTAAACAACACCAGAAGCCTGAAAGGGAAGAAGACCGTCCATGGCTTGTCATGAAAGGGCTGCACTTCATCATAGGACCCTTATCTGTAAAATGGACCTAGTTACACTGTCTCGGTGGAGAAATGACGGGTGTAACCCAAACGTTGCCGTCTTGGCATGTGCTAAAGCTGCATGGCCTTGCTGCTGCAGCACCGAAGCACAGAAGGCAGAAGCCTCAGGGTCTGACTGAGGGTGTGGACCAGATCTTAGGCGCTCCCCCAGTCTTTCTGGGGACTCTCCATTGTGCTGTAAATGTCAGACTCGCAGAGCATAGATAGGGCAGCAAAGAGTAGAAAGTGCAGCTGGGCACAGACAGAACCCACACAGATAGACATGTGAAGTGGGTCCAGCCTGTCCTCCTTTCCAGGGGAGCCGTGTGCGCATCGTGTGCGCATCCTGAGGCGGGCTGCCTCGGAGCTGCGAGGAGCCCCGCCCCCATGCTGCTCTCCGGCTGCGCCGACCGTACCCACTTACGTCCGCACCAGCACAGCCCCGAGCCCCAGCTCACCGGCCGACGTGGCACCTCCCACGGATCGGGCCTTGGGCCGGAGGCATTTCCTTTTCCTCTGCGTTCCAATGCTCGCCCTTCATCGTCTGACTCTTCCGTCTCCTCGCTAATGAGCGTGCGAGATCCCAGTTTACCACGGCTCTCTTCTCTCCTGATACCGCCTACGTTTGATGAAACAATCCTAATTGTTCCTATACCCTCTTGAGTGTCAAGATCCAAATTTTACGTTTCATCTGTATGTGTCTTTCAAAGCTCCTTATCGTTGAACTGAATTGACCTCATTGAACCTCTTTTTAAAAACACGGCTGGGGCTTCCCTGGTGGCGCAGTGGTTGAGAGTCGGCCTGCCAATGCAGGGGACACGGGTTCGAGCCCTGGTCTGGGAGGATCCCACATGCCACGGAGCAGCTGGGCCCGTGAGCCACAATTACTGAGCCTGCGTGTCTGGAGCCTGTGCTCCGCAACAAGAGAGGCCGCGATAGCGAGAGGCCCGCGCATCGTGATGAAGAGTGGCCCCCACTTGCCGCAACTGGAGAAAGCCCTCGCACAGAAACGAAGACCCAGCACAGCCATAAATAAATAAATAAATAAATAAATTAAAAAAAAAAAAAAAATGGCTGTGTTCAGGACATCTGTCTCCCCACCTTGGGCTCCTTAATCAGAAGTACCAGAATTTTAAAAAAAGCACCCATTGTAGGGGGTTATGGTGGTGGTGGACTTACCATGGAAGGAGGAAGTTTGTTAGGCCCTGAATGCACAGCCTGGTATCTCTTTGAACTTTTCCATATCCTTTCACTAACGTAGGCAAACACCTTTCTGCTTTGCATCTTACCAAACCAATGGCTTCTTAGGGCCATTTATCATTGGCTATTTTTCCTGAGTACCTCTGGGTTTTATTCCTGAAATTATTCCCTTCTGGGTTACATTTTATCGGGTGGCTCACTTCCAGAGCCCTATTAGATGACTCTGCGTTTTATGTTCCCTCCTATTTTTTACTAACTTAATAAATTAGCATCAGCAAGTTTGACTATCCCTCGACTTACCTTTTCCCTAAGGTCGTTTTAGTGAATTCATTGTGCACCATGAGTTTCAGTAACGTGCCCCTGTAGCGCGTCATTGCTGCAGAAACTCTGTATGCTTCCTTGTCATTTCTAGAGTTGAGTTCTTCCAACTGTTTACCATGAAGGCCTCCATTTTTCCCAGGCTGGCGACCCCGTTTGTGAATCATCTGATTTTCTTCCTTCTATCAGCCTTTCAAAAATTGTTTTCGTGTTTACACTAGTCTATAAAGGAAAGGGCGAAATGAAGGGGAACAAATGAAAACAATATCTGGGCTGGGACACGGGTGAGGAGAGCGAGGCACTTATCTAAAGCACAAAATTTACCCCCCCGCCCCCAAAAAACCCTTAATCATCAAGATACGTAACATTATAAGGCAGTATTTTCAGACATCAAGTTGGTAAACTATGGCCCATGGGTTGGCCACCTGTGTTTTTGTAAATAACATTTTATCACAGAAAGGATTAGGGAATTCTAACTTACAATTCGGGAGCTTTTGTGTTCATTTAAATTTTTTAAATATTGCATTACAGTATCAATTTTCTTGATGACTTTTGTACTGGAGGCCAGTTACTTTCCTCACCTAGTCCTAACCTTGCAATAAATGTTGCCAGTCAGAAACTAGAAGAAAAAAATGGTCACTGATGTTAAAAAGTCTAAAAGAGAGCAGCTTTTGAAGGGTTTGTGAAATTTACTTTGACCGGTTATTCACAGAGCTAAACTTGGTGTGAGGGGGTATGGGCCAACTAGGAGGAGTACGGGGTTTATTTTTGGTGATGAAGTGCTTTCCAATTGATTGTGGTGATGGCTGCACAACTCTGTGAATGTGCTAAAAACCACTGAATTGTACACTTTCAGTGAGTGACGTATATGGATATGTGAATTACGTCTTAATAAAGCTGTCACAAACAGCAAAACAGGAAAAGATAAAACAAATACAGGCAAATAAAATCATGTTGACATTCTTGCAAAGGCTGCTCGATGCACTTTGAATAAATTCTACATGTATTTAAAACATTAAATAAACAAACTCACCACTCTGCCACCCCTCCGCTCATCTGATTTACCTGGTCAGCCCAGGTTGGCTGAACCCTGAGATGGTTTGCGGCTCTAGGCTGCTTTGGGACTTGCAGGAGAAGTGGAGGCGTGGCTGGAAGCCTCTCGCCAGCCTCTTCCCAAGGGCTGTCATACCAGTGACTGGCGATGGAACCTCCCCAAAGCACATCTGGCCTGGAAGGGGCCTTGATGGTGCATTGGGTCCGTTTGCAGACGATAAGACCACAGGTCTAGGAGGCCCAGAGTCATGCAGCTGAGTCAGGCAACCTGCTGGTCAAGCTAAAATGGAGTTACATAGTGTTGCACTTCACTTGTTCACGTCTACCAAGACAATAAGACTGGGGAAAAGGATCTGAGGGGATCAAACACTTGTGAAGTCACACTCAGTGACAGGACTGTTTTAGTACTTTCCTTTTGTTATCCCAGCTTCATCCTAGGTTAAATCTATAGTAATCCTCTCACACTCGTAAAGAAAGTCTATCTGAGCTGAACTGATTTGAATGGAGGATTAGCAACATTTACAGTGTATTTTAAGATTCCGAAAGATAATTTTTTTGTGTGGTGAAAAATGTGGAAATATTTTCTTTTTTATTATTTTTAGCATGGATGATTATCATACTAGGACTCTAGAAATAGCAGGGTTTTCAGGGGAGCTTCAGAAAATCTTTGGACGTTAACATTTTCTTAAGAAATTTTAAGAAAAAAAATCAGCGATGATTTGTTTTGATTGCATATTCACTTCCTTGATTTTAGGATAATACAGAATTACTCCTTTTCCTTTAAAGTCAGTATTCTTTTTGAGGGGTTTACTTGCCTTGAATTTTTGAGTCACTTGAGTAATATGCTGAGTTTGAATCAATATCCTTTCTAAAGATGATGATGATGGTAATGATGATGATGTAGGTATTTGTCGAGTATTTTCTGTGTGCAGACCAGGGTTTCTCAACCTTGACGTCAGTGAAGTCATTTGGGCCTGGATAATTCTTTGTTGGAGGGGCCGTCCTGTGCATTGTAGGTTGTTTAGCAGCGTCCGTGGTCTCTACCCATCAGCTGCTGATAGGACCTCCCTCAGTTGTGACGACTGAAAATATCTCCAAGGTCCTTGAAGATGGGCTTGCCCTGGTTGACAGCCCCTGGTGTGGGCTCTGTCCTAAATGCTTTAGCACCAACATCTCATTAACTTATGTGAACCATGTGAAAAAAGAACCATGGTCATCCCCATTTTTAAAAGTAGGTGACAGTGTTAGAGCCTGAAGGGCTTGCTCAAGAAGGTCGCTCAGCCAGTACATGTGGGAGCTTCACTGGCTGGATGTTACTTCCCGATATGGAAAAATAATAAGTGCAATGATTAGAAAACCTCTGTAGTGCATAAAGGATTGGCAGTTTTGTATAAAGTAAAATATACCCTTACTATACAACACAGCAATACCAGTCCTTGGTATCTACCCTAGAGAAGCAAAAACTTACATTTCCATAAAATTCTCTAGCCGAATGTTCATAGAAGCTTTATTTGTGTTAGTCAAAAGCTAGAAACAACCCAAATATCCTTTAACAGGTAAATGGATTAAAAAAAAAAAAAAGCTATTTGGATATGATTGTTTACTACTCAGCGATAAAATGAAACAAACTATTGATATGTGAAACAATTTAGATGAATTTTAAAGATACAATCCTGCATGAGGGAGAAAGCCAGTTTCAAAGAATTACATGCTGTATGATTCCATTTATTTGACATTCTCAGAAAGACAAACTATAGTGATGGAGAACAGATCAGTGGTTGCCAGGGGTTAGGGATTGGGGGTGACTATGAAGGGACATCAGGACAGAGTTGTCTGTCTTGGGTAGCTACTAAAAATTACAGCCAAACTTAGCACTTTGTTTGAGTGACTTTTTCTTATGCCGTGCACATGCATTTTAGTTTATTTTTTTCACTTCTAGAGCTGTCTCTATTTTGGATTTATGATGTTCTATTACAGGGGTCAGCAAATAACCACAAATGGGCCACATTTGGCCCACCATCTGTTTTTTTGTTTTTGTTTTTTTAATAGATTTATTTATTTATTTATGGCCGCGTCGTGTCTTCGTTGCTGTGCGTGGGCTTTCTTTTAGTTTCAGCGAGCGGGGGCCACTCTTCGTTGTGGCGCGCGGGCTTCTCATCGCGGTGGCCTCTCTTGTTGCGGAGCACGGGCTCTAGGCGCATGGGCTTCAGTAGTTGTGGCTCGCGGGCTCTAGAGTGCAGGCTCAGTAGTTGTGGCGCACGGGCTTAGTTGCTCCGCGGCATGTGGGATCTTCCTGGACCAGGGCTCGAACCCGTGTCCCCTGCATTGGCAGGCGGATTCTTAACCACGGCACCACCAGGGAAGCCCCCATATGTTTTTTTAACTAAAATCTTATTAGAATATGGCCTCACCCATTTACTGACATATCATCTATGGTTTCTTTTATGTTACAATAGCAGAGGAAAATATTTACTATTAAGCCCTTAAGAGAAGAAGTTTGCTGACCCACTGTCTATAGTATTACCTAAACTGAAAAATTGGCCTTTGTATGGTTTCAATGTAATAAAAATTTATACACTTGAATTATCTAACTAAAGGGATACCTTAAAATAATAGTATGATTTTACACCAAGTTCCATACCTTGTACGCTCTGCCCCCGCAAATCATCCGAGTGTCCCCTCTTTCCTTTTCTTCAAGTACGTAATTTTCCTTCACATGGGCTTTACCTTCTTGTTACCATGCATTTTATTTGCAACAACATAACTTGCAACTATCACTACAGAGAGGTGAGCGAAAGCATAACTCAGTGTAATCTAAATATGATCTCCAACATATTTCACCTCTCTTCTAGCTATCCACAAATTGGCAAGAGAATCTTGCGTGTGAAAAGGCACTACTTTTATTTTATCATTCTCCTGTCCTCTGGTTACTGTTTGGGACAGCTTTTCATTATTTGGTGACTGGATCAAAAGCTTGGTCGTAGGAGGAAGAAAAACAGAATAAGCCAGTGACATGTGTGGTTTATAAACCAGATCATCTCCCTTCAGTACACGAAACTAGAGGTCCTTGGAATTTGAAATATCTTTCTTAATATTCTTCTGAAAGGCCAGTGAGAGCAGCGTTATTTACTTGCATTTAGTCTTGGTATCTCTTTTTTATTTGTCTCCATGGTTTCCAGAGTTATAATATTGCCAGTGTTTATGATGTATTAGCTTGCTTACAAATACCAATTCTTTCTCTATAACCTTTTTTCGTCAGTGTGGTTTAGAAAATTAACAGAGGTCAGCCCTGCCTTGTTTTGATGGCCTTAATGTACTGATAGAGTATGACCGTGCTGTCTCCCAGCGCCAATTATGAATCACTTTCAAGCCAACTTGAAGCATCGAAATGGAAGCACTTTTCACTTCTGTTATTTCACACGGTATTGGAGCACTGTGTTTCCTGTGGTCCTTTCCCACGTCCTTTCATCTCCTCTTTGTTTGAAAATAAAAGGCAAAAGTTATCAATTCCCTTAGACGTAAAGCATGTCTTACATGCTTAGACGCTTCCCTTAGACGTAAAGCATGTCATACATAGAGTGTAGACTTTAAGAATTAGACACACTGCCACTTTATAACCACAGGCATATTAGCAACTAGGAAAATACCACACACTGGACACCCACCTCCACGTCCACTAGACTTGGCAACAAGTTCTTTGTTTGGATTGTCCCAGTTCATACAGCTCTTTGGGTTCAAGAGCCACATTTCAGAGAAGAGATGATTGGCTCAGAGGAGAGCCGTGACTTGTGCAGGGTTGACTGCCCTTTGTCTTTTCACTCTTCCCCCCTCTAGCTGGACCTTAGGGAGGTCAACTCCCATGGTAGGAAACTTGCTGCTAAGTGGCCCTTCGTGACGAAGCAGAAGGAACAAGTATGAGGGGTGTGAGTTTTAGCACCTGTGGTCTTCTCCAGTGGCCTTTCTGATATAAGGTGGTTTCCACCAAAAATACTTGAAAAATGGGCCTCCAGTGACCTTCTGAGTGAGGACCAAGGTTGTTATTATTATTCAACAAAGGTTTATTGACACTATGTGAACCCTATATTGTCTTTGGCACTGAGAGGGGTTCAAAAAGGCATAGTCTTGTCATATAGAAACTTTGTCCAATTTGGGAGGCAAAATTAATCCCTATGGATCTGTTAAACAAGAGAGTCTCTCTCTAGTTTGCACACTTAAGAACTAGCATCTATTCCACTCCATGCCCTGTGTCTGGAGCTCGGAATACAATGGTGAGCTTATCTCCATGGGGCTTATATTCTAGCAGAAGGGTAGTCAGTAAACAATTAGACATATAGACAAGAAATCTCAGACTGATAAATGTGTTGAAGGGAATAAACACTGTGACAGAATCGCTAGTGGGGACTGTGCAGTTTAGATGGGATGTCTCAGAAAGGAGGTCTTTCTGAATGTGTCATTTAAGATGGAATCTTGAGGGAGCTTGTCTTCCAGATGACCACCATCAATTTTCCTGTCCCTGTGTATGCATGGCATTTCCCCATTAAGAGAAGGTGTCTCTACCCCTGTCCCCTTGAATGTGGGCTGGCCTGTGCCCCTTTGATCAGTAGAATACAGCAGAAGGGACATTTAAGGACTTCTGAGACTTGGTTAAAAGACTCTCTGCAGCTCCTACCTGGAGCTCTGGTTTTCCTTCCTCTGTAAGGCACTCGTGTAGGAAATTTGACTGTTCTGAGGCTAACATGCTATGAAGAAGCCCCAGGTAGCCACAAGGAGAGAGAGAGAGAGATGCTGGTCAGCCCCAGGTATTTCAGCTATCTCAGTCCAGGCACTAGGCACGCAAGTAAAGGAGCCATTGCAGCCCTAATAGATAATACATGGAGAAGAACCAAGAGCCCGCACCTGTGACCCCAGCTGAAGCCCCAGATATCACAGAACAGAGACAGGATGTATCCTCTGACCTCTGCTTGAATTCCTGACACATGGAGTCATGCAAAAAATACAGTAGTTGCTGTTTTAAGCTACTAAGTTTTCGAAGGTTTCTTATACGGCAGTAGCAAACCGGAAGAAATCTGAATGTGAGACAGCGCCAGCCACTGAATGTGTAGTGATACCTTGTACTAGACTTTAGGTATAGACTATGCATGTGACTGTTGCCTTTGAAAAGCTCACGTCCTAATGGTGGAAATAGATGGCAAATACACAATTACAATAGGGAATAGAGAATAGTACATGGTATGATAGGTAATTACCAAGGAGAGGCACCTAATTTAGCTAAAAGAAAGGGATGCCCTGTGAGCAAGAACTGATCCAGAAGAGAACAATGGTGACGACAGAGAGAACTGAAAAAGGTAAAAACGTATGTCGTCAGTCCATGGTACAAATGGGAATTCGCAAAACAGAAATATAAATATTTGTGATGTGTGTTAGTCCGAGTGTCCTGAGAAGTAGACATCAAGGCAGCATTAAACTTCCAAGGGTCTTATTAGGGAAAATGCCTGTGTGAAAGGAAGTTAGGAAGGAGCTGGAGAAGGCTGGAAGAGGGCTCTGACCACAGTAAAGTCTGACCTGAAATGAAGGAGAGAGAAGCTTGGGTAGAAGAATCCTGGACAGCCATGAGCTCTCAGGAAGGTTCAGCTGAGCCAACACAGGAGTCTCATGTCTCCCAGAAATGGATCTCGGTTAGTGTCTCCATCATGCTTAATCGGTGGCGGGGAGCAGCCCGTGGGACCTCACTGCGAACGCAGTGATAGATTCTAGAGCTGAAGCTCTCTGTCAGTCAGTTACACCCAGGCAGTGGGCGGTCGGCAGGGTGCGCGAAGTACCGCTGGCTTCTCCAGGAGGCGGCTGGTGTGGGGAAGGGGCGGTGTGAGGTACTGCCAACAAGATTTCAGCTTTAGAAAGATCAGCTTGCAACTGTGGGGAAGGTAGATTGGAAGGAGTAAAGTCTGGAGGTCATGGAAATCAACAGAGTGGTTATTTGCAATAATCTGATGAAGGTATGAAAAGAATCTTCTTTGTATGTGGCTGAAGTGAGTGATTCAACAGACATGTCCAAGGCAAACTTAGGTGACTTGTGATCAGCTTAATGAGAACAGGGGATGAAGAGAAAGGGTGAACAATGGTGGTCCTTTGTAGCTAATGACAAATAAGGGACTGTGGAGTCTAGCAGGGACGCCTGTAGGGGCAGGGGCTGGAGACGTGATTGTTGGGTTTTACGGAGACGCTAAGGAAAGGGGCTTCAGGTGGAGACACCCAGAAGGTTGTTGACCTATCGTTTGGGGTTCAGAGGTGATGGAGGTCAAGATCTGGAGGCAGGGACAAACGGGAGCAGAGGAGATGAGCCAGGGACAGTACTCCTGGGCGACAGGCCCCTGCAAGACTCTGCATGGACTTGTAATTTGGATTTGAATCGGAAGAAAGCAACAGAGTACAAGTTGAGCCAAGAGAGGTTTTCCAGACAAGGGCTAATAAAGTCCATGAGAAAGCTGGAGAGGCAAGACGGATGATGACTGTACAGAACCCAATGCATTTAGCAGCCAGGGGGTTAGGGGTCACCGACAGGAGCATCTGCTGTTACTCGAGCAGCGGTCATGTGCAAAAGCAAATTTTGGATAAACAGCAACTTGCCTTAAAATAAGGTGCTTTCAGGACACAGAAGCAACCTAAGTGTCCGCTGACAGATGAATGGATAAAGAAGATGTGGCACATATATACACTGGAATATTACTCAGCCATAAAAAGAAACGAAATTGAGTTATTTGTAGTGAGGTGGATGGACCTAGAGTCTGTCATACAGAGTGAAGTAAGTCAGAAAGAGAAAAACAAATACCGTATGCTAACACATATATATGGAATCTAAAAAAAAAAGTGGTTCTGAAGAACCTAGAGGCAGGACAGGAATAAAGACTCAGACGTCGTAGAGAATGGACTTAAGGATATGGGGAGGGGGAAGGGTAAGCTGGGAGGAAGTGAGAGAGTGACATGGACATATATACACTACCAAATGTAAAATAGCTAGCTAGTGGGAAGCGGCCTCATAGCATAGGGAGACCAGCTCGGTGCTTTGTGACCACCTAGAGAGGTGGGATAGGGAGGGTGGGAGGGAGATGCAAGAGGGAGGGGATATGGGGATATATGTATATGTGTAGCCGATTCACTTTGTTATAAAGCAGCAACTAACACATCATTGTAAAGCAATTATACTCCAGTAAAGATGTTAAAAAAAAAATAAGGTGCTTTATTTCTAGTGTTAGTTTTTCAAAGATCTTTTCATTTATTATGTCTTTTAATTTTTCTCTCTACAACATCCCTGTCACTGGTATTATTACTTCCATTTGATAAATGAGAAAACGAAGATGCGGAGTAGCTGCACGGTGGTCAGAGAGAGGTTTACTAGGGAACCAAGCTGCAAAGCCTCAAGCTCTGATTCCCTTGCTTTGGAAGGAGGGTCATTGCCAAACAGGTCTCACCTTTTACGTTCTGAGAGCCTGCCCTGCTCAGGATGCCTGTGCTCCTTCCCCATCACTGGAGCTAGAAAAAGGTTCTAAATCTGCCCTTAGGCTGTGTTTCTCTGTAACATTTAATTACTTTAAGGTGACTCTGTTATGCACCTTGTGTAGATGGGTTAGCTTCTGCCATGCGTGCAGCTGAGATCATTTTGTAGAATTATTTCTCTTTGCCCGAATTGTCCAAAAGTGAAAGGAGTCACTGAACTTTGAGAAGCTTCCATCTCTCATTACAGCTATTAAATCAAAGCCTCCCGTGAATGGAGAAACACAGTGGAAAATTTAAAAATATGCCATTTGCATCTGCTCAGCAGGAAAAACCCGTAGTAGCTTAGATAATCTGCTCCTTGTTTGTGCAAACACATTGGATAATGGTGCATTTCGCTGGCCATTTGCACATACTGTTACCCAGTTTGTGTCTGCTCCTGCCTTTCCTCCGGTGCCTCAGCATGTGTCTGTCTGTCTTTGATGCACCTGTATTATAAACACATCCACTGGGCTCTTTGAGAAATTTAGCCCAAGGTAGAGTTTGGGTTGTTTTATTCATTTCCCCCGCCATGCCTAAAACATGCAGTTATTTTACGTCCTAATTATCCTCATGACCATATGGACAGTTAAGGTGGAGTGGATTCTCGGCCTAGTCACAGTGGGCCTGGAAATCTAGTTTGGATGGAAAGAAGAACAAATTTAGTAACTGAAATCAAATACGCTCCTGGAGGTCTCACATTCAAACAAAAGGCTGAAGAATATCCAAATTTTGCAGAGGTAACCAACCCAGTACAGCGACCACAGCCTATAGACAGGTGGTGTCATAGCCAGCGCCCGACGTTAGCTCACTCTCAGGAGGACACATGTGCAGTGGCTGGTGAGAAGAGACGCGGAACAACCTCAAGGCAGTAACCTTCTGAGAATGCTCCTGTCACCTGCAGAGCTGGGCCTGGGAAGAAGTGTGACAGCAGTCACTTATCTTTGTTTTGGACCCTTCCATCTTCATTTCTGACCTGTTTCTTTTTGATCTCTCTTCCCTTGTAAGAGCCAATCCTTGCTTGGTCTTCCCTATCTCTTTTTGTCCCAGGAAAACCATCTGATAAACAGCATGTGCAGATAACAGTACATTATCTTTCCCATGGCAATTGGCATTTGGAGACTCTGATGCTCAGTGAAAAATAACTTATTTCTCTCCGTGGAATTTCTGGTTTGTAGTGATGAAGAATGACCTCAGATTCTGCCCTTGAAGGTAAATAGATCATACTCCCCAGAGGCACTCCTGCTTTGGCAGGGCAAGTCAGTAATCAGAATGCAACGCTTTGTGATTGAATGCCTATTTCAGCCGAGGCAAGAAATGAGTTTAGAATCACAAGGAAGTGTCATTCCCTGCTTTTAAGGAGAACTGGAGGAATAAGGTTTCAATACAGGTAGATACGTATCAAGGAGAAGGTGATAAATGTCGTTGGGAGGAATTGTAAAGAATCCTGGGGGTTGGCATATCAGAGAAGCCTACATGGAGGAGGCAGCATTAGAGATGGGTGAGGGGGTGGGTAAACTCTTAACACGTAGAAATTGTGTCCTCCACACACAGGGAGAAGCACAGACCTCTGCACAAGGACCCAAAGTGCAAATTCTGGAGTAGAGACAGCAACAGGCATTTAAGGGGAGATTAAGGGGGTGGGGGGAGAAGCAGGGCTAGGGAGACCACAACTTTACAGCATTCAGTGGAGAGAGGACATTCACACATCACTGGGTTTGCAAGGTAACAGCCTGTAACTACGGCCAGAAACTCAGCTGCAAATGGCTAAATCCTCTACCAAAGCTATAATATGTTTATGTTAAGGGATTTTAAAAGGTTAATATTGTTTACGTGGGCACAGGGAATAGCACATTGACTATGAATTAAATAACGTTGGTAGTATTGGAAGAGAAAAACACTTAAAAACGTTCAATACTTATTGCTGTAAAACCCACTCATTTGGAATTTTTAATGCCATCCCTGGCTGGTCTGGAATTTACCTCTCCCCTGCTGATGGAGATGTATGTAATGAGCGAGTTAATTGTGTTAGCAGAGCTTCTCAAGCATCTTAAACCAGGGCGGGGTAGCTAATATTTGCAGACAAACATTAAGTAGGTGCTAGGGGATTTTGTCTATTCATGAGCATAGGTGCTGTTTGGCAGTGGTATCTCATGGTTTTTGCTATTATTTTAGTTGAGGGTGACTAGATAGCCACAAAAGCAAGAGTAAATAGATGGAGATCTAAATTCCCTGGCTGTATAGTATTCAGATGAGCACAGAGAAGGCTGATTGCTTACCCTTCAGGCAAGAAAATCCCATGTTCGGCGGGCTTCAGGGAAAAGCCGAACAAGTCAGGCGTGTTTCCAGATGCCTCACAGAAACAAGGCTGCAGTGGCCTGCCGCTCTGGGGCCGCTGCTCACACCCGTGCCCCCGGGGGCGTTTGTGCCGATCGTTCACTTTCTGCGCTCAGGGAAGAGAGGCCAAACCAAGTCACAGCCTTTCACCTCATCCCCACTTGTCCTGTCATGGTCCCCAAGGTGAGGGGGCCTCCTGTGTTTGCCCAGTGGCCTCGCCAGAACCGGCTTCTCCCTGTCACCATTCAGGTCCTGTCATGAGCCTGGGGCACCAGCCCAGATGCTCCCATGCTCAAAAGGTGCCCTCTTCCTGCCAGCAGAACCCCCTCACTTTGGCTAGAGGCTCCAAAGAAAAGGACTTTTTGATGTTATCTCTATGCTGTTGTGGACTCTTTGATGTGTGTGCAAACTAGCCAACGGCTCTGATACCAGGAATCCTTGGAAAGGTTGCCGTTTGTCAAGGCAGATGGGGGAAGAGAGAAGTTCTCTATACCCTCCTCCCAGGGCCCTGGGTCCTACTTGCCTTAGGTTGGCTTAATTAAGTTATACTCGGTAAAACAGAGATCTGCAATTTCCACTTAGAGGAAGCCAATGAGAATTGCACTGAGAAAATGCGAATCAGTGTTGCATTAAAGCTTTTACTATTTTCTTATCTTATTCGCCAACCCCTTATCTCCCTTCCCTGCTGATACCATCATTGTTTCAACTAGTCTTTGCCCCTTTAGATGGAAACCTCATAATAAAATATTTGAAAGCAACTTCCTTCTGTGGCTTAGGGCTCGGAATGCTTATATGAACGTTAACACAAATCTGTACTCCTGTGGGTTATTTGATAAGTCATCGCAAATTTAGTACTGAAAAATATCTATTACAATTTATTTTGAGAATCTTTTGTTTTCCTTGAGATATTCGGATGTCTATGTGATGATGCCTTTATTTCCCTCTTACCCACCCTTTTGAAAAAGCAAAGAACCTCAACACATTTGAGTCTGAGGGAGAAAAGAAATTTTTGCCTGGAATTGAGTCTCCGTTTCTCCCTGTTTTATGCCACGCGTCTTTTCAGGTGCTGGTTATGTAAGGACTGTTCTGCATTATATCATCCTCCCTAATGCCTTTTTAAATGACAGTTTGCGTTTTGAAGAGTTTTCCAAAGGTTAATTGGTGAAGACCTGAGGGGGTGGGGCAGCTTTCTCCTAGAACTCTTCTCAGTTATTGTGTAATGGCCTCGCCTAATGTGTTTGAGGTAAGAGCGAGGACTTTGCCTCCTTGAGGTTCCATTTCCTACAGAGGCCCTCTGGGCCCTTCCTGCCCATGAGGAGGCAGATGCTGTAATCAGTTCAAACCTTTCTGCGATCACATCAGACCCCTCCCTCCTGCTCTGAGCCCTGTGCTGACTTTCTGAGTGGAGAATGTGTGAAAAAAGTTTTCACAGAGTGCTTATATTTTAAATGTGCTTTTCTGTAATCATGTGTTCAGAGTTCCACTGAGATGAAATGGCCTTTTTCTTAAGTGCTGGTAAAATTTCTAATTTGTTCCAGAGCCACGTAATATTCAAAAAGGCTAAGACCTTTTTTTAAGCTGGAAGTCTTCTTGGATTTGCGTCACCCTCTGTAGGAAAGTATAGGGGAAAAATCATAAACAGTCAACCTCCGTAGTCTGGGGTAGAACAGCATGGAAGGCTGAGGGGAGCTAATCCCACCTAGGAGATTGCTGATGGGTGTGCAGAGAAAGACAACAGCATAGCCATGCACCAAAAAAAGACAGTGTCTCAGTGAATCAAATGTTTGTTGTCAAACGTACAGTCTCATGGGAATAGCTTTGTGCTTAGACCGTAAATGCTCAGGAATAGCAAGGCTATTCGGAATGAAGAGAAGCCAGTCGGCTCCAAGAAATACTAATTGGGGGCTAATTATGTGCAAGTCTCGGGTCTAGGCACAGCCAACTCAACTATTCCGAAGGCAGAAGAGGTTTCAGCCCTTAAAAGATTTACATGTTATTATGAGTGATACTGATAATAAGCAAGCTATAACAATACCCTCTGGAATGTGCCAGTGGGGTAAGCCCTGGGTGTCTTAGGATCAAGTGGAAGAGAAATTAAGCCAGTTATTGGTAGTTGTGATTAGGAGGAGGAGTGAGGTCTAAGCAAGGCAAAAGCAAAGAAATGTTTAATCTGTGATCTGAAAGAGGAACAAGAGGCAGGCAGGTAGAGGGGTGTTCTATAAGAACTCCGTCTCCCTGTAGCTTACCACATCATCTTTTTATTTTTATTTTTTATTAAAAATTTTTTTTGGCTGCATTAGGTCTTCATTGCTGCACGTGGGCTTTCTCTAGTTGCAGTGAGCGGGGGCTACTCTTTGTTGCGGTGCACGGGCTTCTCATTGCAGTGGCTTCTCTTGTTGGGGAGCACGGGCTCTAGGCGCATGGGCTTCAGTAGTTGTGGCACGTGGGCTCAGTAGTTGTGGCTCGTGGGCTTAGTTGCTCCACGGCATGTGGGATCTTCCCGGACCAGGGCTTGAACCCGTGTCCCCTGCATTCGCAGGCGGATTCTTAACCACTGTGCCACCAGGGACGCCCAATCTTTTTAAAATGTAATTATGTCATTTATTTTTTCTCAATTTATTTTTTTTCCTTTTTAATTGAAGTATGGTTGGTTTACAATGTTATTTTAGTTTCAGGTGTATAGCAAGGTGACTCTTTTTTTTTTTAATAAATTTATTTATTTTTAATTTTTGGCTGCATTGGGTCTTTGTTGCTGAGCACAGGCTTTCTCTAGTTGTGGTGAGCGGGGGCTACTCTTTGTTGTGGTGCACAGGCTTCTCATTGCGGTGGTTCTCTTGTTGTAGAGCACAGGCTCTAGGCGTGCTGGCTTCAGTAGTTGTGGCATGCGGGCTCAGTAGTTGTGGCACATGGGCTCAGTAGTTGTGGCATGTGGGCTCAGTAGTTGTGGCACATGGGCTTAGTTGCTCTGTGGCACGTGGGATCTTCCCGGACGAGGACTTGAACCCGTGTCCCTTGCATTGGCAGGCGGACTCCCAACCACTGTGCCACCAGGGAAGCCCAAGGTGACTCATTTATACATACATATATCTGTTCTTTTTCATATTCTTTTCCATTTGCATTATTACAAGATATTGAATATAGCTCCCTGTGCTATACAGTAGGTCCTTGTTGTTTATCTGTTTTGTATTTAGTAGTGTGTATCTTTTAATCCCAAACTCCTAATTTATCCCTCCCCGCTTCCCCTTCAGTAACCATAAGTTTGTTTTCTCTGTCTCTAAGTCTATTTCTATCACATTGTCTTTTAACCTTAACCTATGTGGCAAGTTGTTTTTGTAGAAACAATGACTTCACGATGCCCATTGATGCTGTCAGTCAATTACAAAACTTCTTTCATACCAAAAAAAAAAAAAAAAGATCAGAATGTTCTTCTGGGTCTTATAGATGAATTTCCTTTTCTCCAAAATATATTTTTCAAAATATATTTTCATAGAAGTTATCACTCTTTTCCATTCTTCATTATCACAGAAAGAAGGCAGACATATCCATACTTGGTATTCATCAGCAGATGTGGCTTGTGAATTTCCTGTCACAGTATTCATGGATCCAGGTTCACTTTGACATGTTAGGAGCTTAGGTGAGATTCTCCTCCCTACTCCAGTGAAGAGACTGACCACTGCCTGAGGCTATGACTTTTAGCCAACTGTGGGTTTAGAGGGGCTGAAGGACACAGATATAGCCTCAAGACCAATGATTGGACCAAGTCATCCAGTCATTCAGGGACAAGATCTGTTCTAGCTGAATTTCTCTTTCACAAAGCAGAGACCCTGAAATGCCATCATTGTATCTCATCTCGATAGGGTTTGGGGTGTGTATATTAGTCATTACACTCCAGAGAAACTTAACCAACAGTTAAAGTTGTGTGTGTGTATATAGAGAGACAGAGAGAAAGAGACAGAGACACAGACAGAGAGAGAGAAAGAGGGAGAGAGAGAGATTTATTATAAGGAATTGGCTCCCATGATTATGCAGTCTGGCAAGTCCCAAATCCCCAGGTAGTCCAGCAGGTGGAGATCCAGAGAAGAGCTGATGCTGGCTTTAAGTCTGAAGGTCGTCTGCTGGCAGAATTCCTCCTTGCTCAAGGGAGGCCAGTCCTTCTGTTCTGTGCAGGCCTTCAACTGATTGGATGAGGCCCACACACATTATGGAGGGCAGTCTGCTTTTTTCAAAATTCACCAATGAAAACGTTAATCTCATCCAAAAACACCCTCACTAAAACATACAGAGAAGTGTTTGATTAAATGTCTGGGCACCATGGTCCAGTCAAGTTGACACATAAAATTAACCATCATAGGGGGATTGAGGGTTCAACCAGCCATGAAATCATTACACACAAGACATAAGCCTGGAGGGAAAGGGGAGAAAGGGAAACAGGGAAGGAGAAAGGAATAGAAAGGAGAAAATACAGAAATCAACACTGTAAATGAGCCACAATCCAAAATTCCAAAACCTGTGTAGAAACCCATTATAAGAATTGATTACAATCAATAAAGTCAACATTTAAAAAATTAATTAACTTGAAAAGAGTATTCTAGAACAGTCTGAGTTTAAAATTTATGTATTTAAGATGCTTAAGTGAGTAAACAACATCCTTTCTAAAAGGACGGGAAAGTTATCAAGATAGGCAGAAATAAATATAAAAAGTTAGAAATCACAGAAAAATTGAGCAATTATCAGTATTAAAAAAAACCCCAAAATCCAGTTTTGGAGATAAACTCTTACTACACATACTCAAAGAGAAATTGGTAATTAGATGTTGTTACAACATTAGAACAAATAGGATAGCAGGAAAAATATATTTTAAAAGAAATATAAAAATATAAAAGAGTAGCTGTGAGAATTTTTTTAGTGACCTTTTAAAAAAATATATTTATTTATTTATTTGGTTGCACCATGTCTTAATTGCGGCAGGCGGGCTCCTTAGTTGCAGCTCGCTGGCTTCTTAGTTGTAGTATGTGAACTCTTAGTTGCAGCATGCATGTGGGATCTAGTTTCCTGACCAGGGATTGAACCCAGGCCCCCTGCACTGGGAGTGTGGAATCTTATCCACTGCACCACCAGGGAAGTCCTGTAGCTGTGAGATTTGAGGACCAGATTGAGATGCTTTAATATTATTTTATTAGGAGTTTCTTAAGAGACAAATGGCTGGAGAATGGATAGAGTTAGATGAAGTAATATTCAAAATTATTCAGAATTAAAATCTTCACATGAAAAATGAGCTCTATGAACTGAAAAGGTGAATAAATGTAAGTCTGTTCCATGACATATAATAGTTAGTTGTAAGCCATTGAGAATGAAGAGAGATTCTTAAGGTACCACAGTGAAACCTACAAGGAAATGACAATTCAGCTAACAGTGGACTTATCTTGTGCAGTTATCCAGGTTAGAAGGAAAGCACTTGCCATCTTCACATTCAAGAGTAAGCATCAGGGGACCTCCCTGGTGGCACAGTGGTTAAGAATCCACCTGCTAATGCAGGGGACACGGGTTCGAGCCCTGGTCCGGGAAGATCCCACATGCTGCAGAGCAACTAAGCCCGTGCACCACGACTACTGAGCCTGTGCTCTAGAGCCCGTGAGCCACAACTACTGAGCCCGCATGCCACACCTACTGAAGCCTGCGTGCCTAGAGCCTATGCTCCACAACAAGAGAAGCCACCGCAATGAGAGGCCCGCGCACCGCAGCGAAGAGTAGTAGCCCCCGCTGGCCGCAACTAGAGAAAGCCCGCGCCTAGCAACAAAGACCCAATGCAGCCAAAAAAAAAAGAGTAAGCATCAAAGACAGGCATTTTTTCACAGGCAAACTTTATATGCAAAGACTCTAGAGCTACCATTTTAAGAACTATTCAAGGATGTTCTTCAATAAGAAGATAAGTGAGAAGGTAAGAGAGAAGAGTTGGGGTTCATGAAACAGTGTGTACAGAAATGGATGGAATAATACCAACTAATTTAATTAAATGCTAAATGTAAAAATAGCATTGTGCATTGAAAATAAAAGCTCTGGCAACAGTAGCAAGATAGTAATGAAGTGTTTTGATGAAGCATTCAATTACTGAGTAACTTAAGATTTTATTAGACAAATTAGTGTATAGTATATGTAATGAAAATAACCACTATAAATATAAAATAAGATAAATAACCGAAATTGAGAAGAAATAAAAGGAAATGAAGTTAAAGTAAAAAAATAAGTAGAAGGAGAGAGAAAAGGAAAGAAAGGAAAAGGATGGCAGTATAGAAAATATAATATAAAATGGTGGGAATAAGTCCCAGTATATCAGTAATTATCATCAGTATAAATGGATTTACCTACTAAAAATCCAGCTATATAAAGATGACACAGCTAAACAAAATCAAGGAGAATACTAATAAAAAGAAAGTTTAGAAATACTAATATCCCACATTATAGAATTTAATATATAGATTGTTTCAGTAAAATTAGATGGTATATAATAAACGCAAAAGGGCAAATCTACCAGAAAGATATAACAATATGAAATTGTATGCACCTTGAGCTCCAGAAAGAAAAGTGACAGAATTACTAAGAGAAATGAACACATTCATCTGCAGTTTAAGATTCTAACATGCTTTTGTCAGAAACTGATAGATCAAGACAACAGAATATTAGAAAGTAGCTAGAAGGTTTAAGTAATGACATTAAGAAGTCTGGTATAATATAAATGCAAAAACTTGTACCCCAAATATAGAGAATGACCACAAGGCAATACATTGGAAATTAGTAATAAAAAACTAGTTAGTAAAACCCCATGCATTTAGGAATTTAAAAATGTAGTCCTGAATAACTCGTAGGTTGCAGGAGAAGTAACAATGGCAATTAAAAAATGCTTAGAACCATAACAGCACTAATGATATTGTAAATCAATCGTATGCTACCAGTATCTTGGAAGAAAACAAAAAAATCAATACCTTTCAGTATGCGTTCACCCCATTTCCCTAATAAATCAAGACCATATCCATTTACAAAACTCTACTATAAAGCTTTGTTGGAAGCATTTTAAATTAATGGCAGCTATTTGATATTATTGATTCTAATCAAGGTTCTCATTTCGCCAACAAATGTATAAATCACTGCTTGTCCAAGCTTAACACAAAGGGAATATTTTTGCACATAATTTTAGAATAAGTCATGAATGAAAGTGTAAGATCATTTGGATGCTATCGTAAGCAGCTCCAGTGTCAGGGAAGAGTGTTCATGCCAGCCCACAGCAAAAGAGAGTACTTGATAATAAGATTCATCATATCAGAGACGCAGGGAAGGCTCCAAGACAGCCTTACTGAGGTAGGGAGAACATTCCAACCACCACTAGAGGCGGAGCAGTGGAGAGCATGGCGGCCACTTCCATATGCATTCGTATATTTGTTGCCTATGACAGCGTTCAGCAAGCAAGCACTTTCTGTAAAGGGCCAGACAGTAAACGTTTTAGGGTTTGTGGGTCAGGTGGCCTGAACCCTGACACCTGCAGTGTGAAAGCAGCCATAGACAGTTTACCAGCAAGTGGATGTACTTGTGTTCCAATGAAACTTTATTTACAAAAACAATGGTGGGCCTGATTTGGCTTGAGAGTAGTGGTTGGCTGGCCCCTGAAACAGAGGACCAGAATGGAAAACTTGAATTGGGAGACAGTTGTTTTATCTTGGTTAGTGTTTGTGTTATCTGGAGAATGCACAAGTTTTGCATTCTTTCTTTACTTGTTTTTGTCCTAAAATATACTTTGTAGAACTACATTACATTTATTCAAATAAAATCTTAACAGCTATCCAGGTTACCCTTGCATTTACTCTGAGATTATCTATGTGCCACTTTCATCAACTTTGGGTTTCTTTTCTCCTCAGCAGTGCTTATGATACAGTGGAAGTTGTAAAAATATTTGTATCCACAGTTATTATTTCTAGAGCTTGATAAATAATTGGCTATACTTTACCAGTTGTTCTTAACTGGCAGTTTATGGAAAATTATTATATACTAAACCACCAAAATAAATAATTGGTGGATAGATGGATAGATAGATAAATAGATATTTAGGTGGAAAAAAATAAAGTAAGTTTTCCCTTAGCCATTTGAATATATACACACCTAATTTCAAGAAAGAGTATTTAAGCTTACTTTTAATGTTTTTCTGAAATGCATATTTGAATTGTATATTACCCATATATGTGAAAAACTGCTTCCTCATGAAAAAGTGTTATAATGTCTGAGTTTTAAGTTTGATTATAAGCCACACAAGTAATTTCTAACAGTAAAATAGAGAGTAGGCCATGAAACCCATCTTTGAATTTCCATAAGCTTTTTCTTCCTTTACACTGCCATCCCGCTAGCTTGATATCCTAAGCAGTTTCCTTTCCCTGAATCAATGGCTAAATAATGGCAGTGTGATAACAGGAATATATCACTGTGATAAACACCTAGTTTTTATAGATCATCTATATTGTCCTTGTGTGTGTAAAGGAAAATTCATTTATTTAAATGTCATGAAAGACTGCTTTGATTAATGTTACTAGTGGCTAGGAATGAGATTCTGTTCCCTGAGATAAAAGAAGGACGTGTGATGTTAAACAGTATTCAGTAGAAACTGAAAAGGGGGAAGAACATTTAGTTTTTCTTCTCATTTAGATATTTATGTGTATGGTAACTGTCACAGTCAAGAGAAAAATAATTTTGCATCTGAAGCAGGGGAAAATAACAATTCATAAATATATCCCACATCATTAAAACATATTTATAAGAATCTATTATATCATCTGTTAATGAAGAATGAAATTTATAGAAATATTTCAATATCTTAGTTTTCACAAGGCACCTACAGTTAATAATTTTTTAAGTAGCGAGTTTCTTATGAAACGTCAAGAACAACCATAGACAGCTATGGAAGCAGAAGGGAAGGCTGGAAGAGAGGGGATAACACCCCATAAAAAAACCCACAGAGCTACCTGGGGTGGCTGAAAGCTGTTGGAAGTGGAATCGCATCTCTCTTGGGAGTGACAGGTGGGAGGTTGCTTCATTAAGCTAGAACCAGGGTGCCCAAGGGGCAGTGAGAGAATCGGCAGAAAGAATTAATTTCTGCTCTTACCTCTCTCCCTGATATTGCTTTGTGTGTGTGTGTGTGTGTGTGTGTGTGTGTGTGTGTGTGTGTGTGTGTGTGTGTGTGTGTGTGTAGTCCTTGCCTGCCCCATTTGCTGCAAGGAAACTATTTCAATAGCCAGGCCACTGATACTCCTGGGGTGGGTGATCATACCAGGGCAGCACAGCATCCCCACTGTGGTGAAGAATTGATGAAAGGGGTCTCCCTGGGTCTGACCTACCCTCCGTGGCCTCCGTGGGCATCTTCTCTTCAGCCCACTCCCCTTCTAAACCCCCAGCAGTGGTGAACCCCTCAACCTCCAGAGACAAGATTTAGACAAGAGTCTTAGAGAAGACCCTGGGCAGAGGATTGTCTGATATTGTTGAGGGAAAAGAAGTGGCCACAGTGCTTCTGAGCTGCCAGGGGCTTTCTGCCTTAGGACGCAGCCACTCGCCAGCACACAGAGCAGCTGGGATTCCTAGCTCAGAGTTTATCAGCCTCGGCAATAGTGACATTTGGGGTCAGATTTGTGTTTGTTGTGAGGCTTGGGGGGCATCCTGTGCGTTACTGAGCAGCATCCCTGGCCTCTACCCACTAGATGCCAGTAGCATCTCCTTTCACCCAGTTGTAACAACCGGAAGTAGCTCCAGACATTGCCACGTGTCTCCTGGGAGGCGACAGCGCCTCCAGGTGAGAGCCCTGACTTGGACTAGCACACACTCCTAGACTGAAATGACTAGAGACTCAAAGAGTACAACCTGTAAAGAGAAAGCAAGTGGAAAAACATACCCACTGAAGCAGAATTACAGAGAGAGATGGCCCCAGAATGTAAACATAATGACTGTACTCAGTGAGATAATGAAAGAGGGTAGCAATATAAAGCCCATAAGGAAAAGTCACACAAATGAACCAAGTAGAAATATGTAGTATGGAAAACACTATAGTTAAAGAATACAGGCATTGGACTGAGTAGCAGGATGAATGCAGCTGAAGAGCACATGGGTGAGCTGCAAGATAAGTTTCAAGACTCTCTCGTGAAACATTCGAGAAGGCTAAGAAGAAGGGAATTACAATAGAAATGCCAGGAGCATGGTGAATACAAATACAGTCAGCAAGAAACAGAGGAGACCCAGAAAGTGTGAGTAAAAAATGGAGAGGAAGCATTGTTTGAAAAAAATAATGAGAATCCTCCGTTATTAAAAAGAGAAAAAGATGAGAGATCTTTGATGGAAATGGCTGCGACAGTTCCCAACATGATAAACAAGAGAAACCACACACGTAGGCGTATTAAGTGGGAAAAACTTCAAGTGGCAAAGCAAAGGGTATTCAAGAAGTTCCAAGGAGAAAACAGTAGACTTCCCAAGAACAAGACTCAAACTGACAACGCAATTCTCAACATCAGCCCTAACTCTAAGAAGTCAGTCATGACTGAATGTTTGTGTCCCTGCAAGATTCATATGTTGAAGCCCTAACCCTCTGTGTGATGGTATTTGGGAGGTAATCAGGTCACAAGAGTGGAGCCCTCATGATGGGATTAGTGCCCTTATAGGCAGAGACGGCAGAGAGCTTGCTCTCTCAATCTCTGACTGTACTCACGGAGGAAAGGCCATGGGAGGACACAGCGGGAAGGCAGCCACCTGCAAGCCAGGAAGAGAGCTCTCACCAGGAACTGAATTGCCTGGCACCTTGATCTGGGACTTCTGCCCTCCAGAACCGCAAGGACATAAATTTCTGTTGTTTAAGCCACCTCGTCTATGGTATTTTGTTACGGCACCTTGAGCAGACTAATACAGTCAGAGTAATATTTTAGAATAACTTCGAATGTAAAAACTCTACATCTAATCAAACTGTCAGTTAAATGGGAGAGTGTGATAATATTTTCAGGCGTGCTAGTTTTCAAAAGATTTTCTAGACAAAAATCCAGTGTGAAAATAGTCTGAGAGGAGTTGCTCAACTCTAGGAAAAGGCTGTAAGAAATATAGATGAAGGGAGGTAACACCTGTTAGGTACATTTATTGTTGTCTAATAAGACCAGGATAAGAAAAGAAAAAGACAAACAAGATCTTAACCCAGAACTAAAATTCTAGACAGTTGCAAATAGTGAGAGACAGTGGGGAGATTAAAGGGATATGAGAACTTGCTTAAACATGTATCCTATTGGGGAAAGATCTACATACTAATAAGTTTAAGAAATCAGTAGTGAAAATGGATCTTAAGAAAGAGTGATCATGAGCAGAAGAAAAATAGAAAGTGTTACATTTACATCAGCCGGGGGAGAAAAAAAAAATTCATCAAGAGAAAGCAGAAAAGGACAATAGAAACAAAGATAAAATATAGCAAGTGGAGATGTGACATAAGATGGTAGAAACAAATCAATTTAAAGATTTAGAAATCCTATACTCATCAATTAAAAGTTGGAGGCTACAAAATAAGATTCAGTCATTTGTTGCCCAGAAGAGTCATGCTTAAAAGATAGAGAAAACATGAAAATAAGGGATGTCCATTATAAACCAATGAATGATGGGGTAACAAAATAGGACAAAACAGATTTTAAGACATATCATAAAGGACAAAGAGGTTTACTAGATTGTATAAGAAACAATACTATAAGAATTCCAAATCATTGTGAACATATATTATGGAGAAATAGATCTACCAACAATTGTAGTTTGTGATTCTTCTAAGAAATAGTTTGACGAAGCTGCCAAAAAATACCATTATAAAGATCTGAGTGATATAACTAAGAAGCTTGAAATACTATAGTTAGTTAAAACTCTACAACCAGAAAACAGTATATATTATTTTTGCAAACTCACAGAGCATATACCCAAATAGTCCAATCCTTAAACTTACCATTTCTTTTATTCTTCCTTTGCTATGGAACAGGTAGGTCATTTGCAGATGAAACAATTATCTACGTACAAAAAACAATAGAATAAATAGACAGACCATTATAATTAGAAAGAGTTCAACAAGGTTGCTGGAAACGAGATAAACTTAGAAAAATTGAAAGCAATTCTCTACACCAGCAGCTTGAGTATATAATCAAACATAAGATACCATTCACAATAGCAATAAAAACAATCAAGTATCTTTATGCGCAATGGCTATGGAGAAAAATGTAAAGTTCTCCTAAAGGAAACAGAAGAAATCTGAATATGTGAGGAGACATTTCTTTCTTGTGATGATACAATTTGAGTATTATAAAGGTGTCAATTCTCCTAATTAATCTGTAAATTCAATATTGCTGTTGGATTTCTCTAGAAACATGATGAACCTAATCTAAAATTTTTATTGAAGAGCTTGATTTTTTTGTCATTTCCATGGAAATGACAAAAGTCTGACAAAAAATACTAAAGGGGGAAGACTTGCCCTAACAGACATTAAGGCATACACAAAAGCTATTGTAATCAAAACAGCACAGTTTTGATTATGGGCAAAAACATAGACAACTGGGGTACCATAGAAAGACCCATATGAGAACAATATAAAAATATGCAGTGTTTAATCACCTTCAGTATCAAAAGATCCAAATTTGTACTCTGAGTATTTACCCCAACAAATTCTCACAACAGGTCTTCTGGGAGCCACGTACGAGAAGGTTCATCCTGGTGTTGTGTGTACTGGCCAGGAACCGCAGACGTCCCTGTGGGCTGTGTAGAATGCAGAGGGTGCACACAGAGGAGCACGGTCCTACAGTCAGAAGCCAAGCACTGTGCGTGTACACTGCGTCACACACAGATCCAAACAGTACAGTGCTGAGTGAAAACAAGTACGAAACAGAACGTAATCTATTACACAAAACAACTGTGCTCATCGTACAGCAGCACATACCAAAAAATACATCCTGTAGACGTGTATCTGTAGCTGAAAACAGTGATGCGCATTTTACAGACACAGGTTTGACAGATGTACGTTAGGAAGGCGATTTCTGTGGGGACAGGAGAGGAGTGTGGACCAAGGAGAACAGGCATGTGTACACGGGGGGTAAACACACGTGTGCATTTGTACCTAACACACTCAACCATGAGGGAGTTCCCTTCTGCAGGCAAATAATGATCATGTGCCGTGGTCTGCAAGAAGACAAAAAGGTAGTGATCTCGGTCGTCCAGCATTCAGTTCATTTAAAAATCTTGTGACAAAAAGTGGGTTCAGACTGCACGGGGTAAACATCTCCGTATGTTTGACATAGCTGGAAGGTCCCGGCAAACGTAACCTTCCGCCAGTGTATCCTAGGGGAGGTTTCTGCAGAAGAGCATCCTTAACTTCATATAATCAGAGGAAATGGCTGGGAAGAGTTTGTTTATCTCCCCAAAGAATTGCAATTCCAGAGGAGCAGAAAAGATTGCCAATTTCATTACTTTTCACTATCTGCGCCCCTCCTCGGCAGAGAAAATGACTTGCAAAGGTCTCCTTGGGCTGGTAAACTCATCCTGCATGTGGACCAAGAGCGTCACCTACCTTTCTTTCCTGGAAAATGCATTTACAGTTTGAACAGCTGGCTCAACTGTGCAAAGAAAGCACCTCCTGGCTTAGCTTAGACAGGGGGTGGCTGAAGCAGAGAACTCCAGGAAAAAGCAATTCTCTCCACACTGTATGAACAAAAGCTGGAGAGGTGAAAAAGCGCCAAGGTTTGGAGGAAGTCCAGGCTTTCTCTGGCTTCTTGAAACTCCTTCACAATCCTAGGGGAAAACCGTGTATTAATAACACGAGGGCTTGCCAGTGTCCTAAGGTTAAACTCATATTTTCAAGGGACATTAATTATAGGATCAAACACATAAGCATTAAACTTAGCCATGAAAATTACTTTTCCCTTCCCAGTTGCACAGAAAGGTCGACTCTGGCCACAGAAATCAAAGGCAGTGAAATGTGAGCACATTTTGTAAGAAAACTTTGGAGATGCCCTGAAGGGAGTACTCAACTGAGAGAATAAAGACCAACTGTCTTTGGAAATAGAATTATCCCCCTCATTTCATTTCAGAAATGAGGTCTGAAAATTATAAATGAGGTCTGAAAATTATAAATAAAGCCAGCGCTGCGTATGCTGGCTACTGTACTCAGTCTCCCTTTTGTTGCTGTATCTCTTGAGCCCCGCTTGGGCTTATTGACAGCCTGGCATCCTGGTGTGTGGGCCCTCAGCATACCCTGGATGGTGTCTGAATACCCCGTTCCCCAGGACCAACCAAGACCCTCTTCTCAAGGCTTCAGTGGGATCCTCAGGGCCGCAGAGCAGAAGGGGCTTTGGTTTTATCTGAAAGGAACACTGGAGTTCTGAACATTATTTCATGTAACGAAAATACCCTGCTGTTAAAACATTAGCAATCATAGATTTAAAATTACTTTTTCAGAGTATGGAATATCTGGCGTGGTTAACGGAGGATGTTGGTTTAAACCGCTTGCCCTCCATCCAGTGTGAGCTCATTCGCATCCTTGAATAAGTCATTTAGCAGCTCTGAGGCTCAATGTCCTCATCTTAAGATACCAGCAGTGACATCCACCACTTCTCAAAGATGTAAGACCCTTGGAGGTGGTGTCTCAGGTGGTTAGCAATGGGAGCGGTCCCTCCAGGGTGCAGGACCAAAGCAATGTCTCTAGAGGGGAAGGTTATGAGCAGCCTGGAATGCCATGGGCAGGAGTTCCAGAGAACTAAATGCAATGATGAAACAGACTAAACGTCTACCTTCTGTCTGTTATCACCATGCGCTAGCAGTTCTGTACAAGGTCAGTGATAAACTATTCCACCTCTCGGGGTGGGTACCACCCACTCCAAGCCCCCACCCTCACAATCACTGCTGGGAAGTTTAATGCTCTCTACACACCTAAGAGGATTCCTTGTTATTAGGCGCTTGTGGAGAAAGGGTTTAACCCAATGGAGTGGCGAATAAGTAGATCTTGTAGGAGTTTTCTGATCACTCCACGTTCTTGCTGCCCACTCATATGTTATTTGAGGTCAGCTCACTTCAGTTCTCTGAGGTGATGACCACATAGCAAAATCAACAGTCATCCTTCAAGTCCTCTCATTCTTTGCCTGCAAGAAATATTCTATCCTCAACAATATGATATAATTGCTTACGTAACCATTAACATTAATTAAAGCCGAATCATTGCCTTGGAACATGGATTTGCATGTTGATTTTTCCTTATAGAAGCTTGCCATCAATCTTTATTTTAGCTCTTGGCTATTTTGTTTGTGTCCTTGGAGATGAAATGAAATATTTCCAGTTGGGGGAGAGACAACAATACCCCTTAAGTTTATATGTAATTTGAAAAATAATTTTAATTAACATAGGGAGAAGTTAGCCAGTGAAAGAAAAATCTATAAATTCAAAGATGTGTTTATTTGTAGCAGGAGACAGACTGCTGTCAATTTTTGTTTTGGATTTATTTAAGTGGTCTCTTTTGGTGAGAGGATTGGGAGTTTTGATTTATAAAAACCTTATATATAAGCACTGATGTCCGTAACAAATGGACAATTTGACCTTTTTAGAGGTCAAATTTGCACATGAACATTCCCACCTATTGATATTCAGTGTTTGAGTTTTCAGTAGACATATTTTGTGTTAAACTTACATTAAGAACCTTCAAAATCATTTGTCTTGCTACACACATTCTACATTGGGTTTTATCTACATGTGAGCAGAATAAAACGCAGTGGAAAAATCCTAACAGACTCTCCTTTTGTTCCATTTCCAATGAGAACAATTATTCCATATACTCACAGTTAAAACTGCTCTGACATTATCAGCTGCTCAGCTGGGAGAGCTCACCCTGCAAGGGCAAGCTGCTTTAATAACAGGAAGAAGGCATCTCGTAAGTTTAGAAAGAGAAACAGACACGTGTCCCCCGTTCCTTAATGGGGGATAATTTGAACGAGGAAAACGCTGAGTGCTAAGTGCTGTGTGTGGTGGAGGGCACCTTGGAAGGAAAGATTAAGTAGTTATGTCTCATTAGTGTTAAGTCAAGTAGCAGGAGGTAGAATTTTGGGCTTCTAAATTACCATTGTAACTCGTGCTGAAGTCATTTAGATTCCAAGAACAGTGGCTGGCAATGGGAGCGGTCCCTCCGGGGTGCAAGACCAAACTAATGTCTGTAGAAGGGAAGGAAGACCGGTGGTGTGGATTTGCATCCTGCCCTGTGCCGTTGCATGGGGCTTCCATTCTGGAGTTACCTTTGCGCCCAGTGATGTTTACATTGTTTGGGAGGGAGGGAGCGATTTAAAACACTGCCTTCAGGTAACCCGGATGTGCGTGGTCCTGTTTGGACAGACTGGCTGGAACAGTGATGAGAGCCACATGGGTGGGCTGTGAGCAGAGACCCTTCAACCGTTTCCGTTTTCAAGGTTGTGGTACTCAGAGTCTCTTTAGCAGTGAGCAGAGAAGGAAGACAGGCATTCTTGCAGAGTTCATGATTTACCTGAAGATTTGCCTGAGTTTTCCGTTTAGGATTCAGACTGTTTTGACCAAGAGTATTTGTCATGTGGAGTTAAAGCCACTTAGTTGGAAGCAGTGGGTGCTTTTCTCAGTGAGAGCAGGTCCTGAGGTCTGTGGGTGTCTCGTTTAACTAGAGACTCACCTCATGAAGTGTTGATGGCTCCTTCACGGGGGCAGTCAGAAGGCAGAAAAGGCCTTTTCGGGCAGGGTATTTCCCTTGGGTGGGGGTGGGATGTGTGTGCCTGAGTTTGCCAGCCTCGGCAATTTAAGGTGGTGTGAGTGGGGTCCACCAGCTGGCGGAAGGTGTTTCTCAGAGGTGGGCACTGTTCAGGAACCCTTCTGGTGGCACTAAACACTTCTGGGGAAAGGAAGGTGGCATGGACATAGAATTGAAGGCTCTGATGTCTTTAGAAGAGCTTGTTAATCTATTGAAAATCTGCCCAGACTAAGAGTTGGAGGACGGCATTGGCGTGTTTTTTTGTTTTTTTTTTAAATTTTATTTATTTATTTATTTATTTATGGCAGTGTTGGGTCTTCGTTTCTGTGCGAGGGCTTTCTCTAGTTGCGGCAAGTGGGGGCCACTCTTCATCGCGGTGCGCGGGCCTCTCACTATCGCGGCCTCTCTTGTTGCGGAGCACAGGCTCCAGACGCGCAGGCTCAGCAATTGTGGCTCACGGGCCCAGCCGCTCCGCGGCATGTGGGATCTTCCCAGACCAGGGCTCGAACCCGTGTCCCCTGCATTGGCAGGCAGATTCTCAACCACTGCGCCACCGGGGATGCCCTGGTGTATTTTTATATCCACCTGTCTTTCCCCAGCAATGTCCTGTAGCCACTTGTCGTCCTGTTTCCAAGTCCATCTACTCCCCAGAGCATCTCTGTGACTGTGCTGCTCGGCACAGTGATTACCCAGCAGGTGGCTTTCCTAGAAGATGCCTCCTTGCTCAGCCTTGAGGAGAGGGCTGTGGCATAAATGCCCCTCTTGAGAGCTTTCATGCCTTCTGACTTGGATGAGTGACGCTAAAGAGACCAGCACAGCTGGGGGGAATCAACACCAGAAACAAAACAAAATGATTCTAACGATATCTCCTAGCTCCCTTCATGCCTCTGATTTAAACATTTTTATTTTCTGGTTTTCCAGCTTCATTTTTATTAATCGTGTTTTATTGAACACACACACATGTACATACTTAAATAAATAAAATAAAATTCCAAAGTAATCTAGAGCCACCATCCCCAGAAATTGCTAGCAGCCTTATGAGCGCTTTCTGAAATTATAAATGTATGACCAGGCAGAAACGAATGTATATGCACGCCGCTCATGCAAATGGGGCATGTTATACACAGCCTGCTGTGAACAGCCTCCGTTTGTGAATATTCTGGTTGTGTAATGAGGCAGGATGACACGTGTCCCCTTAGTAATAACCTGAGACGGAGGGCGACGAGGTCCACTCCCCTTTCCTGCCGTCCATCTCACAGAACTAGCCAACTGTGTCTTCAACCATGCCTATTAATAGTTGCCAATCTGGACTTGTGAAAATAAAGTTCTCTTCTTAAGGGGCATTTCTTGAATTAGAAGTAGACTATCATTTTATGATTGTAAGTCATTGTTGTTTCTTTTACGTGATCTGGCTGTTTGTATTCTTTGCTCATTTCTTTTAATTGAGTTGTTGAGTTTTTAAAATGGATTTGAAATCTTTATATATTAAGGGAATTAGTCTCTTTTCTTTTGTGTGTTGCATATATTTTGTCTGTTTCCTCATTAAGCAGGATACTGACTTTGAGATACACACAGTCACTTTTGACATCTTAGAGATGGGCACATGTATTTCTTCCTTAAAGAGAGTCTTCATGGTGAATGGATGTTGAATTTCCTCCAATGCCTTTTCAAATTCCTATAAAAAATGGCCTTTTGTAAAAAATGGTTAATGATTCAGTAGCTCTCCTTAAGCGACTACTTTCTTGGGGATGATGCTTTAGTCAATGAAATTGCTTCTGATTTCTGCTAATATTTTGCTTGTGGTTTTGCTTGCGTTAATAAGTATGATTGCTTTTTTCTTTATTTTACACATGTGCCAAATTGATTAGAATTTTGTATCAGTATTAATTCAGGGGACTTCCCTGGTGGTCCAGTGGTTAAGAATCCACCTTCCAATGCAGGGAACATGGGTTCGAACCCTGGTCGGGGAACTAAGATCCCACATGCCCTGGGGCAGCTAAGCCTGTATGCTGCAACTACTGAGCCCGTGCGCCACAACTAGAGAGAAGCCCTCCATCCACCACAAAGAGCCCGCGTGCCGCAACTAAGACCTGACACAGCCAAAAATAAAATAAATAAATAAATATTTTTTTAAAATATCAATTCAGACGTTACAAAGTTAAGAAAATTTTTATCTTGCTATACTGTGTCTCAATTTAATTAGTTTAATAGTCATATTTAAACAGTAGAGTTTCATAGAATAAACTCACAACTTACCTTTAAATTTATTCTTCAGTTTACTAGGTTTGTTCTTTCCCTTCCCCTGGATGAAATGTCTGGCAAGACCAAAAGCTTTTCTGTTTATTCTTGGGTAGTACTAGTAGCAATACAGTATTTATATTAATTATTAGTGTGTGAATAATACCATTAGTAATAGTAATTATTAATTAGTAAGTTAATACTTAGTTTTAAGTAATTAATTAAATAGTATTAATATTAATATTAAAACTACGACTGTACTCAAATCCCTGTGTATTTCAATTTCAACAATCCTGTGGCTTCTTTGTATCCTGTGCTCCTCTCCTCTCTTGCACTGTTACAACCTTTCTACCCTATATTTTTCCATTAATGTCAAGGGTTACATAATCATTCTGCCTTCCCACTACAGAAACAAGAAAACATCTTTTCTATTTTTAATTCTTCCCCTCACCACAAGTCACTTCATATGCTTCACCATCATTATTTGGAATTTTATGTTACGCTTCCTCTATTTTAAGAATACTTTAATAACATTTAGTATACTTCTCAATGGTATTATTATTAATCATTTAATTTTAATTGTAAATTTTCCCGGTTTAATTGTGCATTTCTATTTCTTCTCCCTCTATTATCAGGTCCATATTCTTTGCATTACAGGTTTTTGCTTGATTTTCTTTTCTCTGGAGAAGGCACATGGTTGGATTGAGTCCTTGGATAATCATAGGATTTTTTTTTTTCTTCTCTTTCATCCCCACCAAAAAAAGATAGATTACCCAAGTGGAGAAAGATTTTAGAGTTAGGATGAGACCTTAAAAATAAACCAAAAACGTAACTATAAAGACCGACCCTCACAAACCAAATAAACTTCTCTTAGCAACAAAAAGATACTCCCATCAACCTGGCTTGAGGAGCACTTAAAAACAAAAACAATCCTTGCTGACAAGACCACACATTTTCAGACAGTTAGAATTGTTTCAACTTTATGATATGTTTTAGATGTCATTAAATCTTAAATTTTAGCAAATCATGATAGGGGTGATATAGCTAAACCTTAAACTGGTTCTTCACTCAAATATAAGAATGTAACCTTATGACATAATCTTTTCTTTGGATTTCAGTATTTAAAAATTTTTGAGGGCTTCCCTGGTGGCGCAGTGGTTGGGAGTCTGCCTGCCAGTGCGGGGGGCACGGGTTCGGGCCCTGGTCTGGGAGGATCCCACGTGCCGCGGAGCGGCTGGGCCCGTGGGCCGCAGCTGCTGGGCCTGTGCGTCTGGAGCCTGTGCTTCGCGGCGGGGGGGGCCGCGATGGTGAGAGGCCCGCGCGCCGTGGTGAAGGGTGGCCCCCGCTTGCCGCAGCTGGGGAGGGCCCTCGCGCAGAAACGAGGACCCAACACAGCCATAAATAAATAGATAAATTAATTTAAAAAAAAAAAAACCTGCAGATTTCATTTAAAAAAAAAAATTTTTTTTGAGTGGCTTGCCAACTTTAAAAAATGAGAATATTTCACATTTTAAAAAAATCCAGATTTTTCAGCTTTTCTTGAAAAACTGGAAAAGCCGGTACTACTGGTGTTGCATATGCACTGAGTATCATCTTGCTGGCGCTAAGTAAACACCCACTGCGATGATCTTTGAATTTCTGCCCAGGTGTTTCTTTATATTTTGCACAGCCAGTAAGCATTGGAGCCCATGATGCCTGACTCTGCGTGATAGAGATGGCTGCGCCTCGTGCGGCTGAGAGGAGAAACGCGAAGTGGAGTGCAGACATCACTCCTTCGTGACTTCTGCTTTGAAAGGCCCTACTGCCCCCCCCGCCCCGTTTTTCTCTTTCTTGTTTTCCTTTGTATTGTAAACACATAGCTATTTTAACACTTCTCCAAATGCACGCTGATTTTTTTTTATTACCAACACCGCAGTTAATGAACATTTCTTTCTCCCAGTTGTTCAGATAAAAACCACGGGGTGAGTCAATCTTGACTGGCCTTGTTGACGTTTAAGCAGACTCGAAGGAGCCTGCCGAGGGTACCTGCAGGGTGTCGGAAGGAGGGGATAGTTGGGCCGCGCCCTCGGGCAGGGCTTGTGTTGGAGGAATGACAAGGCCTCCAGTATGTGTAGCTGGTCTTGAGTGACAAATAACCTCAATGCCAAGGAGGTTTGTTGACTGAGTCACACTGTGATGCTATTTTCCTCTAATCATATTTGTTGCATTTCTTTCCATTATTATTTCTCTAATACCCCTTAGGGGCCACTTTTCATTGCATTCTAGGACTTCTCTCCAGTAAAAGTCTTCTTCTATGGTGGAAAAAAATAATGTCCTGTCCTGAAGGCATTCATCTCAACATGGTTTTTTTTGTTTTGTTTTCCCCAGTATGAAATTTTTGATGTTCAGTCAGGTCTGGGTGGTGCACAACGGTTGTTCATATTCAGGATATCTTTTTTATCTTTCCCAGTGTGGATTATTCGTATCTTAGATGGTGTGATTAACAAATGGAGCCGTTTCCACATACAGTATATTGACAAGACGTTTTCCCCTTTATTTGGATCTGGAAAAAGCAGGAGCTCCTGTCCCTCAGAGGTGTGTGATCTTGGGGAAGATTCCTAATTTTTCTGTGCCTCAATTTCCCTCATTTGCATTGCAGATAATAGTAGTTGCAACTCAGCATTGTTTGGGGGATTACATGAGCTCTAACATACATAAAAATGGTTAGAACAGCAGCTGGCACATAACAAACTGTACGTAAGTGTTTATTGTTGTAATAGTAATAATAATAATAGTTTAATAATAATAAAATAGTAATTAAATATCAATAAAAATTATAACACGTTCCAGTGGAAGCTACTTCCAGATTTGTTAGACTCCTGGAATATTTTTCCTAGGGAAGATGTATTTCTGAGGTGTTATGCTGCTTGATTTTTCCCACTTTTTTTCAAAATTGCCCCTATGTTGACAACCTTCTCTGAAATGGAACTTCACAGTACCAAGGATTTGTGTCTTGTCTTTGTCATCCTCTGGAATGTGTTTTTTAATTTATTTTTTAATAAATAAATTTATTTATTTATTTATTTATTTATTTATGGCTGCTTTGGGTGTTTGTTGCTGTGCGTGGGCTTTCTCTAGTTGTGGCGAGCGGGGGCTACTCTTCGTTGTGGTGCGCGGGCTTCTCATTGCGGGCTTCTCTTGTTGCAGAGCATGGCCTCTAGGTGCGCAAGCTTCAGTAGTTGTGGTGTGCGGGCTTCACTAGTTGTGGCTCACGGGCTCTAGAGTGCAGGCTCAGTAGTTGTGGCGCACGGACTTAGTTGCTCCGCGGCATGGGGGATCTTCCCGGCCCAGGGCTCGAACCCATGTCCCCTGCATTGGCAGGCGGATTCTTAACCACTGCGCCACCAGGGAAACCCTGGAATGTGTCTTTAGGAATGTCTGCCCCGAAGACAGTTCTTAGATCTTAGGCCTCATCTAAGTGTGGGCCAGGTCTGTCTTCACTGTTTAGAGCGTCTCCCTTTGCCCAGCAAAGCTTGCATTCAGGTTGGACTAATGAGTCTACATGAATCTCTCAATCTCTTCGAGCAGGTTCAGCCACTGCATGTTTCCTCGAAGAAGTCTGTCCTTGGGGCAAGGCTCTGAAGAACCTCACAGGGCTTTCTTTCTCTTCCTTTGTCTTGGGATAGGGCTGGGTCCTAGTAACACAGAGGTCCTTGATAAAGCAATGACCGTCTGTTCGACCACAGCAAATGTATGGCTCAGGTGCGCCTTGCCCCCGTGTGCCGTAACCAGAAGCAGAACCCCACTGTGGTGCTAGACCCCAGGCCAACCGGCTCACTTACTGATCACACAGTTACAAAGGCAAAATGAAAAGAACAGAGTCTACGATAAAAGAAGAGAAGATGGTAAACTTTCCCAATCTTTGCTGTCATCCCCTGACTGTGTTTTTAGTGCAACCTATCTATAATCTCATGTGTGATTTTTATTTCTGCAGTGATTTTATATTTCTCATTCATTTCTTTCCAAGCCTCCGAGTGCCAATTTTTCATCTCCATTTCTGTTCTGGCCTTTCTTAGAGTCCTTGCTCCTCTTCCATGCTCCTTTCCTCAGAGAATCCATATGTAATTGCATTTAATTGACTCCATTTAGTGTGTTAATTCATTTTTTAATTTTCTTGCCGTAGATTTGTGTGGGTTCCATGTGGATGACTGTCTTATTCAAAAAAGGAGGGAATTTCCTTATTTTATGCTGGTTCTCTGGGGAAATGTTACGAGGAAAGGGGAAGGGAGAGCCAGGGTGGGGCAGCTGGGCTTTCGAGTTGATTCCTCAGAACATTCCTCTCCAACACTCTCCCTGAAGGCTGGCTCCTCGTTTGCAACCCCCGAGTCACAGGCAATGTACTGTCTGTTTGTCGTCAGCCCATCCGGGGCTGTCGAGCTGCTTGCACTCTTTCTCCTCCACCCTGCCTCACAGCAGCCTGCTTCCCGCACGTGCGGGATGCTTGCGTATGTTCTCACTCATCTCTATGTCCCTTGCGACTCTGTGGTGTACGGCATCTCTTTATTAAACGATCTAAAAAGCGTATTCAAATTACTAAAAGGTGAAATAGAGAGGTCAAAGCAATGAGAGGTAAATACACATTTCAAGCAGCCACCTGAACTGAGGTGTTTAAACAGTCTCATTCTCTTCTCTCAAGCTTTGCCACATGGTTCGATTCAGCTAACTATTCCTTGGTACTCACACAAGAGGAAAAAACAAGACTCTTTCCTTGGTAGGGACACAACTAGCCCTGGTAGGTATAGTGGACAACATAAAAAATCACTTCTTTCATTGACCTTTCACTTCAGGTCCCAAGTGGACCTGGTTTCAAGTTTGGCTGTTCCTCCCTAGGGTAAGTGTGCCTGCCAGCATGTGACTGAAAATTCTAAAACCTCTCTGTAGCAGGGCCTTGGGTGGCAGACATATTCTTGAGGGTGAAAATGGAGAAAACAGGAGAACATTGAGGACATATTTGCAGGTAGAAGCAGCAGAACCTTTAAGAAATGTGCCTTTCCTGTTACCAAACTCAGGTTCAGCTGCTCATTGCTCAGGAATCCAATACTGAGAGATGAGTGTTGGGCAAAAGGCAAGATAGCTTTATTGAGGAAGCCAGCAGTCCTGGGGGGAGGATGGACTCCTGTCCTAAAGAGCCAAGTCCCCAGGTTTTGCTCGGAGATTTATAGGGAAAAGAGGAAGGGGCTTCGTGCTGGGGAGAGAGTAGCCATCTATTTTCAGAGGTGATTGTGTTGGTCATGCAATTCCAAGCAGGCATCAAGTCTTTCTTGCCGCTAGAACACCAAGTCATAAATCTCTCACAAGCAAGTCCTAAAAAGCAAGAAACAAGGAACAAAAGCAAAGAGCTGAGGGTCCCCAGCTACAGTCTCACTGCCTCAGTCACATTCCCTAGAACTGTACAGACTTTGGGAGTTAGAAGCACTCTGATTGTGGGAAGTGCTCGTGTTTGGCATGACTCTGGTATAACAGGAAAGACATATTAGAAATGATTTCTCCCCTTATAGGTAAAGGGTAAGAGGGATGCATGAATGGGAAAAGTGGTCCCCAAATTCAGAATCACCACTGAAGTCATTAGTTAAGGCTTCCCCATGTGTCAGAATGCTGGGGGATACTAATATACAGTAAGCTTGACTTACTGGGATCTCCTGTTTCCCCACAGTGATAGAAAAAGCAGTGAGATGCGGTGAGATACAAGGTAGTCGCAGAGAGATGGGGAAATGTCAGTGGTCTGGAAAATCCACAAATTTGTAAATAGTCTATGGATAATTGTACATTGCCTTGATCTGTGATATGCTTTGGAAGCAATAAAGCAGTATGAAGATGCAGATTATTATTAGCGGCTGTATAGTTAATAACATTTTACTGTTTAAAGTAGGTGGTTCTGAAATGCATCCTTGCTTATATAGAGGGTTGACCCGTGTCAAAATGACTTTCAGGGACGTGTAATTGTAGCTCTCAATCAATTACACTTATACTGACAACCCAAGATATTTATAGCCAGCAGAGAGCTGGTTGGAATATTCTGGAGCCCCTCTACACAGGCTCTCTCTCCTTTTCCTGTCATCTGAACTCATAGCTCTGCCCCCACCTTTCACTTGGCTTGTTCCTAGGGTCTCTTAGTTTAAGCCTCACCTGTAAAGTTACTCTTTTTCCAGAAATAGAGCAGGGAAGAAAAAGGAGAGGAGGGTGAAGCAATTTTGAGGCCAAGGTGAAATGACTTAACACAAAGCCTTGCTTCTTTATCTCTCCAACAATGTGCTCAACAGCAAATGAAAGTAAATCTCCAGGGGCTTCCCTGGTGGCCCAGTGGTTAAGAATCTGACTGCCAATGCAGGGGACATGGGTTCGAGCCCGGGTCCGGGATGATCCCACATGCCGCGGAGCAACTAAGCCCATGCACCAGAACTACTGAGGCTGCGCTCTAGAGCCCGCGAACCACAACTACTGAGCCCATGTTCCACAACTACTGAAGCCCGCGCGCCTAGAGCCTGTGCTCCGCAACAAGAGAAGCCACCGGAATGAGAAGCCTGCGCACCACAGCGAAGAGTAGCCCCCGCTCGCCGCAACTAGAGAAAGCCCGCGCGTAGCAACGAAGATCCAAAGCAGCCAAAAATAAATAAATTAATTAATTAATTTAAAAAACAACAGTAAATCTCCAAGTTTGGGGGCTAGGGATGTGGGTTGCTGTACCCACTGATGAAAACAGTCTGATATATTCAATCACATGTTCAAAGTGTTGGGATTCTTCAAGTTTTCTTCTGATTTAAAAAATTCATGCATACCTCTTCTATGTCATAGTATTTTTATTGGAAAATAATATTTTATCTTACTTTTCATCAGGAAATTTCTTGCCTGTCTCTCGGTTACTGGTTGAAATACGATTACACTGAGTTTATAGATATTGGGAAACTGGGCTAAAATGAAGAGGGTGCCGCTCATGTCAGGTGTAACATAAGGACAATTTTTCTTGTCTGTCTTGGTGTCACAGTATCTCTAGAAAGAAATGTCATATAAATATGATATACAAATGCTAATACTGGTTTAATGCTTTACCACTTCTCAGGGTAATCTCTAAGGAAAGAGGTACAAATTTCCTGAAATGCCTGGAGGACACTTTGTAATATTTTAAGGTCACATTGGAGAAGTTTTTGATCAGTGTATTTGCTGAGAAATCAAGTCATTTATGCCATACACTGAAAGGGCCAACTGGCTAGTCCCTTGTACTTAGAGATATGCTCTTTAAAATCTTTTCCAGAAGAGAGAGTGATGGGTTTTTTTTAACCAACAGAATAATTTAAAAAATACTAAGTCTCAAAGGTGCAGAATGAATGTTGAAAAACGTATGTCAAACTATCTTATTTGTTACTGCAAGTGGTTGAAATTGGAGGGTAGTATGGAGAGGTCATTAATTTCTTCTGTAAAAATCTCTGATTGGTTCCATAATCCCAGGATTAACGGTCTTCATTCAAATTTCAAACTTTGTTATTTCAGTTTCCAGATCTTTCCATCTCTGCTTGTCTTAAATTCCCCAGATCTGAAGGTCATGTCATCATATTATTTCACCAACTTCCAATCATCTCTATCATTCTGCAAGTCCTGGGTCATCCATGCCGAATTCTGGATGGGTTTAGCTCCTGGTTCACTGTCATTTTCTTTAACATACTTTTGTTTTAATTCTTGGTCATTTAAAAAATATATATACACATATATATATTTGACTTTCCCATAACTTTTCTTTCTTTAATGACTGTGTCCTCTACCCTAACTTAGCCACTCACGCCATTATTCCTTAATACCAGTAACTGTACACTTTCATAATCACAATTTCATGAGTCCAGCTGTCCTACCACCACCTTCCATTTTGCCAGCATATGCCTTGTAATCATATATCCCAGCCAGTGTTTCTGTGGCTTCACTGGGAATTCCAACCCATTAGTCCGACCATCTTTGACTGTCCTTCAACTCCCTGAGACTTCTCTGCCCTCCATAACCATCTTCAAATCCATGTCAATCATTACCTCTGCATATATCCTACACTCCTTTCTACTTGCTTGGCCAAATGACAATGCTGATGAAATGAAAACCTCTGCCTACGCCACATCAACATGCAGCTGAACATGGATGGAGAAAAACTGCTTTCTGGTCTCCTTCTACATCCATGACTCAAAGAATTGCCCTTGATGCTGTCAAAACATCATGTTGTAATTCCCTACGCTAGTTTATGGTTTTACTTCCTACATGGCTATTTCCCACCTTCTATCTCTTGCTTTCTAAACTCTGACATTTCCTTCTCCCATGTTCATGCATAGCTTATGGGCTTGCTTCTGACTACACTAAGGAAGTTAAAGCGATCAGAAAATGAATCCCACAGACTCCCACTGGCACACCTACCCACACACCAGCATCTGCCATGTTCCCACCCGCTGCCAGAACCTTCCCTCTAATTAGGGTGAATGATCCATGATCACATCTTATGCCAACTCCTTCATTCATTCACTAGATCCTACCCTCCACTGCCTCAAGGACGTTGTCCCAGCATTTGTTTCCCCTGCCTCTCTTATAAATTATCCTTTCTTTCTCTCTCCCTGCTGGATCAGACCCATAAGAAACCTTGCTGTTATTTCTCCTAACTAAAACCAAAGTCCTTCTCTTGCCTTGCTCAATTGCTGGCAACTCATTTCAACTTTTAATTTTTTGTTTCTAATATAGAGAAATAGTGTTATATACAAATACAGTTTGTATATTAATATTGTCTCCTGAAACCTTGCTAAACTCATGTCTTATTTCTACTAGCTTTTTAATAGATTATTTAGGATTTTCCACACGTATTGTTATGTCATCCGTGATTAGAGAAAATTTTAATTCTTTCTTTAAAAATATGTGTGCTTTTAATTTTTATTTAGTTGCTGTAGTATATTGGCTAGGACTTCAAGTACAATGTTTAATAGGAGTGTTAAGAGAACATGTCCTTGTCTTGTTCCCTATTTTGGGGAGAAAGAATTCAGTCTTTCACTAATTTAGTAGTTCAGTAGATGTCCTTTATAAGTTTATAAGTTTGGAAGCTTCCTATTATTCCTAGTTTTCTGAGACCTATTATAAATTGATGATAAATTTTGTCAAATGCTTTTTCTGCATCTATTGAAATGATTATATGGCTGGGGTTTTTTTAGTAGGTTGATATGGCAATTTTTGTATGTTAAACTAGCATTGTATAATTGGTATTATTTCTTTCAAAACTATTTTATAGAATTCACCAGTGAAGCCATTTGAGTCTGGAATTTTTTGTCAGAACTTTTTTTTTTAGCTAAGAATTCAATTTCTTAATTAGATATAGGACTACTTTGGTTTTCTATTTCTCCTTAAATAATCTTTGACTGTTTGGACAAAGAACTTGTCCATTTCACTGAAGTGGCTGAATTTATGGCTATAAAATGTTAATATTTTTTAAAAAGTATCTTTTAAACATCTCTAGGCTCTCTAATGTTTTTTTCCTCTCTTTACTTTGTGGTATTGATAATTTGTATTTTTTTCTCTCTCCTGTCTGTCTCTCTCTTTCATGATTTTTCTGGCTAGGAATTTATCAATCAGTTTTTCATTTTCAAAGAGAAAGTTTCTGGTTTTATTGATTTTCTGTTTTATTGATTTCTGCTATTTATTTTCTTTCTTTTTTCCTGTTAATTTGAGTTTATTTTTGCTTCTTTTCTTAGTTTCCTATGGTGGAAGCTTAGATCAGAGAGCAGCAGACTACAGCCCATGGGCCAAATATGGCCCAGTGCTTGCTTCTGTAAATAAGTTTTATTGCAATCCAGTCATGGTCATTCCTTTTAAGTATTGTCTATAGTTGCTTTTGTGATACAATAGCAAAGTTGAGTTGTTGCAGCAGAGACCCCATGACCCACAAAGCCTAAAATATTTACTTTCTGGCCTTTTAAAGAAAAAGTTTGCCAACCTCTGGCTTAAATCATTGATTAGTGACCTTTTTTTTTTTTATACATATGCGTTTAAGGCCATAAAGTCCCTCTAAGCACTATTGTATGTACTTCCTATGAGTTTGTCAATATGGTGTGTTTTCAGTGAGTTGTTTAATTTCCAGATATTTGCTGTGTTTATGTTGATTTCTGAGTTAATTCCATTTTGGACAAAGAACACACTCAGCAATATTGTGATGTTTCTAAACCCCGTGGCACTTGTTTTATGGCCCATCATATGATGTATCTTGGTTGACATTTTCTTCCAGTAGGTCCTCTGTCTCCATCATGGCACGGTCACTTAGATCTCTGCCCTGTTCTGCTTCTTTCCGCTTCTGCTTTTTTGGCCTGGGCCTTGTGGATCTTCCCTGGGCCTGTGCGAACTGAGAATCCGCCGAGTGTTTGGGAAGATAGAGGGCCCACTCTCTGTGTTTGCCTTGCTTCTAGGGACACTGTTCATTTCCAGCTGCTCTTCTGGGTTTGGGCTCTGGACGCTGACCCTTCTGGCTTTCTGTTGCCCAAGCTGTGCATGTTTAGAGAATGTTCTCGTTAAAGAAGATCATTAATTTGGCATGTTTTCACTCCCTGCTGCTCTGTTGTTTCACCAGGGTCTCTCTGCATCTCTGTGGTTAAGCAGTCTGTCTGCTAGTGATTTAGGCAGGGTATGTTCTGAATTTGGATTTTAATCCGTCGACGGCTCTCATCCTCCCAAGATTTCCCATTTGATTTCCAGCCTTTCCTCCCAGCCTTTACCCAACAAGGCCATGTGGATGCGGCAAGAAGCCACAACCTAGCAGTTCTTACTCTTATGGCTGCAAATGTTTGAGGTTAAACTCCCCTCCAGTCTGTCTCTTTTTAGAAGCTTTCCAGCGTATTTGTAAAAAATTTAGCCAAGTGCATGGGATCACTTCACTCCACTGATATTACTAAAAGCCTATTACTGAATGAATGATTTTTAAGTAAACTTTTTATTGAATTAAAACACACAGACAAGTACACATATGATTATACAGCTGACTGAAATTTTCCCGGAATTGACACCTGTCTGTAACCACTACTCATATAAAAAGTAGAAAATTATCAGCACTTTAGAAGCCCCCTGGGAACCTTTCCAATGACTAACCCCTCCTCCCCGAAGGTAACCATTCTGCTGACTTCAAATGCTATCATTTACTTTTTTTTTTTGCATTTTCTATAAATGGAATGATACAATAGGAGCCTTTTGGTCTCTGACTTCTTTTGCTCAGAGTTAGGTTTGTGGAATATGCACTTTGTAGATGCATATATTTTCATTGCTTTATATATTTTCGTTGCTTGATAGCATTACCTTGTTGTGAATATAACCTAAGTTACTTTTTCTCCATCCTGCTGTTGACAGGCAGTCAGCAGTTGGGTTGACCGTCTGTGGACGAGTTGTCTCCAGTTTGAGGCTGTTACAAGGATCGGTACTGTGACCATTCTTTGATATGATGCCTCCTGGCGTTCATAGTCACATCCTGCTGCATGTGATCCTAGGAGTGGAGTGGCTGGGCCGTGGGACGTGTACATATCCAGCTGTGACGGACATTGTGAGACAGTTTTCCAAAGTGGTTGTGCTCTCTATCCTCCTTCCAGCAACGTAGGAAGGTTCTGTATGATCCATTTTCAATTGTATTGGCTCGGGGACAGTTTCATGTCGCTGCTGCTCAGGGTTTTCTGAGTGAGACGGTACCCTCATTTCCATCTCCCCAGCCAAACCCACATTTAACAGCATTTAAGTACAGCCAGCCATCTGGATGGACAGCTACTGCCTAGGACCCCCTGTGACCTACTTTTCTTTAAGACAGGAGACTTATTTCTGGGAACCCCAGACATAAGTCCATGACTCTCAGAATCTCTCTAGATGACAGACTGTTATGAATTTCCCTTATTATCTTATGTTTTATTTCAATTTGGGGATTCAAGCTTTCTATTTTAATCCCTGTAGAAAATAAAAACTTAACTTTGTTTGCTTCCAAATAGTGTATGGACCAGGGTACTAATCATAAAACCCAGAAGTTTTGATACTTGTTTCATATAGATTTCTCCATGAGGTTTTTTTCCTTTTTACTCAACTATTTTCATTATCACAGTTGTAGCCGGACTCTGAAATAGTTTATGGCAACAAGTAATTCTTTATGTGGTGCACAGATGTGTACCACTCACATCTGCTAGTAGGCAGAATTCTAGGGTGGTCCCAAGATTTCTGCCCTTTGGTGTATGCACACACCTTGTACGATTCCACACCTTGAGGGTGAGGAGGGCTCATGAATGTGATGGGAGACCCCTCCCGTGATTAGGTTACCGGTCGCTGACCTTGAGTCAATTGAAGGGTGATTGATTTTACCACATGGGCCTGACCTAATCAGGTGAGCCCTTAGAAGGAACTGAGCTTTTCCTGAAGTCAGAGGTATTGGGAGTGTGAGAAGGATTCTGGAGGGGCCTCCTAGCTAAGACCTGTGAGCAGCCTTGAGGAGCTGACAGCCAGGAAGAAAATCAGGACCTCGGTCACACAGACACAAGGAAATGGGTTCTTCCAACAGCCAGTAAGCTTGAAAGAGGGGCCCCAGCTTTTGGATAAAGATACAGCTGCTGACACCTTAATTTCAGCCTGTGAAACCGAGTGCAGAGAAAATCACCACCCTTCCCCTTAACGCCTGATGCGAATCTTTGAACTAGTGAAAGGGAGTTGTTTTAAGTTGCTAAGACTATGGGAACTTGTAACACAGCAATAGAACACTAATAGGCCTCTCACAAAAATACTGAGTCACAGGGTAAAAAACCGTTTTATGCAAAAATGAGGTAGGATTCTGTTGACACTTCCCCCAAAATCACATGTTGCATCTAGAAAGTCACTGAAATAATTTGATTCTACTGTGGGGCTGCTCTTGGCTCTCAGGGATCTAGACTCAGAGCTGACTCCCCAGTAAGGGAGGCTACCGCGTTCTCTCACTCACGTGTGACAGACACTGCACTTCTTCTTGCTCAAGAGTCTTTCTGAGAACACAGATTCAGACTTGCCTTCCCAAAACTTTGGGTGAGTTTGGTGCTTCAGGCAGACCCTTGCTTATTCCGTGGCTTCTCCCACCCTTTGGTGAAGCGCACTTCCCTGGGCAGGTCATCACTGGACCCCAGTAGTTCGGCCGTGAAGGAGGAATGCTAGTCTCATGGCGCCACAGGTCAGCTGGGTCTGAAGCCAGTTCTAAGAATGAGGAGGAGGAGCACAAGTGGAGTGACAGCGGAGGCGCTCGCGGGAGCACGGCGACGGAAAATAGGCACCTGCGTATGCAAACCCTGGTAGGCTTTTTAAAAGTGCAGCTGGCTCTTTCTCTATCACAGTCCGTGACCATGCTTATGCAAAAAAAAAAAGGCAGAATTAGAGTTGTGGTTATGGCACACAGATGTAAAGCCAAGTGCAAATAGATCCTCTGTTTTGGGGATTTGAAATCACGTACATTTTTGTTTAGTTACTGTTGAAACTCAGCTCTGGGACTTTTCACCTCTGTGAAACATGAATGTGGTAGGAGATGACAGTACACACACAAGTGGAAATAAGGCCTGTTTCTACCCCTGGTGAGGAACTCTGAGCCCAAGGGGGCTGCATTTAAAAAAAAAATTGTCCAGCAGTAAATTTTTTTTATTGAATTAGTTGACTTTTTTTTTTCAGCTAAAAAAGTAGCATTTTAAGCGTGCTAGCCACGATTTGCTACAGCTGAGTATGTTTCCGTCCAGACCGGCCACCTGATTTCTCTGCCCTGCCTCTCGTCTCGGTGACACCACGGCTGAGCATCAGGGACTTCTATCATTGGGTTGATGCTGTTTCTTTCTCCCACACATGTGGCCGGGTCTCTTGACATACAGGAGTGTGACTTGTGCTGTAGGCGTTCGGGCAGGGGCGGGGCAGGTCAGCCAGCCCTCATCTGCAGGCATAAGGGGCAAACTGAGGCCCGTCCTGCACCCCCTCTGTGAGTTCTTTGTTTCTTCTCTGATTCCATTGCCTTTTCCTTCCTTGCATGTTCCCATTTGTCCTTAAGAATAGGTATCGGAGCACTTAAGACCTCCCGATGATGCCCGTTTTTCACGGATTCTGTATTTGTGAATTCGACAACTTGCTAAAATGTGTTTTTAACCCTAAATCCACACTTGCAGACTTTCACTGCAGGTTGTTCAGTGATGTGGGCAGAGCAGAGGTCAGCGCGAGTTGCCTGATGCGTATGTTCCCAGCCGAGGTGGAACAGGGCGACGCTCTGCCTCCTTGTTTCAGCTCTCACGCTGGAAACTAGGGTCCTTTTTGCTGTCTATTTAGTGCCACAGGTTTTTTGTTTTGTTTTTGTTTTTGTTTTTGGTAATGTTGCCATTTCACATGGCCCCCAAGCCCAGTGCTGAAGTGCTGTCTCATGTTCCCACATAGGTGCAAGAATACCACCATGTGCCGTAGGGAGAAAATACAAGTGTGAGTCAAGCTTCCTTCAGGCGCGAGCTACAGCGCTGTTGACCCTGAGTTCAGGATTAATGAAGGTTTCCCCCTTAGGAGCGTGGTTAGTATTTGCTAATTCAGCATTTGCCGCAGCTTTACGGAGCACAGCTCTGGTGAGTTCAGAGATGACCTGCATCATGGTGGTTGCCTAGCCTCTCCGTCAGTGGCAGGGTCGGTCCCCACCTGCTCAGACCAAGTGCTCTCGTGTCAGTCTTGGCTTCTCTGTCTGTCTCTTTCACACTCCACGTCGAGTTGTGATACAGTTTTGTAGGCTCTACCATTAAAATATATTACGCCTGAATGTAACTGCTTCTCACCATCTCCGCTGCACCCACCTGTCGCCGTGGCCTGGATGACTGCAGAAGCCTCATACCTGACCTGCTTGCTCCTGCCCCTCATCCACAGCTGCCAGTATCCTGCTCCTAAAACATCAAATGGCTCCTCAAAGTACAAACAGAAATCCAGAAGAACGTATGCCGTCTGACGTCATCCTTGACTGCTATTTCCTGCTTCTCTCTGTCTATCTCTGTTTCTCTGTCTCTCTCTGCACCAGCCACTGGCCTCCTTGCTACTCCCCAAACACACCCCCGGCAAGATTGTGGCGAACAGTTGAGCAAACACCATTATCCCCAGCTGGGCTCAGTGAAAGAGCTCAGGGAAGTGTGTGCCCCCCTTGAGGGGAGGGGGCTCTGTCCTCTCTACTCCTTCCTGCCCACCACCCATTCGCGTGCCTTCCACGGTGCGTGGTGAAGCAGAATGAATACTTGTTTCCACTTGCTTTTGCGTGGCATTTCCAGGAGGAAGGAAGACGCGGTTTGAAGGTAGAGAAATCGTCAACTTCATTTCCGAGGCCTGGGAGGAGTCTGCAGTGTTTTAGGTGAGGGATCTAAAGTTTCTCGCTCACCTGAATTTCTCCACCTTTATGGAGCCCTTATGACGTGATGGGCTCTAAGTGCGGGGCATGGTGCGGGTTCCTTTGTTTAATCCTAATCACAGCCTTTTGGGAATGAACTGTACTATCCTCATTTCACATGATCAGGTGAGGCTTAGAGCCTGCCCACCTTCTGGGACCCAAGGGTATCCCTTCCATTCTTGGAGTTTGTAGCCATGCTGTGCTCTGGTGAAAGTGCGTTCTTATCCTGGGATTTATTTTGGTAGGAATAAAGGACAGATTATAACATAGTAGGATAAAGACATTGTAGTACACATTATTATTTCTGATTGTTAATCCACATGTCATCTAGTTAATATATGTCCTAAGAAGCTTTATTCTTCTAAGTTACAGCACTTGGATTAATTCAATATGATCCTTGTTGTCATTTCTATAAACATTAGGCAACAGTTGCATGGTTGAGAAAAGAATGCCATATTATGCCTTTTTTCTTATGAGAAACTCACATTTCACATACAGCACATTTTCTAGGAACATAAATGACATTTATTCCCTCTTTTGGACATTTATTTCAGAGGCAAATAGGAACTTTAAATTAATAAAAGAACATCATTGAAAGCCGGAGGAAACAGTTATTTTCTTGGGTTGATTCATTAGCAGAACGGGAACACCTTCTCAAAAACATTCTTAAACTTTTTGTCTAATTATTTTGCCCATATTTTAGGTAGATATGTCATGCTGTTCTGAAGAAAAGAGGTGCGTGCATAAAAAAGGAATGTCCCGAGCCTTCGTTTGCTCCCTGTAGCTCTACTTCTTCTAAATCCCGTTTACTTCTTTGGACCGTATCGTCAGGACTTGTTTTGGACAAGAACCTTGTCAGCAGTGAATCTGCACTTCTCAGTAGTCAACAAACCAAACATTTTCCCGTGAAGGCTTATCTTCAAATAGAGATCCTAGTTTTCTTTTATTTGGCACCCCACATAGATGGGTATGAAACCGTGCTGTCCTGTACCCTCACGCAGTTCCCATGCATTTTGTTGCGTAATAAACCATCCCCCAAACTTAGTGACTTCACACAACAGCATTTTGCTGTTCTCATGATTCTGCACGTCGGCTGGGCTGGGAGAGCTGGTCCCGCTTCACGTGATGCTGGCTGGGGCTGCACGTCTCTCGCCACCTGACTGTGCTGCGCTGTCCACGGTGGCTCCCGCGTGTGGCCTCCAGTTGCCGCTGTTGGCCGGGACCGCAGCTTGGGCGGTCGTCGGAGGGCCCTGGGTCTCCTCCACAAGGCCTTTGCATGCGTCTTGGGCTTCTCGTAACATGGTGGCTGGAATACAAGGAGCAGGAAGTTCTTAGGCCTGGGCTTGGAATTCCCAGAGCATCGCTTGTTCATTATTATTAATTAATAGACGTAATGTTTAGAACAGTTTTAGGCTCGCAGCAAAATTGACTGGAAAGTACAGAGAACAAAGGCCCCTGTGCCCCGTACGCACACAGCCGCCTCCACCAGCTACACGTCCCACCAAAGTGGTGCATTTCTTACAATCCAGGAACCTACCTGGTCACGTCATTATTGCCCAGAGTCCATAGTTTCCATTAGGGTTCGCTCTTGGTGTGGTCATTCTGTAGATTCTGACAAAGAGCATCACGCGTTTTTTTTGCCAAAGCTGGTTCAGAGACCAGCCCAGAGTCAAGACAAGGGAAATAAGGTCCATCTGTTGATGTATGGAGCAGATGTACATCCAGGAAGAGGAGATATTTGGGGGCTATCTTTGGAGCCTCTTTCCCACAGTGACTGAAACAGACAGACCTTGTGCTTTATAGCTTGCGTAGCTCAGGTCAGCATTTCTCACACCTAAGTGTATGTACAGAACACCTGAGGACCTTCCTGAACTCCAGATCCGTTTAGCGGGTCTGGGAGGGCCTGCTAAGATAGGGCTGGAGAGTCTGCGTGTGTGCCAGGCTCCCAGGTGGTGCCATGCTGTTAGCCAGTGAAGCGTGCGGCCAGAGTGACTGACTCCAAAGGTCTGCAGCCTTCCTGGCTGCCACGTGCCTCATTGTCTCCTGACTTACCAGCTTTGTTCTCCTGTTTTCTCAACTTTTTTTTTTTTTAATTTATTTATTTTCTTTTATTTTTTTGGCTGCGTCAGGTCTTAGCTGTGGCAAGCAGAGTTTTCGTTGAGGCGTGCAGGATCTTTCCTTGCGGCGTGGGCTTCTCTCTAGTTGTGGCGTGCAAGTTTTTTCTCTCTCCAGTTGTGGCGCATGGGCTCCAGGGCGCGTGGGCTGTGTAGTTTGTGGCATGCGGGCTCTCTTGTTGAGGCTTGCGAGCTCAGTAGTTATGGCGTGTGAGTTTAGTTGCCCCCAGCATATGGGATCTTAGTTCTGCAAACAGGGAGCAAACCCGCGTCCCCTGCATTGGAAGGCGGATTCTTTACCACTGGACCTTTACCACTGGGAAGTCCCTGTTTTCTCTACTTTTGGCGCTGGTAGGCAATGTAGACGTGGAAGAGCCTTAAATCCAACTTCAGGGTCACCCTCCCACACAACATTTTGCTGACCACCCAATTCTCTATTCATTGTCCTAATTCATTTTAACCCACTTGGGGTCTGCAGTGCCCACTTGGCATGTATTATAAAACCCTGACATTTTCATTTTATTTTTCCCATGTTTATGTCTCTGGCTAACCGATAAGTCTTTTGGTTGATAGGGATGGTGACACACTTACTTAGATTATGGCCCAACAAGATTCAGCCCAGCAACCGCAATGATAATTATACCCACCACATCAGGGATGCTTAGGATGTTCTAGACCTTGATAAGTTGTTGTGTTTTTATTTTTATTTTTGCACAACAAGGCTTTGTGGTATCCTGATTATTGAGCAACTTCCTGCAGTGATTACTGCAACCCTTGTGATTATTGTTTCCAAATCACAGAGGAGGGAGCTGAGAAGTTAGCCCTGGGTGGTAAGACCAGCTGGATTGGAAGCCAGGTGTGTCTGACTCATTGACCTGTGTCCTCAGCCAGTGTGCTTTTTGGCTTCTAGACATTTCTGGAGCAGATCTGTTGAATCATCCATTGTCTTTTGATCCTTTTCAGGAATGGTGTATTGGGTAAGTTTCAGGGATAGTTGGGTCCTTGTAGGGGCACTTAGGTACTTACAGAGTAATATCCAGCCCCTTCCGTTGCCATCCCTTCAGCCAGTGAGAGTGTTTTTACTTTAAAGGATCTCATACTTTTATGACCAGGTAATGAAAACTGAAGGGAAGTAGCGTGTCCTTCACTTCCCATATGTCAAAGTTTACATTATGGAAATAATACTAGCTAAGCTAGAGTAGCTGCATCATCAGAAGGAATCCACATCTGTGTGTATTGCTTTTCAGATTCCCCAGGACAGTTGTTTCCTGATAACGCATATTTTATCTGCTACCTCCTTCACCAATTAGTGTCAGTTTCTCAGTGCAGATCTTCCCCGGTTAGCCTCTCGTAAAACCGAAGAAAACTGTTAACAAGACAAGCAAACTCTGCTGAAGATACATTTCATATAAAATAAATACTGTTGCCTGTAAAAAAACAATTTTCATGGGGCTCTTTTTTGGAAGGAAAGAGAGTTATTTTCTAAGTAAGGAAGAAAAGTAGCTCCAGTTGTCAGCTCGTGGTTTGATAGATTATTGCTTCTCTTGTTATCTGTTTGGTTGGTATCTGCACACGCTCATGGCTGTCCTTGCAGTGAAGAAAGGAAGAACCGCCAGCGTTATTAAAAGTGAAAACGGAAATCTAGTCCATTTAAATTTAGATGCTATATCAGATTATTTTCTGTGCATTCATTTTCACTCTTAGGACAAGAACTCTTATGTCCTGAAGAACAATTTCTGAAAGACTGCCATGATAGGCACTTACACTTGGAGTCATTGACTTTGATGTATTGTAGAAGATTGTTATATACAAACATGACTAATGATATTTAAAGCCTGTTAGTGGCTAGACTGCAGATCTTCCGCTCAGTGGTGCTGCCTGCGAGGTCATTGAGTGTCCCATCCCCACCCGCTGCCACGTTTTGGATTTCTATGCCATTGCTAAAAGTCGTCCAAAATCGTACTTTATTTTAAAGACCGGCTTTATAAGGCTCACGTGAACGTATGGCAGAATCAATAGAACCCTAACCATCAGTAATGGGAGAGATTTCCTGCCTTAGAGAGTCAGGAACTGAAGCATAAGTTGCTTTTAGGGGCTCTTTGCAATAAACGATGTTCAACCCTTTAAGCAGAAGCAGAGAAAGGAGGTGCAGCTTGTCATGACAGCTGTGTTTACTTCTTCCATGGAGGGGGAGGGACTTGGGAGGCAGACAGTTCCCCACGAGGACTGCAGGAAGTTGCTCTGGCTTCCAGGGGACCTCAGAGACTTCTAGACCTTTCCACTGACCTGCACAAGAAAGCTTCAGGGGCCAGAGCTTTCCTTACATGAGGACAGAAGTTGTGGGGAGAGGAACTGGCTGAACAAGTAATTCCTTGAAGAACGTTAGCTTTCATCTGTCAGAGCAATCTTTAGAAAACTTTCTTATTCTCTGCTGTTTTGTTTGGACCAAACTGTTACTGGATTATCTTTAGAACTGCCCCATAATTCTGCATTTTCTGGCTCCCTAAAATGAGTGTTTCCTTTTCTTTTCTTTTTTTTTTTTTTAAATTTATTTAGTTGGCTGTGCCAGGTCTTAGCTGTAGCATATGAACTCTTAGTCGTGGCATGTGGGATCTAGTTCCCTGACCAGGGATCGAACCTCGGTAGCCTGCATTGGGAACGAGGAGTCTTAGCCACTGGACCACCAGGGAAGCCCCCCTTTTCTTTTAAAATCTCAAGTCTTTACACACGCTGCCATGTCATTTTCTTTCTTATCTGTACTTCAGAGTAAGTCACAGTTATTTCACAAACAGATGAAAAAAAAAAAAAAAATGTTCCCCAAACAGTACAATCTCTACCCAGACACCCCTTGTCTGGGCTTGTGTTTCAGAAAGGAAGTAGGATGGTACATCACTGTGATCCGGCATCCTAGAGAAGAAGACATCTGAACCTTTTTTCTATTATTACGCAGCATCTCCAGCATTTTATATGTCAGTGAGCCCGTCTCGCATTCTTATTAGTGTCAAATTGCGATGCTGCGTCTTTGCCCTCGTAACCTTCCCATCTGGTGGTTTAGGAGAAGTGCAGCTTGCTTGTGACAGCGCTGTAACCATCAGTGAATATGCTTGGTCACCTTTGAGGGAGGCTGATGGTCTGGTGTAAACTTGCCCCTAATTATAAAAGCACCGAGTCTGTGGGAGAGTGTTGCTACAGGCCACTTAGGCATGTTGGAAAAAAATGTGTGTGTCATGTGACAGTAGACGGTTCATGCTCTCTGTCTGTTTAGTGGGAGTGTGGATGGGCTGGCATCTCCTTGTAGCAGGCAAAGAGTTAGAGCAGCGAATGGCAAACTATTTCTCTCAAGGGCTACATACTAAATATCCTAGGCTTTGTGGGTTATGTTGTCTCTGTCACATCTGCTCAGTCCTGCCATTTCTATTAAGATAATAGTGACTTTTTTTTGCTCTAAAAAGATATATTTTTATTATGAAAATAATAAAGCAAGGCAAAAAAGTATACATTAAAAAAAATCACTCCAATGCCCACCATCCAGAAATCATTGTGGTCAACACTTGATCACTGTTAACAGGCATCTCTCTTAAGAAACATTCAGATTGAAAGAGCCATAAACTGTTACTAAATGATAGATAGCTAGGGGAAAAGTACATTAAAAATGGCGTCAAACTTACACATGTTATTTTTAAGAACAAATATTTTATTAAGTTTTACTTAAATTTAACCAAAAACAGTAAGTGGAAATAAAAGTGAAGGAATTGTTAAATGTTAAATGAATATTTCTTTTTCAAAAGGTACTTCATTTCCTAGAAGAGTTATACCCAACTCATAAACTATGATGAAGGAGCATAAAATGTAAAAAGTTGGTTTTGTAAAAAAGATGCTTTTTTAAAAAAAATTTATTTTAGGGCTTCCCTGGTGGTGCAGTGGTTGAGAATCTGCCTGCTTATGCAGGGGACATGGGTTCGAGCCCTGGTCTGGGAAGATCCCACATGCCACGGAGCAATTAGGCCCGTGGGCCACAACTACTGAGCCTTTGCGTCTGGAGCCTGTGCTCTGCAACAAGAGAGGCCACGATAGTGAGAGGCCCGCGCACCGCAATGAAGAGTGGCCCCCGCTTGCCTCAACTAGAGGAAGCCCTCGCACAGAAACGAAGACCCAACACAGCCAAAAAATAAATAAATAAATAAATAATAATTAAAGGTGCTAATAATTTTTTTAAAAATTTTATTTTAAAAAATTTATTTTATTTTATTTTATTTTTGGCTGCGTTGGGTCTTTGTTGTGGTGTGCGGGCTTCTCATTGCAGTGGCTTCTCTTTTTTTTTTTTTAGATTCCATATATATGTGTTAGCATACAGTATTTGTTTTTCTCTTTCTGATTTATTTCACTCTGTATGACAGTCTCTAGCTCCATCTACCTCACTACAAATAACTCAATTTCATTTCTTTTTATGGCTGAGTAATATTCCATTGTATATATGTGCCACATCTTCTTTTTTTTTAATTTAATTTTATTTATTTTTTTATACAGCAGGTTCTTATTAGTCATCCATTTTATACACATCAGTTTATCCATGTCAATCCCAATCGCCCAATTCAGCACACCACCACCCCCGCCCCCCACTTTCCTCCCTTGGTGTCCATACGTTTGTGCTCTACATCTGTGTCTCAATTTCTGCCCTGCAAACTGGTTCATCTCTACCATTTTCTAGGTTCCACATATATCTGTTAATGTATGATACTTGTTTTTCTCTTTCGGACTTACTTGACTCTGTATGACAGTCTCTAGTTGCATCCACGTCTCTACAAATGACCCAATTTCATTCCTTTTTATGGCTGAGTAATATTCCATTGTATATATGTACCACTTCTTCTTTATCCATTCGTCTGTCGATGGGCATTTAGGTTGCTTCCATGACCTGGCTATTGTAAATAGTGCTGCAATGAACATTGGTGTGCATGAGTCTTTTTGAATTATGGTTTTCTCTGGGTATATGCCCAGAAGTGGGATTGCTGGGTCATATGGTAATTCTGTTTTTAGTTGTTTAAGGTACCTCCATACTGTTCTCCATAGTGGCTGTATCAATTTACATTCCCACTAACAGTGCAAGAGGGTTCCCTTTTCTCCACACCCTCTCCAGCATTTGTTGTTTGTAGATTTTCTGATGATGCCCATTCTAACTGGTGTGAGGTGACCACTTAGTATGATATTTAGAAACATAAGCTGCTGATAATAAAATGCATCTAGAGCATGGCTAAAGAATATTTTATGTATATATTCTTTGAAAAAAATTGTCTTCAACTTTGGGGCAATAAAGTGGTTCATTTATTTCCCTAAAATAAGCAATGTTATGGCAGCTATTTTTCATAAACTTTGAATAGTTGTGTGAAGTGTTTCAACAGAAGATCCTAGAATCAGAATTTCTCTTTCATTAGTTATGCTTTTTAACAGTAACATGAGTTTATTTTTTAATATACAGAAGTACAGTGAAAAGAGAAAATGATTCCTAATCATTTACATTATGTGTAATGTGATCTATCCTGGAGAGTGTTCCATGTTCACTGGACAAGAAAGTGTAATCTGCTGTTTTTGGATGGAATGTCCTATAAATATCAATTAAATCTATCTTGTCTATTGTGTCATTTAAAGCTTGTGTTTCCTTATTAATTTTCTGTTTGGATGATCTGTCCATTGGTGTAAGTGAGGTGTTAAAGTCCCCCACTATTATTGTGTTACTGTCGATTTCCTCTTTTACAGCTGTTAACAGGTGCATTATGTATTGAGGTGCTCCTATGTTGGGTGCATATATATTTATAATTGTTATGTCTTCTTCTTGGGTTGCTCCTTTGATCATTATGTAGTGTCCTTCCTTGTCTCTTGTAATATTCTTTATTTTAAAGTCTATTTTTTCTGATGTGAGTATTGCTACTCCAGCTTTCTCTTGATTTCCATTTGCATGGAATATCTTTTTCCATCCCCTCACTTTCAGTCTGTATGTGTCCCTAGGTCTGAAGTGGGTCTCTTGTAGACAGCATATATATGGGTCTTGTTTTTTATCCATTCAGCAAGCCTATGTCTTTTGGTTAGAGCATTTAATACATTCACGTTTAAGGTGATTATCGATATGTATGTTCCTATGACCATTTTCATAATTGTTTTGCGTTTGTTTTTGTAGGTCCTTTTCTTCTTTTGTGTTTCCCACTTAGAGAAGTTCCTTTAGCATTTGTTGTAGAGCTGATTTGGTGGTGCTGAATTCTTTCAGCTTTTGCTTGTCTGTAAAGCTTTTGATTTCTCCATCAAATCTGAATGAGATCCTTGCCAGGTAGAGTAATCTTGGTTGTAGGTTCTTCCCTTTCATCACTTTAAGTATATCATGCCACTTCCTTCTGGCTTGTAGAGTTTCTGCTGAGAAATCAGCTGTTAACCTTATGGGATTTCCCTTGTATGTTATTTGTCGTTTTTCCCTTGTTGCTTTCAATAATTTTTCTTTGTCTTTAATTTTTGCCAATTTGATTACTATGTGTCTCGGCATGTTTCTCCTTGGGTTTATCCTGTATGGGACTCTCTGCGCTTCCTGGACTTGGGTGTCTATTTCCTTTCCCATGTTAGGGAATTTTTCGACTATAATCTCTTCAAGTATTTTGTCTGGTCCTTTCTCTCTCTCTTCTCCTTCTGGGACCCCTACAATGAGAATGTTGTTGCGTTTAATGTTGTCCCAGAGGTGTCTTAGGCTGTCTTCATTTCTTTTCATTCTTTTTTCTTTAGTCGGTTCCACAGCAGTGAATTCCACCATTCTGTCTTCCAGGTCACTTATCCGTTCTTCTGCCTCAGTTATTCTGTTATTGATTCCTTCTAGTGTAGTTTTCATTTCAGTTATTGTATTGTTCATCTCTGTCTGTTTGTTCTTTAATTCTTCTAGGTCTTTGTTAAACATTTCTTGCATCTTCTCGATCTTTGCCTCCATTCTTTTTCCGAGGTCCTGGATCATCTTCACTATCATTATTCTGAATTCTTTTTCTGGAAGGTTGCCTATCTCCACTTCATTTAGTTGTTTTTCTGGGGTTTTTTCTTGTCCCCTCACCTGGTACATAGCCCTCTGCCTTTTCATCTTGTCTATCTTTCTGTGAATGTGGTTTTTGTTCCACAGGCTGCAGGATTGTAGTTCTTCTTGCTTCAGCTGTCTGCCCTCTGATGGATGAGTCTATCTAGCGGCTTCTCTTGTTGCGGAGCATGGGCTCTAGGCACATGGGGTTCAGTAGTTGTGGCACAGGGGCTCAGTTGTTGTGGCTTGCAGGCTCTAGAGCATAGGCTCAGTAACTCAGTAGTTGTGGTGCACGGGCTTAGTTGCTCAACAGCATGTGGGATCTTCCCGGACCAAGGCTCGAACCCGTGTCCCCTGCATTGGCAGGTGGATTCTTAGCCACTGTGCCACCAGGGAAGCCCAGAAAGATGCTGTTTTTTAACTACATGTTTCAACTTTAGCCATTATCTATTCTCTCTTTGTTATGGAAAATGAGGCTTTTTATTAAAATACAATTTCCTCTTTGTATCTTTCCCAATGACCTTTGATTTTTTTTTTGTATTGTAATAATTTTTTTCTTTTTATGTAACCGTAATTCTATTCCTGAATCTAAAATTATTTGATTCTTCACCTCAGTCTGCTGATCACTGTCTCTCCATTCCTGAGTTATTCTAATTGGTCTTTTCTTGCCTGGAAGTTGTCACCCAGGAACGTTTTGAAGACAAGTCTGTGTGTGCTGCATTCTTTCAGCATTTCCATGCTGCAGAATGTCCATCTGTGGCATTTATAATTGAAAGGCAGCAGAGTCAGCCATGAACTTTGAGGAGGACACTTCCTTACCTTCAGCATTCTGTAGTCATTGCCTGGTGATCTTCTGGCATCCAGTGTTGCAATTGGGAAATCTGAGATCAAATTGAGGCTTTCCCCTTTTACGTACCTCTACCTTTTCCCACCTGCATTCCCACATGTTTCTTTGTTTTTGGCAGTGGTGAATTTCATGATGTCTTCCTGCTGATAATTCCTCAGCAAATTTCTTGGGATATGGTGTCCTCTTTATCAACATGTTCAAGTGTTTATTGCAGAATGAAATGTCATTTATTATAACTCTGAATTGATTTGCGTGCATTTGCTCTCTCATCTTCTGCAGGAATATCAGGTATGCTATGCTGGACGCCTGTCGTGTGGTGCTCATCAAACCATCTTCATACTTCTTTTATATCACCGTTCTCTTCTGTTTGCTATATTTCATGGGCTCACCTCTAGACCTTGTGCTTCTGAATTTGCTCTCTGTTACAGGCACGTGATCCAGTTGTTCTTTTCACTTACGCTGCATTTTTTCTTCTTTCCCATTTTTTTCCTAGGCTCCATTGGCTAGGTTTTTAAAATTTTCCTTTTGTTGTTTTATAGTTTGATAATAATCTCATATCTCTTGTGTATAATTTATTTGAGACTCTGGAGAAATATTTGTCTGAAATCTGTGGTTTTCTCTTTTTGGGGAGATAAGTTTGGTCATACATGCACTTGTGTTGTTGGTGATCTCTTCTCTCTCTTCCTCACTCCCTTCCTCTGTGTGCAGAAGAGACAGGGCCCTCCTTTCACACTGTTGTACCTTGTTGAATGGGACCTGCTCGTCGCTCCAGACACTGGGACGAGGCCCCGAGGGCGAGGAGGAATGGAGGCTGTGCATGGCCTCCGCTTGGAATCCGTGGTCCTGAGCACGCTCTTGTCAAAGCGGTTGCTTCTGTGCCCTGGGACTATGTCTCCCTTTGCAAAATTCAGGCGGTTTGGTGGGTTCCCAGCAAAGCCCTCAGGAGCGTAGTTAATGGTACGGTCAACAGTTCCTTGTGGCCCCCTCTCCGTTTCCCCTGAGGGTCATCTCTGACGGGCTTCCTCGCTGGACAGCTGCGTTGCAGACCGTACGAAGTGCCTGTCACGATGGCAGCTCCTCTTCCTCCTCAACTGGCTGCTAGGTTAGGTCTCCAGAACAGGGATTTGCGACCTCGCACTGTAGACATTTGGGGCTGATCGTTCTCTGTTGCGGTGGGGAGGTGTCCTGGGCGCTGTAGGAGGTTTAGCAGCATCCCTGCCTTCACCCCGCTAACTAGGTGCCAGTAGCACGTCCCCAACTGGGACGACCCAAGAACGTCTCCACTTACTGCCAGGAGTCCGCTGGTGGGGAATTGACCCCACTGAGAACCACTGATTAAAAGGAGCATTTTCTTCTCGCCCCACCCCCTGCCAAATTTGGGTCTCAGGTCTCTAATCAAAGACGTTTTGGGGGGACCTTTCAGGATACTGGCAATTAACGTGGGGAAACACGTATCCTCCTAGGAGTCCAGTGTCACACTCTCTGCCCTGGTCCAGACTTCACAATCCTTGTCAAGTTTGTTCTATTTGTGGTAGTTTCATTGACGAAATATTTCAAGTTATTGATTGTTTATATTTTGTTGTTTTTGGTGGGATTCTGAGGCCGGGAAGAGATGGAAAATGGTCTCACTGGATCTCTTTAGCTAGAAGTCTCTTGCTTTTCTTTCAAAACACAACCCTGAACTGCTTCTATTAGTTTTTCTTCTTCAGAGGGACAGAATGAGACATTCAGTTCCAAATTATCATTTTTGCCTACTACACAGTTTTTCACAGTGAATGAAGAGAGTAAATGGAAGTAAAATGCATCTGATAAATTGTATTTTAAAACATTGATTATCTCAATAATGGAGTGATCCATTTTTGTTCTGGACAAGACAGAAATGCAGTGCTATAGAATTGAAACATAATTGGTCTATTGTGATAGTGTAAAATGCATTTTTAAAAAAAATTCATCAGCCTCTTTACTCAACCCTAATAACCCTTATTACCGAAGGGTTATTACAGAAGTATGAGGCGTCATCATAGTATTAAATTGATGCTAGACCTGAATCTAAGTGATGGTGTATGATATTCTGCAGATGGAAAAGTTGTCCTTTAATTTGAGGTGTTTTTTCTCTCTCCACTGAAAGCAACAGTTACTAAGCATCTATATGGTTTTAGATTCTATAAGGAATAGTCTTTATTCACAGGGGGCTTAGCAGGGCTTCATGCTATAGATACATTGTAAAAAGATTACAGTTTTCAGTTCCACGGAACTGAAGATCAACTTCAAATATGGAAAACATATACCTCTACTTTGCCTTAATCTCGGACTATATTTTATAAAGCCCTTAATTTTAGAATCATGTTTGCTGTTATTTTATGCTCTTAGCATAGAAAGTCTACATTGTGTATTCAGTGGGTCCCCGTGGCTTCCCGTGATGGCTTATATGTGTTATTGTGTTGAGCATGCATACCTGCATCTCAGGTTGTTCGGAAGTTGTGGGAAAATACAGTGGCTATCACCATTGCACTCCATTGGCTTGGAGAGCAGAAATTGCAGAAAAGTTTGATGTCAGCTTAAGTACGTTTCTGTATTTGTGGACAGAGCGCTAGTAAAAAGGTTCAGGGTGACCAATTTATGAATGGAGAAATGATTATTTTGCATTTTGGTAGATCTTGGATGTAGTGTTGGGCACTGAATAACTTTCCAAGGTAAATTCAATCTGGTATTTTCACTTCTATATGTTCACAGTTAAATCAGTACTTGTGTAGGCTTTATATCCAACATGACACAGAAATATGATGAGAGGATAAGCAAATGTGACTGGAGTTTGTTGTGTCAGTAATGTTTCTTATAATAAAATAAAAATATTGGGAATTCCCTGGTGGTCCAGTTAGTTGGACTCTGTGCTTTCACTGCAGGGGGCCCAGGTTCGATCCCTGGTGAGGGAACTAATAAGATCCCACAAGCTGCGCAGCTCGGCCAAAAAAAAAAAAAAAAAAATTAAGTAGGCCGCTTTTAAATAATTTCATAATTCTTATTTTGTAGGTAACTAGAGTTAAGTTTGGGTATCAAATAATAATACAAATCCAAGTTAGTGGATTGTACCTAGAGACTTTTTATCATTTCTAATGTCCTCCTAATCACATACAAAAAGCCATTTAAAGAACAACTCAAATTCCATGTTGGCCTGAGTGCCTTCCTTGGTCAGTCTATGTGAAGGCACACTTTTGTCTATTATCTGAGTATACATTTTATATCTTTACCTGATAAACTCTTAGAGACACACACACACATAAGCATAAGTGTGTGAGTGTGTGTGTGTGCCTGTGAGTGTACCTCACATATTTTAAATACAGCGTCTGGTATGTAGTAGTTGAATAAGTGTGAGATGAGTGAATAGAAGTATAAATAAAGAACCGTGAAGTGGCATTTTGTCAGCCTCAGGCACGCTTAGCTGCCAGTCTTATTCCAATCCCTTTCACAGGCACTGAATTTTAAAAGGGCTGAGTCTACCATTAGATGCATTATACAACATATCCCAGAGTTTAAAACAATTACATAGTTGCTGAATGCTGAATTCAAGCAGAATTGTTGAAGAGAGGTACAGATTGATTGACCTCAGTTAGGAAAAACTGCCTGAAATAGGTCAATCATATAGAAGTTGAGCTGTAACACAGCGGTCCCAAACCTTTCTGGCACCAAGGACTGATTTCGTGGAAGACAGTTTTTCCATGGATGGGCGGAGAGGGAGATGGTTTCAGGATGATTCAAGCGCATTAAATTTATTGTGCACATTCTTTCTATTATTATTACATTGTAATATATAATGAAATAATTATACAATTCGCCATAATGCTGACAGGAGGTGGAGCTCAGGCGGTAATGCGAGCAGTGGGGAGCAAGCTGTAAACACAGATGAAGCTTCACTAGCCCCCCGCTCACCTTCTGCTGCGCGGCCTGGTTCCTGACAGGCCTCCGACCGGTACCAGTCCGTGGCCCTGTACTGAAGTACAGGGCTGTAACAGGTACTGAAGTTTGGGCATCCATTCGAGAAGGTTTGAAATAAATATAAATGTTTTTAAAGTCCCCCCTATTTTAAGGCCAGTTACAACCTAACAATATATAGTTTCTAGACCTAGAAAATGATCCGCGATCTTGTGATTCTTATATATCATAGTCAAACTCACTTCAAGTGACTTGTATGCGTGGCTCTGTCTTTGCATAAACCTATAAAAGACACCATTTTGAATGCACCAATAGGGCTTGAAGCCTGTAGCCCAGGACATGAATTCTGTGTGCACTTTGGATACGTGCACACAAGAAGGTGCAAGAGTGGCTGTGTGCAGAGCAACCTAAGAGAACGCTGCAGTGCCTAGTGCCTTCAGTCACAGCTACGTGTGATCTGGTCAGTGGAGCCTCAGCTAAGGAAACTCCCTGTCTGGCGAGGGGGATTCATAGGAAGGGGGCTCTTAGAGTCAGTCCCCACAGAGACAGGTGGGGGGCACACATGCGTTTGCTGAGAAGCCTGGAGGCTCCCAGCACTCGTCAAAGAGAGGTCAGGAGACCAAGAGGTGGAGGAGAGAGAGGGATGGAGGACAGGCTACAGGGAGTGCAAGCAAGGGTACGCTGCCCACTCTGGTCCAGTGCACACTTGCTTGAGGGTTTGGTTCATTTAATGACGGGAAGAAAGGACTGTGGAACTTGGCAGTTGTTCTGTGGTTGAATGGGGATTCTACAGGCAGTGTTCACACTATTGGCCACATCTCAGCATTTAAGCCAGGTTCTGCACTCACTGTGGGTTTTTTTGAAAGGCCCAGGTGGAGATGAATTGAGGCCCCAAGCCAACAGCCCCACCTAAAACGTTCCCAGTAAATAGCCAGCACCAGCTTGCCTGCCCAGGAGAGTATCTTCCATCCCCTTGTTGAACTGCCCCAGCTGGTACTGCTGGGAAGGGAGATGAGTCATTGCCACCTAACCCTGCCCAAATAAATGAGTGTTGCTGTTTTAAGCAACTTGATGTTTGGGGATGGTTGTTACGCAGCAATAAAATACTGGAACACTGCTCAATAGATATATCTTGGGTGAGTGATGAGGGAAATTGACATTGTTAAAACTCTGGAATTAGGACAGTAAGATGACTTTGAATTATTTGAAGCATTTGAACAAACACTTAGAAAATGGAGAGACACTGGTAAAATGTTTTTTGAAGGCGAGGAAAAGACTGACAAGAAAAAGATGCACTGGTAACACAGTTAACAGGCCAACAGTTTTGTGAGAGCTGTATAAAGAGCTTTGACTAACTGTAATTTGATGTTTCTAATTTCATCATTAAGACTTCCCCTTTATCATGTTTACCCACATTAGAGAGACAGGCTCATTAGAATGCAAGTTCATCTTGGTTAGGGGTATTTTGCTTTGCTGTTGGCAGCTGTACTCTGAGAATTTGAACAGTGCTGGGCACATAATAGGTACACAATAAATATTTGTTGCATGAATGAACAAATTACAGTTGGCTGAAGTCCCACCTGAGGAAATGCGTGCATTAATCTAGGTTACTTGGATTTGTTTGGTACATGTGTTTTGAAAAGTCAAGCTACTGAGAGTAGGCAAACTTACGAGTCCCAGGATATAATCCAAGATGTTTCCCATTCAGTTAAAATTTTTTTTTACACTTTCCATGAGGAATGTTCTATGCCCCAAATCCCACGTTTGTGAGAAAGTGGTTGGAAAATATATCTTGATTACTCAGAGACTTCAAGACATCTCCAGAAATACAATAGACACTTTTGGTTGACTTCCTTCATTCTTTGTTTCCCTTTGTAGTCACGGTGCTAATAAGCAGCAAAAAGGTAAATAGCAGGAGTGGCAGTTGCATAATTCAGTAGGGTAATCAGCTGGTGAATTGTCAAGAGCAATAATATAAGTGCGAAAAGCAATAATAGCATTTGTTTTGGTTATGCAATAGGCATTGTATTTTCATCATCCAAAAGGCAAGAACAGCTGTTGGAGCTGCAGTAGAGGAAGACCGAGACCATGGAAAGAAGGACCCATCTCTGTTTATAATACTTCCCTTTGAAGGTTTGGATTCAGTGGTGCCACCATCCCGATTGTTCCTTTGCAAACAATAACAATTTTGTGGTATGACTCAGGAAACTGACACATGGTATACAACCAAATCAGTCACATACTAATTTTGAAAATGAAATGTTAGTTCACATTTACTAAAACATACCTTTTCAACTTTAAGGCTTGGGAATAAGTCAATATTTTGCATGTCCTGAAACCAACAGGTCAGATTATGAGAACAGAAATGAACAAGACCTAAGATAGACATAGAGATACTTACATGTAAACGTACAGTTATTTAAAGCACCCCATATACATATGTAGTTCCTGAAATGTGGCCTCTGATCTCATTTCACATTGCTTGTGTTGGACTCAAAGATAAAGTGGATTTGTGGTTTATTTGATGTGAAACTTGTGGCTGTTTACATCCCACACAAGGATGCTATTTGCTCTCCTATGTCCTGAAAATTTAAAATATAATATAAATATTACGTGGGGATTATGTTGTTTGTTCTCGGTTTTATTGAGAGAGAAGCCTTAAAATAAGAGTTGGCAAATTTTTTTCTGTAAAGGACCAGATAGTAAATATTTTCAGCCTTGTGGGTCACATATACTCTGTTGTATACACATATACTCTGCTCAGCATTGCTGAGGTAGATCAAAGCAGCCATATGTAAATGTACTCTGGCTGTGTTACAATAAGACTTTGTTTGTAATAACAGGTGCAGGCTGGTCCTGAGTGACTTAACATATTGCCTTCAACTGATTCACACTATGGTGTGAAGAATTACAGAGGCAATCCTGAGGGCAGGCTTTGACAAGGAAGGGAGGGAAAGTACAACTGAGAAAGAGTGTGAGGGGCTTCCTGAAGTTGCAAAATAAATGCAGGAAGCAGTAGTAAAAGTGTGGGCTCCCTAAGAGGGCGAGCCCAGTGACTTGAAATTATTTATACCATCAGTGAAAATCTGAGTATATTATAGCTGTCTGAGCGATATTCCAGTAACGTTGAAAGGATCCACTTGTTTGGTTTAGATTCTGTCTTAAATATTTGACAAATTAAATATTTTAAGAACCAGAAGAAATAGAAATAACTTGCAGTACTGATAATTTTTATGTACTTTGATTCTCGAAATATTTGGAGCCTATTTCATATTCCATGAGGAATTTTAATTTAAAAAACAAGGAGACTGTTTTCTTCAGTAGGTTTGAATGGGTCAAGAACCTCAACCCGGGGCACAGGAAATGGGTATTTGTTTAGTAACACACATGTGTGGAAGAATAGGGTAATGAATATTTTTGTGCATAATTCTTAGAACCATTTTCATCTGAATATTGTAATTGATAGCTGCTAATCTATAACGTGTTAAAGGAACCAAGGCAAATTTAATATGTGTATTCTCCTAAGACTGTAACAATATATCACAAGCTGTGTGGCTAAAACAGCGGAAGTTTGTTGTCTCATGGTTTTGGGGGCCGGAAGTTCAAGATCAAGGTGTCAGCAGTGTTGGTTTCTTCTGAGAGCTGTTGGGGATAGTCTGTTTCATGCCTCACTCCTAGTCTCTGGTAGCCTCAGCTGTACCTTGGCTTGTGGGTGGCATTCTCCCTATGTCTTTACTTCGTCTGCCTTCTCTGCCTGTCTGTCTGTGTGTTCAAATTTCCCCTTTTGTAAAGGTACCAGTCACATTGGATTAAGGCTCACCCTAATGACTTCATCATAACTCAGTCCGGTGAAAGCCCCTGTTTCCAAATGAGCGCACATTCACATGAGGGTTAGGACTTCAACATCTTTTAGGGAGATATAATTCAACCCATAACAAACTCATATGGGGAAACTTCAGCTTTGAAACTATATTCATTATTGCAGAAATGGTTGTAAAAACAAGAGAAAATTTATGGTCAATTATGATTCTGGTGCTAAATCAGCTTCAGCATTCATCTTAGCAATTAAAATTGCAGTTCTGAAAAAGCTGAGATCTTTATGTTGAATACTTTCCATTTACGTTTTAAGTGTCCTTTTGCAAGTAAAAATTATATCCGACTTTCAGAGGAATGTGCATATTTTAGAGTTAGCCCCTTTCTTCACTTAATTGTCTTTGCGTGGAAAACACATTAAATATTTTTAGAGATTTAAAAAAATCAGCTGGGCTTCCCTGGTGGCGCAGTGGTTGAGAATCTGCCTGCTAATGCAGGAGACACGGGTTCGAGCCCTGGTCTGGGAAGATCCCACATGCCGCGGAGCAACTAGGCCCGTGAGCCACAACTACTGAGCCTGCGCGTCTGGAGCCTGTGCTCCGCAACAAGAAAGGCCACGACAGTGAAAGGCCCGCGCACCGCGATGAAGAGTGGCCCCCATTTGCCACAACTAGAGAAAGCCCTCACACAGAAATGAAGACCCAACACAGCCATAAATAAATAAATTTTTAAAAAAAATTAAAAAAAAAAAAAATCAGCTCACTTTTTTGCTTCTTGGGATGGAGAATAAATGGTTAAAAATCTATAAAAAGCCGTCAAAGCACCATGCTCTTATACCCAAATCAGGTCACACTGGCTGTCCAATGATCTGAAATGCTGCCCAGGATATTTGAAGTTGGGGTTGTCCCTGAATGTGAAGAACGAGTGACATTTTGATCTCAAGTCTCCAACTTCCGTCTTTCAAGCCCAGGATCTGTGCAGCAGGGAAGTACACTCACCAACGATGGGAGACACTACGAAGTCACATGACAAAGGATGGGGCTGCTGAGAGGGATGAAACGTCAGGAACAGAAGTTAACCAACACAATGGTCATTGAATTGTATTCCTTGGTTAGCACATCATGGAATGATAGGGAGGAGGGACAGAGCTTTAGAAGAAGCATAAGAAGCTGGCTGTCTTGCTCTTTGGGGAAAGGCGGGCACATAGAAAGGCATTCCAACATGATGTCGCGCCGTGGACCGCTCTATAGGTCTAGAAATGCAGTCGAACCTAGAGACTTAGCTGTACCGCAGACATCTCCACTGGCTTCTTGAGTGTTCATCCTAGTGAACTTTCAGTGACACGATGATATCCCAGAATATGGCCAACCAACTGGCATTGCAAATAAACTCATCAACACGAACCCCACAACTTTTTGATTTGGGCAGTCTCTGAACATAAAATTACAGCAGGGTTCTCGGGGAGCAGGTGTATGGAAGAAATGTGGAGGACTGAAAGAAAAATGTAAGGATTCAGGGCCAAAATAAGTCTTTAGGAAAGCTGACGTAAGTAAGCTAACTACATGGAATTTCAGTTTACTTTAGTAAAGGTTTATGGATCACCAAGAATCTATCAATATGTGCTTAGTGGGTGGTTGTTAAGCTTCTTAATCAGGAAAGAGACGTGTTTCATGTTGAAAACACTATTTTCCCCTTCAGACTGTAAGCTCCTTGGAGGGATTATGTGACTCAGCTTTATTGTACCTCCAGTAGTACACAGAATTTGTGAAATATGAAGTTTGATCGGTACAAGAAGATGTGAATTAGAGTCACGGAGAACTGGACCCACACATTTATCTTCACAAGCCCCACCATATTAGTTTCCTGTTGCTACTGTGACAGTCTAATAGAAACTGCGTGACTTAAAATGACCGAAATATATTATCGTTCTAGAGCTCAGAGTCCAGAGTAGGTCACACTGGGTTAAAATCAAGTTTCTGAGAGGCTTTATTCGTTCCGGAGGTTCTAGGGGAGAATCTGTTTTCTTGCCTTCTCCAGGTTTCAGAGGCCACCCACATTCCTTGGTTTGTGGTCCGTTCCTCCATCTGCAAAGCCAGTAGTATAACATCGTCAGATTTCTCTCTCTTTCTCCAACCTCTGCTTCCATCTTCACACCTCCTTCTCCCACTCTTATAAGGGTCCCGTCTTATAAGGAACCTTGTGATTATATAGGGTGCACTTGGATAATCCAGGATCATCTCCCAATTGCAGATCCGTAGCTAAGTCACATCTTCAATGTCCGTTTTGCCATGTAAGGTAATATATTCACAGATTCCGGGGATTAGGAAGCAGACCTGTTTGGGGGGACCATTCTGCTTATCACGCCCCCAAAGTGCTTCTGATGGTTTGGTCTCAATACCCTCTTGTGTCCCTTGCAAGCACTACAATTCTAGCATCATTAAACTGACAAGGCAAACCAGAGATAGGTATACGTCTTGGGGGTTTAGGGGAGTGCTACAGACATTTTTTGAGGAAGTTAAATTAATAACGAGGAAAATCTGAGAAACTTTCTAGATAGTCTTTGCTGGAGCAGCACGAACTTCCTAATATTGGAAAAATCCTTGTCTCTTCTTCTGCATGTTTCACTTGCTGTAGCTTCTCTGACATCCGAAGACTAAAGAGTTGGATTCAGATCTCCCCAACATCATAAACAAAGCTGTGACTGCCCTAGAACCCCTACAAGGCCTGAGAAGAAACAGAGTGACCGACGACTTCTAATTTGTTGTTCAACTTTCATCACATTCCTTAGTCTTTCTGGGCCTTATCTGCCTTACACGTAAGAATATGATGCTCTGATAAATGACTTCAAGTTTTCTTACGGCGGCAAGATTTTTGTATTAATCAGGGTCCTCCAGAGAAACAGAATCAATAGGATATGTATACTTTCAGAAAGAGATTGATTATAAGGAGTTGGCTCATGTGATTGTGGAACCTCGCCGGTCCCAAGATTTGCAGGGTGTGTCAGCAAGCTGGAGGCTCAGGAAGGCTGATAGTTTAGTTCTAGTGTGTGTCCCAAAGCCTGAGACCCAGGAAGAGCCAGTGTTTCCGTTCAAGTCCGAAGGCGGGAGAAACGTTGGTATCCCGATTTGAAGGCTGTCAGGCTACCAGCGTTCTTACCTGTGGGTAGTCAGCCTTTTTGTCCCAGTCAGGTCTTCAGCTGATTGGATGAGGCCCATCTGCATTATGGAGGACAATCTGCTTTCCTCAGTCTACCAATATGTTAGCCTCATCCAAAAACTGCCTCACAGACCCACCCAGAATAATGTTTGACCAAATATCTGGGCACTCGATGGCCCAGTCAAGTTGACATAAAATTAACTATCAGCATTTTAAACTGAGGTTTTTGAATAGCCTTTGAACTCAGTCCAGTTCAGTCTTCCAGCTGTGACCCATGCATAAATGTACATGCCTGGCCTCTCTAGGGATGGAGGTGGATCAGCTTTTGAGTTGTACAAGAATTTACTTGGAAAATACTGACATCACGTTCAGCACTGACCAGGGATGGTAGGAAAATTCCCACCATGGAAGGACAATTCTTAGGGCTTAAAATTAGAGGCTCCAATTCAATTTGACTATCTTACAATTTATTGCTTGAACGCTGAATACATAAAATTAGAACATTGCAGGCACTGGCAGGGTGATACTTTTTCTATTTATTTCATTTCCAGCCAGTGCCCAATTTGCCCTATCTATCTTTTCATGCAGCTGCTCGATCTCCCTTCATAAAAGTAAGCAGAGCCTTTCTTTGTGTTTGTCACAGCAGGGTGTTACTCATGATTTAGGCCGCTGCTCGTGGAATCTCAGTTCCACTGCTGGCTGCTCATGCTTGCTCTGTGGACGTCACACAAGTATGTAAATAACTGATAAATGCAAGCAACACATCAGATACAGAAAGGAAAAGAGGGCTCGAAGGAAAAGAATGAAGCAGGAGGCGGGAGGAGTATAAAGAAAAGGATAAAAACACCAGACAAAGCAGCCACCAAATTGAAGAAGACTGGGAAAGAGAAGACATCTAACATCTCAATAGGAGGGAGAAACAAAACGTAGGCAGGCAGGTAAAAGTGGAAAAGTACCAAAGAAAAATTAAAAAAAAAAAAAAAAAAAGGAAGAGAAAGACAAGGCAAAATGAAATGAGTAAAAATAGAATGGTAATTTCTTTTCACAAGATAGTCCAGAGAGTCTGGAAAAACAGCCCTGCTTTTCTCTCTCGCTAACCTGATAACCCCCTATATAATATTTCCGCTCCCCTGACTCTGCTGCCTACATTTCAGCATGGTAAGGAGGCCTTCAGGGCAACGAAAGACTGAAACAAATGACGCGATCCCATAGTCGCCCCAAAGTTAATACTTGTACAATTATTTCGAAATAAGGAGCAAAATAGCAGCCGGGGAGAAATACTGATGGGGGATTCCAGTTATCCCCTGCATTAATGTGTATGTAATGGAAGTGATGAGCTCACTGAGACAAAACAAGTTTTATGTGAGGCCTCTACTTCAGTGATGCATTTTGTTGTGTTTGTCAAGCGTCTGTTGAGTGCCCGGGTGTGTAATGTGTGTGGGGTTGTGAAAGGAAAGCTCAGGTTTTGCCCTCAGGTAACATACAGCTTTTAGAGGAGAAAGCTTAGAGGTTTGGCAGGTGGTACTTTATGATGAAAGGAGTGGGAAAGAAAGTTTGGCAATGACAGTGGTTTGCGTTACTTGTATTAATGCTGGAATTAAGGTGGTAGTGCCCAGAGGTCCCTGGCCAGTCCAAAACAGGACAGCTTTATCACTGACCCTTGAATGTGGATTGATTCCCTGCCAAGTTTTTTGGACAGGGTTGCTTGCTTTGCTGCCAAAAGAAAGGACAGAGACTTTTTAGGGACAACGCATTCATTCCTCATCCTGTTACCCCAAGAGTAGCAAGAGACGCACTTGGAGTGATCTGGTGCCTTTAAGCCACTGTTTTCTGATTGATATCGCACACCATGGGGAACACCTAATTGGAATTCAAAGGATGTCTAAGGACTCATTAGATAGATCTTTGCATGTTCCTGTTTTATTCCACAGGGACTGTGTTTTTCAGTCTTGTGTTTCTATACTGCTCATGCTGCCCTGAAGTAAGAACATTCTCCAGACAGTCAGAAAAAACCCTCTATTTTACTTAAAAAGCAATTTTTAAAAGTACTGTCCTCTGCAAAACATATCGAATGTTGTGGTTTTTTAAACTACATTTTGGTCTATTCTCTGACAGTTCTCCTCACAGCTGGGTCTCCTTTGGTTACTTTAATTACTCAGTGAGTAAGTAAAGGTCATTTCATTTCAATCACTTTTATTAATCACTCACATTTTCTCTTCATTAACATTTTTTCTATTTACATGAAGCTGTGCTCCTAAGTGATTCTGTCAGAGCTATTAAGATGTTAATGTCAAGTCTGGCTGCAGTAAAGTGAGTTCTCAATGAAGGCAGTGGAGGTTCATTTATTTCCCCTAAATTGTGTTTGTTTTCATTTGGTGAGTATTAATGATGGGGCCCAGGAACAACCCTAGGTCTAATGGAGCACAAATTACTGGCCACCAGTGGGAAATTAATCTCTTTCCCCTTTGGAAGGGGTACTGCGGAGATATGCTTCCTGGTTTCACCAAACGGGGTTTTTCTTGATGATTCTGTACGTTGTCAGTACCAGCTCATCTAAACAGCCTTGATCCTATAAAGGGTATAAAGACTGTGTTTGTATTCATTAGGATCTGCCACCCCAACTTCACCACACTAAATGTGTTTCTTTAATATGTAGATATACCCAAAATGTATCAGTTAAAAGGAATTGAAACAACATTTTGGGTCATCTACTTGCAGGCTAGTAACTATGCAGTTACTAGACACACACACAGACACACATGCAGTGGTAGGCACACACACACATGCAGTGGTAGACACAAACACACACACACACACACACACACACGCACGCAGTGGTAGGCAGCTTCTAAAGTGGCCTCTAGGATCCCCGTCTCTTGCTATTGTAAAAGAAAAATTGCACTGGACTTTTTTTTAAAGTGGCAAGGAAGATTTTATTCAAGACTATTGCTATAGGGGAGAGAAATTGAACTCAACTCTTCTGACACAAAAATTGAGAGAGATTTTAAGTCCTGGGGAAAACTAGTTGAAAAGTATTGGAAGATGTTGGGGGAGGTTGGTCAACGTGGTGAGGCCATCTGTGTTTGCTAATTGGTAGGAGTTAGCCTCCTGCCCTCCTACAGAGACTGGGAGATAAGGGCCCTATCTTCCTTGATGATTACATTTCAAAAGGAGGGCTCCCAGGTGCTTGAGAAAGACTTCCCTGGGTGGTAAAACTGGCAAGAGGCTGGAAGAAGTTGCACACCTCAAAGGGCCAGAGAAAGAGTTTGCAATTCCAGTTTTCTTAAGTGAGTGCTCTGAGAAAAGGGAGGTCAGGGGCCCCGAGTCAGGAAGCAGTCTCTCTAAAGTTTCGACAAGCTGAAGGGAGCGTTTTGGTCTTTTGGATCAGTATTTGCATCCTTGTGCAATCCCTTCCTCTTGAGTGTTGTCCAGATCTAGTAACTTGCTGCTAACAAATAGAGTAGACCAAAAGTGATGAACGTCACTTCAAGATTAGGATGTAAACGACTGTGACTTCTGTTGTGCCTGCATGCTCTTTCTCTTGAGTGTGGCTCTTCTTGCTAGCTTGCTCTGAGGAACCTCATTGCCACATTGTGAGCTGCCCTGTGGAGAAGCCCATGTAGTAAGGAAATAAGGGCATCCTTGGTTCAACAGCCAGTGAGGAGCTACACGCTGTAGACAACCAGCCGAGTGCGGTTGGGAGCACGCCTACCCTCAGCTGAGCCTGAAGGTGATCACACCTCTTGCAAGCACTGCCGTTAGCACCTCACATAGAATCTGTGAGATACTAAATGTTTGTCACCTCCAGCCCTAAGTTTTGTGGTATTTGTTATGTAGCGGTAGATGATTAACACACACAGAACACACACACATGCACAGTATCTACCTGTCAAATCATAAATACTACATACATTAAATACTGTGTGTTTATGTATGTATGTTCATGTGTAAGAAAGGCACCTAGGGCCAACATTCTCTAGCGGAAGGTGTAAAATCATTCATGAGAGGTAGAGTTCATAGGACTCCCAGATGGATTGAATATGAAGAAAACGGCTAAATCGAGGAAGGCTTGTGAGCTGCTTGAGCAATGGGGAGAATGGATAATAGTGATATTTATAGAAGTAGGGAAAAAGTAGAGTAAGTATGTATTTTGGGACTTTTAAGTGAATATGTTAAATAGGGAGTTGAATAATCAATGTAGACATCAGGACAACATTCCAGAGTTGGACGTAGAAGTTTGAGTATCATTTTACAGGTGATCTTTAAGCCATCTGAGGTAAACTTGTAGCAAGAGAATTTAGAAAGAGGAAAGAAGAGGCCTGATAATTGAATCCTGGACTAGCCAACACTTAAAAGGTTGATATAGAAAGAGAACAGTAAAAAATAAAACGGAAGAAATTGCAAAGAGTTGGTTATAATGCACCTGTTAATTTAGGGGGAAAGTGCTGTAGGTACACAAGGAGAAAATTGAGGAACATTCTCTAATGTTAAAACAAAGATAAAAACAACAAAAAACCCACAGTGAGTGCAGAACCTGGCTTAAATGCTGAGATGTGGCCAATAGTGTGAACACCGCCTGTAGAATCCCCATTCCACCACAGAACAACTGCCAAGTTCCACAGTCCGTTCTTCCTGTCATTAAATGAACCAAACCCTCAAGCAAGTGTGCACTGGACCAGAGTGGGCACCATACCCTTGCTTGTACTCCCTGTAGCCCGTCCTCCATCCCTCTCTCTCCTCCACCTCTTGGTCTCCTGACCTCTCTTTGACGAGTGCTGGGAGCCTCCAGGCTTCTCAGCAAACGCATGTGTGCCCCCCCACCTGTCTCTGTGGGGACTGACTCTAAGAGCCCCCTTCCTATGAATCCCCCTCGCCAGACAGGGAGTTTCCTTAGCTGAGGCTCCACTGACCAGATCACACGTAGCTGTGACTGAAGGCACTAGGCACTGCAGTGTTCTCTTAGGTTCCTCTGCACACAGCCACTCATGCACCTTCTTGTGTGCACGTATCCAAAGCACACACAGAATTCATGTCCTGGCCTACAGGCTTCAAGCCCTATTGGTGCATTCAAAATGGTGTCTTTTATAGGTTTATGCAAAGACAGAGCCACGCATACAAGTCACTTGAAGTGAGTTTGACTATGATGTATAAGAATCAGAAGATTGCGGATCATTTTCTAGGTCTAGAAACTATATATTGTTAGGTTGTAACTGGCCTTAAAATAGGGGGGACTTTAAAAACACTTATATTTATTTCAAACCTTCTTGAATGGATGCCCAAACTTCACTACCTGTTTCAGTTCAACTTCTATGTGATTTACCTGTTTCAGGTGGTTTTTCCTAACGAGGTCAGTTTGTTCCTCTTCTCAGCTCTGCTTGAATTCAACACCTATGTAATTGTTTTAAACTCTGGGATATATCATGTAATGTGTCATTTTACCTGTCTGTGGGTTGACTCAGCCCTTTTAAAATTCAGTGCCTTTAAGAAGCATCTTGACTAAAACCCACAGCTAAACATGCTTGTGGCTGTTAAAATGTCAAATGACAGTTCTTATTTATGCACTTGTATTCACTCACTTAAATAGACAGAAAGCAATAGTGTTCTACTACACCAGAACTAACCAAATTAGTAAACCTAAAAGGAAAATGATCTCATTCATTGTAGCAACAAACTCTATAAATTGCCTAGGAATATACCAAACAAAAGAGGTGTGAACTCTGCCTAGAGAAAAATTACGAAATAATGCTAAACAATATAGATAGACCCAATAAGTGGAATAACATAAGTTGTTTGATGCGTAGACTTTATAATAATGGTATTGATTCTCCAGAAAGAGGGGAATAAGTACAAAGAGCATTTAATAAAAATCCTAATAAGTTTGTTTTGTTTGGTTGGTATTCGGCAAACATGGTTAAGTTTATGAATAATAGCAATCTTCCCAGAATAACCAGAATAATACTGAAAATTCTGAAAAATAAGAACATAATGAGGGGTTCTTTCATAATTTGAAATCAAGATTTTTGCAAAGTGCTGTAATAAAATCATGGATGTCTGGGTCCAGAAACTGACCCATAAATATATGCCCTTTCATAGATTTGAATTCAATAGACAGTGCAGAGACAATTGGCCTTCTATCTAGGAAAAATTTTAAAAATTCGATCTCTATCTCACAGCATAGATGGAGACAGATTAAAACCTAAAGATGAAAAACAGAGCTTTGAAACTCTTTGAAAGAAAATGGTTAATATCTTTATAATTTTAGGGTAAGAAGCAACATTTTAAAGCCATATTCAAAAACCAAAACTCATAAACAAAAGATTGCTAAATATGTTTTTATCAAAATCTAAAATGTTTTCATGACATATCACCATAAATTTGAAACTTAAAGGCACACAGGAAAACAGATGATGGTATCTGCTATCTACATAGCTATTTATCTATCTGTCTATCTATCCATCCATCCATCCATCCATCCATCTATCTATCTCTACCGTGTATCTATATCAGACCAAGGGATTATTGTTTAGGATATAGTAATCCAACAAGTCAATTGGAAAAAAGATCAGAGGAAAAATAAAGACCTTGCAGGGAAAATTCACCAAATTATGTAGATCAGCAATAACAACAATCAAGTGGAATAGCAATAACAACTTGAAAAGATGCTCAAGATCAGTGGTCTTGGGGAAAGTGCAAATTGAAATAAAAATAAGAGACATTTTCAAACCCATCAGAGTGGCAAAATCTCTGAATCTGACAACACTGTATTAGCAAGGCCGGTACGTGTGAGCAGTTTGCAAATACCTAGGGAAGTGGCGCCAGTGCCTGCTCCGCGTCCCAGCAATTCCACTCCTAGGATGCACCCTAGAGAAGTTGACGGGTGCAGAAAGACACGGCCACGGGAGGGGGTATCTGAGCAGGTGATGGCATTTCAAAGCCGACTAGAGCCATCATCTTTGCCCTCGTGGTGTCTGGCTTATGCAGCCACTACAGGAGTCATCACCTTCTGCACTTATTTGCTGAAACGCGTAACAAGAGGGTCAGCTTGGAGGTTGGGTCAAGGCTCACAGGACAGACGTCAGACACAAAAGTGAGGTGAGAGGTCAAACAGCACAAGAGATCCATTCAAAGATTTTGACATTCTTCTTCAATATCAAGGATATGTAGAAAAGGGTTAGGAGTTAGACATTTTTAAAAAGCTCAGAGTCTTTGTCGTATAGTATTTAGAAGGGAACCTGTGAGGTAACAGGGCTTCCTGACTCGCAGCATGATTTTTTCCATGCTATGAGGCTTTCTTTACTGCACTCCAGCCTTTCACTTTCCACGCCTAGGCTGCTGTACAAACTCATGCCATAAAAACATGTTGCAGTGGTTGGCGGTTGTCCAAATAATAACCTTCCAATATTTGTCTACACGGAGAGAAGGCATTTATGCAGAAAGGATGTTTAAAAGTTAATTGCACAGCAGTCTGTTTTGCTCAACCACTGAATCTTCAGTAAAGTACCGGCTGCTGGCCTGGAGGTTTAGGGTACTTACGGAATGATGTTCTCAATTGTCCTCTCTCCAAAGTTGTTTTCTAGCTACGACCACACCCATACATATCATTGATACAAGTGTGTAAATCAAAAGTCAGCCTTCTGGCGACGAAGCACAGCTGATCTCGGCTGAGCGGATGGTGTGAACTCCTTACACCTACATCATGGTGATTGTGTACGTGGACACGCACATCCCGCCTTTCCTGGCACGGTGCAGATTTATGCCTGCAGTCGCGGCATAATTAATAATAACTTTCGCTTTTCCTAGTAAAAGGCTCCAGGTCTGGATGATAAAATTATACAGTCATCTTTTAGAAATTAACAATGGCAACACTAGCTAACATTTATTGGCTACTTTCTCTTTGCCAAGTCCATTGCTGAGCAATTAACTCATTTAATCTTTTTTAATCCTATTAAATGGAACTTTACAGAAGGAGAAAATGAGACTTAAGCATGTAAAGTAACTTGTTGAAAGCCACAGATCCAATGTACATGCATAAGGAAAACAAATTTGTGACATATATCAGAGAATCAGTGCTTCACACATTTTCCAAGTAACTGTCGTCTCTGTTTTGATAGTAATCTTTAGAAAAGTTGGTATTGTTTTAGGATTCCTTTTACTATTCTCATAAATGCAGTTTTGGAGGGTCTGAATGAGAAAAAATTTTAAATATGCTTGAAATCCACCACAGTCTTGGATCCCTGATGAGACAAAATAGAGCCCACAGCTGGAGCCAAGATCTCCGGTCTTGAATGACAGAGACATCTGGGAAGCCTCGGTTGGATGTGGTCCCACAGCACCGGGTTCAGGGATGTGTGTGGACCCAGGTGTGCTTGCCTGGGGAATCTGAGGGTAATAAGTGAGGGCTCTGTGCAAGCCAGAGGGCTATGCTCTCCCGTACTGTGCCCTGCGGTCATGTTGTGTGCTATCCAACGCCGTGATTAATGAAGTGCTGTTAGCTGGGGCGGGAAGCTATGTCATACATATCCAGACGGGCCAATGTACAGGACTCCTTCAGTCTCATGTATATGAAGGGAGCCCAGAGGTCCTCCTTCACTCAGTACTATCATCCACAGCTGTGCCCTGGCCGGACCCCCTCCCCGATCCTCACTCTCCACGGGGATCTGGAGGTCCTGAAGCACATTACTTGTGCTCCTGGCTCCACTGTGTAGCCTGGCCGCACTGACATCTTTATTCTTCTAAGGAAGTAACCCTGGTTTTATGCAGTCAAATCGGTTTCTGTTAAGACTTTCCTTCACCTGAAGTTGTCTTTTATCACTGCAGTGCTTGAGCAGTAAGATTACGCCCAGGAGCAGATGCTGTCCATGTGTGACTCAGCTCCCTGGGACCTTAACCATTTCACTGCACCAGTAACTTCCAGGACCGTAGAAGGCTGATCTGCCTTTGTGTGCCACGGGCCCCAAAGTGCCGGGGAGTTAACACTCCCTGGGAAGCATCTTCCGCAGATGGCAGATGCAAGTTGTTATATAGTACCCCAGCCTCCTCGCTCCTGGGGTGAGATAATTCCAGAACTGGCATTTTGCCCCATTCTTCACGGTTTGCTGATGGGAGTAAGCTCCAGTTGCTACCCATGATAGCTTGCTTACCAGCGCCCCTTTCATGGGCTGCCTTCCCTTCCCTAGCTCACCTCTCCTCTCCCCAGCCAGAGTACTGGTCCCTCCAAACAGACCACTTGTGCTTGAGCCTTTGCCTCAGGATCTGTTTCTCTGAGAACCCTGCTTAAACAGGTCCGGCTCTGAAATCCTCTCCAAGCGCTCTGTTTCTTCATTAGCCCTTATCTCAATTGTGACTGTGTGGTTATTTGTGTATTGCACACCTGTCTCCCTGACTACGTGACAGGTGTCTGTGTGTGTGTCTGGTCCACGTGATGCTTGGCAGATGTAAATGCACAATAGGTACTTACTTGAAAAACAAATGAATGAATTTAGTGAAATCTGTATCTGTGGCTTAAACACCAAACAGGTCCTGAGAAATCTAGTCAGAAACAGAAGACGGTAAACCAAGGTAGATTGCATTCTTGGCGGGGGTGGGAGACAGGACAAAATAAGGTCTTTAGAATGGAGGCTTGAGGATGAAAGAGCAAATAAAAACCACTTCCAGACCCCTGCTTCTGAGTAGCATTATTCCATCCTTTTTTGCTTATTTTTAAAAAAATATTTATTTATTTGGCTGTGCCAGGTCTTAGTTGTGGCACACGGGATCTTTTAGTTGTGGCATGTGGGCTCTTAGGTGTGGCATGCGGGGTCTAGTTCCCTGACCAGGGATTGAACCTGGGCCCCCTGCATTGGGAGCGCGGAGTTGGAAGTCCTGTTTTCATAGGACTTTTTTTGCCTATTTTCATCTGAAGATTTTCCATTGAATCTAAGCGTAATGCACTGAAACTCAAAGTAAGCCCATAGTTAGAAATAGTACTGCAAGGGCTCACTCAGGTGGCCACGTTAAAAATCCTGGTGTCATTGATTTTAAGAGCCTTAGAAATCTTCCAGAAAGTTTTAGGAAAAATCCAGACTGGTACGCTGGTACCCTGTCTTATTAAATATACTTGGACTGTGCAAACAAAAGGATGGACCTAGTTCTGAAAAATTACTTTAATAGACATTTTATTTAATCTTTGAGATATTTTAGCTAGCTTCCCTGAACCGTGGCTGTTTTCTTAGCTTTTATTATTGCTGCTGTTATTGTTATTATTATTAAAAGTCCAATTTATTTTCTGTATGCTTTCCTGTCAAATGGAGGAACCATAGTTTACTTAGCAATACCTTTATTTTCTATGTTTACACTGTTTCTAATTTTCTACTATTATAAATAATATTCTGAGAAAAATCTCTGTGTGCAAGATTTTTCTATATTTTTGGCTTATCTCCTTAAAGAAAAATCCTCAAAAAGATTTACTCCCTCTTAGTACTTCTTTAACTCCAGTTCTGCTCTTCCAAAGCCATGATCTTCTAGAGGAGTCCCATGACGCTTGGATAATACTTATGTATTTCTTCACCAAACAAGTGTCTCTTCTGTTTGTCCTGCTTTGTCAGCTGATCAAGCCCTTGGTCGTCTTCACCTGGAATTTATCCACAGTTCCAAATCCATGCCCTCGTTCCATTTTGCATTTGATAAATCGACCCAGATTCCAACTCTTGTCTGCCTTTTGCACTGATTTCACCTCATGTACAGGGTTTTACGTGGAGCCTTCAGCCTTACCTGCTCTGGTTTTCTGCTTCACTACTGCTGTTTCGTCTGCGTAATTGACAGCTCTCAGCTCTACACCTTGACCCCAGGCTCAGATCCAGCACTAGTATCACTTCCTTCCCTGGAGGACTCAAATCTGTGGTTATACACGTGTCCTCAAACAAAGGAAGTCTTATTTGCAGACCATTAAAGACAATGGTGCGTGAATTTCAATTTTTTTAAATAGAATAGCTACTTTAAAAAAAAAAAAATTGTGTCCCATTTAATTTTGTTGGAATTAATTGGGGAAACATAGGACAATAAAGTAGGATATATGATATTTAAGGGTCCACACTGAATTTTATATTGTATACTAGAAATTTGAATTATCTGTATTTTCTAGAATTTAAAATTGATGCCAGTTTTAATATTTTTCTAACTCTATTTACTCTGACAATAGAAGGTGTAAAATAAACACGTAGCCATGGATTATATTTTATAAAGATATGTTAGTCTTAATTGTTTAAAATATATATACTCAGAAAATTAATAATTTGCTTTTGAAGTGAATGTAGAGTGAGTGTGACAGATCATTATGAAGTCATTTAATAAGCCAGGATAATTATAAATCTCTTTTCCCAGGTTCTATATAAACAAAGGTATTGTATTATGATAGCTGGTTGTCATGGCTACCAGATTTTTAATATGCTCTTAAATAACTTAGTTTAAGTATTTTGGGCAAGTTTATACAAGAGACACTTTTCACACCTAGTGAACATCATGACTAATTAGAGCTGGTAGAACTAAGGCCACGAACTGATCTGAAGCATAGGTTGTGCTTTAAAGTAAATATTTATTTCATAGCTATGAAGACAAGACTGTGTTGCTGATGAAGCACGTAGGTGCTGGGTAGACCGTGGTGCTCATCTTGTCCCTCCTCACCGCTTACTTTATGTGGGTCAGAGGAAGAGTATGACAGTGCCTAAAAAGTCCCCAGAGGTGCGTCTGTTCAGTGACAGCATTGAACTCATGAAAACACCTGGATGTTCAACTTCAATATGTTTGTCACTGTAAGTTGAAAGAACCCAGGAGTACCAGCCCAGATATTCTGTATCTTTATTTATGTCTCCACCTGTGACTGTGTGTATCTACACATATACCGACTTCTGTATCCACATCTATTTCTAAAACCATCTTTTCCTTTATCTGTGTCTATGGCTATGATGATAACTTTTCAAGTATATGTAATCTACATCTGTCCCTATACCTAAATCTAAAGTTACATCTACATCTGTAACTACAGCTGTATGTACGTCTACATACCTCTCTCTGTGTGTATACTCTCAGCCACCCCTACACTGTGTACATCCACATACGTGTGTACAGCTCCACCTGCATGTACGTCTGCATCTATACCTACGCCAGTACCCACATCTAAGTCTACATCTTCACATCCTCATCCGTGTCCTGGATGAACTTGCCCTGAAGCTGTGAGGCTGGTCTCTGGGAATCATAATGCCGTAAACCAGTGCATTTGCCATGTTTCATGCATCCAGGCTCCCCAAATCCATCTGCCTCGCCTTTCTCCCTCCCCACTTCCTGGCCTGCTGCCAATTCCAGGGCCTTGTTTTCTGCCCTGGAATTCAGGATCTCTTTCCATTCTTCCGCAGAGAGAGCAGGAAATCCTTCCTTTCCCCAGTCAATATCACAATATGGATGGTCCCAACTTATGGTGATGTGAAAGCAATACACATTCAGTACAGTTCGTACTTTGAATTTTGAAGCTTTCCTGGGCTAGCGATACGGGGTATGATACTCTCTCAAGATGCTGGCAGTGGTAGTGAGCTGGAGCTCCCCGTCAGGCATGCGATTACAAGGGTAGACAACCTCTACGCTTACTACCATTCTGTACCCAGACAGGCATTCTGTTTTATTGTTTTGTTTTGTTTTGTTTTTTAACATCTTTATTGGAGTATAATTGCTTTACAATGGTGTGTTAGTTTCTGCTTTATAACAAAGTAAATCAGTTATACATATACATATGTTCCCATATCTCTTCCCTCTTGCATCTCCCTCCCTCCCACCCTCCCTATCCCACCCCTCTAGGTGGTCACAAAGCACCAAGCTGATCTCCCTGTGCTATGCAGTTGCTTCCCACTAGCTATCTATTTTACATTTGGTAGTGTATATATGTCCATGCCACTCTCTCACTTTGTCACAGCTTACCCTTCCCCCTCCCCGTATCCTCAAGTCCATTCTCTAGTAGGTCTGTGTCTTTATTCCCGTCTTGCCACTAGGTTCTTCGTGACCTTTTTTTTTTTCCCTTAGATTCCATATATATGTGTTAGCATACGGTATTTGTTTTTCTCTTTCTGACTTACTTCACTCTGTATGACAGACTCTAGGTCCATCCACCTCACTACAAATAACTCAATTTCGTTTCTTTTTATGGCTGAGTAATATTCCATTATATATCTGTTTTTCACCTTCAGTACAGTTGTCAATAAATTACGTGAGGTATTCAACCCTTTATTATAATGCAGACCCTGTGTTAGACGATTTTGCCCAACTGTAGGCTAATAATGTAAGTATTACATTATGTAATGTAAGAATAATGTAAGTATTCTGAGCACATATAAGGTGGGCTGGGCTAAGCTGTGGAGGGACATACCCCATTGTAAGTTGAGGAAGATGTGTTATCTCTCTGGGACCACATCTCTGCTCACAGGGGCGGAAGTTGCCTATGTTAACATGCAGAATTGCTTAACTCCTTGTTACTCTGAACTTTGCCTTTTGAGAATATGATGAAGCTTTCTCTTTACATATCAAGACGACCCAATGAGATATTGATATTCCCACATGAAAGCTCGATCTTCCTCCAATAATGAGATCTGCCTCTCCTGCTAGAATAAAGGAAGACTGCTAAGAGCTATATATCCATTTCCACTTCTCAAGCTTACAGGAATATTGGGGTCTGGCTTCAGAAATAAATATATCATATTTTTCATTGCCCCTAGGAAAACTTATAATCAAGGTGTTATTTAATTTCAGTGCGCCGCCAGGCTGCGTCGTGGGTGCCGCCAGGCAGGCCTTTCAGAAAGGAACTGTGGAGCCAGGGTCAGCTGGAAAAGGTGAAGTGCCAGCTGCAGCCCTGCCTGCAGCTTCCTCCGGCTGCATCCATCCAGTTGATGAGCTGACTGACCGGCCCTGGCCTGCACCCGCTGCCCGCCCTCCATTCTGGTCCTTCTAGCTCCTCTGCCCACTCTGAACCCTCTCTTTCCGACCTCCACTGAACCATCTGACACAAACCTTTTGTCTTCTTTCTTGCCTCTGCTTTATGCTGGTCTCTCATCCCCGTGCGTGTGACCCCAGCTTGGGCTCTGATCCCAGTTCTAACTGCTGCTCGAAACATCTTCATCTTCTTTTTTTCCCTGCATGAAATCCTCCAAGGAATCCTCTCTTCTAAAAGTAGGCTCAAACTCCCAACAGGACCAGTTCTTCTTCATTGCCCTCTTACCACCTGGCACATCGTCTGTTATAAGGAATTGGTGCACTAAATTGCAGAGAACTCACCCGGCGCTCAAGTCAGCTAGCCTAGACCCATCTAACTTCCCGGGCTCACTCATCTCCTTTACACAGCTGACAACCTGCTGATGGGGTCTGCTGGCCATTTCCTGGCCACACGTTGTCCCTGGCCTTTGTCTGCTTCCATGTGTGTCCGTCCTTGGACCTGGAATTGTGTCTTTCCTTGGCATCTGCTAAGGTCCAGCTGCAGTGCCCAGATGCCGTGATGCTGTGTCTCCCTCCCCCATACTCAGTGCTTTTCACTCTTCTCCCTGGCTCGTTGTACTTCTTATACAGTGCTTCCTCTCACTCTGCCTTGTGCTTTTGGTCGTTCGCCTTGCATCTTGTCTCTCCCAGTAGGCAAGCAGCACTAACTTCTCTTGAGAACTACTTGGAAAAGCAAATTCTCAGTCCCACCCCAAACCTGCTGAGTCCAAAACGCTGAGGGTGGGGCCTGGTAACCTGCATTTTAACACACCCTGCCCATGATTCTGATGCACGACTCTCGTTTTGAAAGTGCTGACTAGACTAGATAAAGACTTTATTTTTCTCCTGACAGGGCAGTAATGCACTGCAGGTGATAGTTCTATACCAGGAGCAATATTATTAAGTGACTCCTTTTTTCCTTTTTGTTCTGTTCCTCATTTTGGGGCACAGCCTTTCCCGTGGCTCTCTGACGTCATCCCTCTTCCTGGCAGTGATGACAGTGTGGGTGCAGGTTCATTCTCTTATAGAAGAAATGAAAGGAGAAGCATCAAGGCAAGATTTGGTTTCTGATATCAAACACTGGATTTTCCAACCAGAAAGTAGCCTGTGAGCCAGACTATAGCGCCAAGTAAGAACTACTAAATTCCTTATTTATACCTTAGTATTTCCACAGCTGTGCTGGATGGGCCCTGACCATTGAGTTTTATGCAAGGGAGAAAGATCCAGGAGTGAGAAAAAAAGGGAGGAGGGTCATGGGTGTTATAGAAAGGAGCAAAACGAGTGAGATTGAGAAAACGAGTTGTATTAGTTTCCTGTCACTGCTATAACAAACCACCACACTTGGTGGCTTAAAATGACACAGATTTATCACCTACAATCCTGGAGATCAGAAGTGGGTCTTATGGGGCTAAAATCAATGCTGTGTCCCTTTGGGAGGGTCTAGGGGAGGACCCATTTCCTTGCCTGTTCTGACTAATACAGCTGCCCGCATTCCTTGGCTCTTGGCTCTGTTCTTCCATCTTTAAAGTCAACAGGGTGGCATCTTCAAAGTTTCTTTCTTCTTTTGATCTCTGCTTTCATCCTCACTTCTCCTTCTCTCACCCTGTTAGTGCTTCCTCCCTCTCGTAACGATCCTTGTGGTTACATTGGGCCCATGCAGACAATCCAGGATAATCTTCCCGTCTCAAGATCCTTAACTTCATCACATCTGCAAAGCTCCTTTTGCCACGTGAACTAACACTGTCACAGATTTCAGGGATTAGGATGCAGACACCTTTGGGAGGAGGCATTGTGCAGTCGTATCCCCACTGTACTCCGCTATGAGAGGCGCAGTGGAGATGTGGCCAGAGAGCATGCACAGTCGCGCAGTGGTGGTGGGGCCCCTGGTCATGTGCACTCCCTGAGTTGGAGGTATGAGTGGTGTGTCCTTGGATACGATGCTGACTTTACACATGGAGGACAATACCTATACTGTGGGCTTTCCACTCCCTCATGCGTGGCACAGGGGATAACCGACTGTGGCACAATGCTGTCTGCATGTTGTTAATGCAATCCCCTCATTAGCTTTTTAGTTTTTCTAATTGAGAAGCCGGAAAACACACACAGAGCTTAGTGTCATTCAAAACTGTGATGAGATAGAGAATCCCGAAGATGCTACCAGAAAACTACTAGAGCTAATCAATGAATTTGGTAAAGTAGCAGGATATAAAATTAATGCACAGAAATCTCTTGCACTCTTATACACTAATGATGAAAAATCTGAAGGAGAAATTAAGGAAACACTCCCATTTACCACTGCAACAAAAAGAATAAAATACCTATGAATAAACCTACCTAAGGAGACAAAAGACCTGTATGCAGAAAACTACAAGACAATGATGGAAGAAATTAGAGATGATAGAGACAGATGGAGAGATATACCATGTTCTTGGATTGGAAGAATCAGCATTGTGAAAATGACTCTACTACCCAAAGCAATCTACAGATTCAGTGCAATCCCTAGCAAACTACCAATGGCATTTTTCACAGACTAGAACAAAAAATTTCACAATTTGTATGGAAACACAAAAGACCCCAAATAGCCAAAGCAATCTTAGAAAGAAAAACGGAGCTGGAGGCATCAGGCTCCCTGACTTCAGACTATACTACAAAGCTACAGTAATCAAGACAGTATGGTACTGGCCCAAAAACAGAAATATAAATCAATGGAACAGGATAGAAAGCCCAGAGATAAACCCACACACATATGGTCAACTAATCTATGACAAAGGAGGCAAGAATATACATTGGAAAAAAGACAGCCTCTTCAATAAGTGGTGCTGGGACAACTGGACAGCTACATGTAAAAGAATGAAATTAGAACACTCCCTAGCACCATAAACAAAAATAAACTCAAAATGGATTAAAGACTTAAATGAAAGGCCAGACACTATAAAACTCTTAGAGGAAAACATAGGCAGAACATTCTGTGACATAAATCACAGCAAGGTCCTTTGTGACCCACCTCCTAGAGAAATGGAAATAAAAACAAGAATAAACAAATGGGACCTAATGAAACTTAAAAGCTTTTGCACAGCAAAGGAAACCATAAATGAGACGAAAAGACAACCCTCAGAATGGGAGAAAATATTTGTAAACGAAGCAGCTGACAAAGGAATAATCTCCAAAATATATAAGCAGCTCATGCAGCTCAATATCAAAAAAACGAACAACCCAATCCAAAAATGGGTAGAGAGACCTAAATAGACATTTCTCGAAAGAAGATATACAGATTGCCAGCAAACACATGAAAGAATGCTCAACATCACTAATCATTAGAGAAATGCAAGTCAAAACCACAATGAGGTATCACCTTACACTGGTCAGGATGGCCATCATCAAGAAATCTACAAACAGTAAATGCTGGAGAGGATGTGGAGAAAAGGGAACCCTCTTGCACTATTGGTGGGAATGTAAATTGATACAGCCACTATGGAGAACAGTATGGAGGTTCCTTAAAAAACTAAAAATAGAACTACCATACGACCCAGCAATCCTACTACTGGGCATATACCCCGAGAAAACCATAATTCAAAAAGAGTCATGTACCACAATGTTCATTGCAGCTCTATTTACAATAGCCAGGACATGGAAGCAACCTAAGTGTCCATCAACAGATGAATGGATAAAGAAGGTGTGGCACATATATACAATGGAATATTACTCAGCCATAAAAAGAAATGAAATTGAGTTATTTGTAGTGAGGTGGATGGACCTAGAGTCTGTCATACAGAGTGAAGTAAGTCAGAAAGAGAAAAACAAATACCGTATGCTAACACCTTTATATGGAATCTAAAAAAAAAAATGGTTCTGAAGAACCTAGGGGCAGGACAGGAATAAAGACGCAGACATAGAGAATGGACTTGAGGACACGGGGAGGGAGGAAGGGTAAGCTGGGACGAAGTGAGAGAGTGGCATGGACATATATACACTACCAAATGTAAAATAGGTAGCTCGTGGGAAGCAGCCGCATAGCACAGGGAGATCAGCTCTGTGCTTTGTGACCACCTAGAGGGGTGGGATAGGGAGGGTGGGAGGGAGACGCAAGAGGGAGGAGATATGGGGATATATGTATATGTATAGCTGATTCACTTCGTTATACAGCATAAACTAACACACCCCTGTAAAGCAATTATACTCCAATAAAGATGTTAAAAAAAACAAAAACAAAAACTGTGATGAGAGGGGCTTCCCTGGTGGTGCAGTGGTTAAGAATCCACCTGCCAAAGCAGGGGACACTGGTTTGAGCCCTGGTCCAGGAAGATGGCACATGCCGTGGAGCAACAAAGCCCGTGCACCATAACTACTGAGCCTGCGCTCTAGAGCATGCGAGCCACAACTACTGAGCCCGTGAGCCAAAACTACTAAAGCCTGCAAGCCTAGAGCCCGTAGTCTGCAACAAGACAAGCTACCGCAATGAGAAGCCCACGCACCACATTGAAGAGTAGCCCCCGCTCACCTCAGCTAGAGGAAGCCTGCACGCAGCAACGAAGACCCAACTCAGCCAAAAATAAAAAATTTAAAATTAAATTATAAATAAAAAAATAAAATAAAATAAATGTATTTAAAAAAAAACTGTGATGCAAATCCAAAATCAGATGCGTTATTTGCCAGTCTCAATCGAAGCACCATCAATCTCAGTGGAAGCATTTCTTTCTAAGTGACAGGAGAGATCAGATTTATGAAGTGACAGATTTGTTGTTGTTGTCCTTATGGAGGTGTGACTCCTGGTGAGTGCCACACATACCTGCCTGGTGTTGTGTGATATCTCAGCCGACTCTGCAGCTCTTGAGGAACCCAGCAGTGGGTGGGAGTAGAAGAGTTCATCTCTGTTGCTTGTCACACCGGTGGGCAGTTGACTTTTAACTCATCTGCTGTAAAAATGTGAAAACTGTAAAGTGGGAGCCTGGAAATAACTCTGGAAGAAATTGCTACTGAGAACCTTGGGAACATCTTTCAGAAAACACTAACCTCAAAGTTATCTTTTCCAGGCTAGAGTCGTTGGATTATATAAGCTCCTTTACACCATGGTGCCAACAGAGCACTTTCAGAAGAGATTATGTAACTGGGTTCACAAGGCAAAGTAGAATCTTTGAAAATGTATTATTCAGAAGTATAAGACTTTCTAAAATTCCTCAATCTGCTTTAATTAGCATGGCGGTGTTTGGAGGAGACACCAAATCCTGGTTGATACTGTATGAAATTTGTGTGTTTGGTGTAGAACTAGGAGCATTTGTGGGAAGAATGAGCAAATAGATCTTTCAAGGGATATTGCAGTGACAGAAGTCATTTAGAGCAGTTTGGAGTGGCTAGCAAGAGCTTGTGGTGGGTATACTTTGTCCGCCCGTCACATACACCTTCATCCTTCTCCATTCTGTCTGTAATCTAAGAGGAAGACCCAATGGACTACAGCTGTGGGCATCTGCCAGCTGGCTTCATGCTGCTTCTGGGAGGAGGTTGGTGGGAAGCGGGAGGCCAGCCTGGGGATGCAGCTACCACGGGGTTCTGGTGACCGTGCCTAGCCATTGTCACTGCAAGTCTGGAAGTAGTAGCTGCTCGTCAGTGGTCCTACCCGCCGTGCTTCAACATTCCTCTCCAACATCTTTGAAAATAATCAGTTTATTAAACTCTCCTCAGTTTCATTTTTTTCTGCTGACATTTGTATACATTATTATATTCTTAGGTTATATGCTGTATAAAATCTGTAGGAAACACTGTGTACTCTATTCATTTCAACTAATTTTTAAAAAAATTTCATTTATTTATTTATTTATGGCTGTGTTGGGTCTTCGTTTCTGTGCGAGGGCTTTCTCTAGTTGCGGCAAGCGGGGGCCACTCTTCATCACGATGCGCGGGCCTCTCGCTATCGCGGCCTCTCTTGTTGCGGAGCACAGGCTCCAGACGCGCAGGCTCAGTAGTTGTGGCTCACGGGCCCAGTTGCTCTGTGGCATGTGGGATCTTCCCAGACCAGGGCTCGAACCCATGTCCCCTGCATTGGCAGGCAGATTCTCAACCACTGCGCCACCAGGGAAGCCCTCAACTAATTTTTTTAAACAAACTCCTCAGGTGAAAGAGCTTTCAGATGAGAAATGAAAGCAGTGTTAACCTAAACTGGTGTTCCTCCAGATCCTTACAATCAATGCTCAGGCAAGTGGCTCCCACGGATAAGGGTCCCTGAGCAGGACCCAGCTCCTGATGGAGAAGGCCCTGGCAGGTACCCGAGACACGGTGAAGAAAGGTGGTGAAATGCCCTGTTTCCTGCGTCAGAGAGGGTTAGTTTCAAACCCGGCCTCCCTCACCTTGCGTGTGCAGAGTTGAGCAGGCTTGCCCCCAGAAGTCCTTGTCTGTAAAGTGGAGATAAGGATGCATCCCTCGCAGGGTATTTGGGAGGAGGAAGGGATGAGATTAGAGGTACGTGTCATCATCATCACCATCACCTCCTAACACAATGATAGAACCATTTGACCTGCACTTCACTGGAGAAAGATGATCTAATCTTATTTTAGATCTGCATCAAAACCATCACTTTGTATCAGTGTCACTGATACAAACTGAATTGCACACTGTAGAATTGTCACCTTAGATCCATGCATCTCATTAGTTCTTTACATTTTTTTTTTTAAAGAAAAAGTTAACCCTCTTATCTAGAACATCCTTTTTGCCAGGATGGCACCATATTTACCTTAGCCTGGAAATTTCTTACACTGCACTCTTTAGAGATTGTTCAAATCATTCCATTTCTGGAGTCACTCTTGTTAAAATTTTGGGCATGGCCAAATAGTTCTGCTTCTGGAAAGCGTCCTGGAAAATATTTTTTTTCCGTCTGAGCGCCAGCTAGCAACTCAAACCTGTCATTCTGGTGGAATTTAAAAAACCTTGTAGGCTGAGTAACATTGCTTGTCTTGTGCTTGATTCCTAAGTAGAAGAACTCAGGGTTCTGTGTGTGTGTGCAGAGGAATTCTCATATGGGGCAGTGGGTTTGTAATGATGTGAAAAAACAAATCTTCACGGGTCCATCGTTAGTAGATTGACCAACTCATCTTGGTTTTTAAAACCCCCTCGGTCCCAGGCAAACCAGGACAGTTGGTCACCTTACCTATTGAAAACATTCAACACATTTTCAACTTTAGGTCTATGATACAATAGACACAGGAAGCCAGAAAAGCAAAGGATGTAGAGTTGGGTCCTTCCTCTATTCCAGCTCCACTATCTTCAGGGGGAACATTTTTCTAAGCATCAAGGGAATGGTGTGTTTTGCAATGTTATAAAATAGAGCATATGCGCAGTCATTAAATTTCATGAGTAGGCTATTTGCATTTCCCAAATTCTCTCTTTGTATCAGGTTGACAAGTATGCAAATGGGGAAAAGACAGGAAGAAATATAAGTTGCTGATGAGTCTTCTTAGCATTTCCCTAACGGTAAGTCATGTACAGGGTGCGTGCTGTCTCCTTGCTGAATGTCATGCGGTTGAGGAGAATGGTGCCCTGTCAGGCATCCTTCAGGATCCTTTATAGTTTCCATTTCTCTATGTAGAGTTTCCTTAGGCTATTTAATAATGAGCTGCACAGTGACATCTAGTGTAGGAAGCAGAGAGAAATTCCAGAGAACACACATAAGCTGCTCACCATTTAATGCAAAGTCCAAAAGAATATAACGATTGCTGCTGAGAACAGGGCTCCCTTTCCTGAACTACAATTCTCTGCCTTTTCTAAACTAACACCAGTGAACAACCTCATGGATATATGCTCACCTAGGATGTCTGAGTCATAGCAAGGGAAAAAATTAACCTGTCTCTGTGGGTGCTGTCAAAACTAAACCTGTTACAGTGGTCCCACAGTGTTCCAGGGGAGGATTGGTTCCAAGACCCCTGGTGAAACCAAAATCCCAGGATGCAAGTCTATAATATAAAATGGCTTAGTGTTTGCATACAACCTGCACAATCCTCTCATATTTACATCATCTCTAGATTACTTCTAACACCCAATACAATGTAAATACTGTGTAAATACTTGTAAATACAATGTAAATACTGTGTAAATAGTTACCAGCACGTGGCAAGCTCAAGTTTTGATTTTTGGAAATTTCTGGAATTTTTTATAAAATCGTTTTGATCTGTAGTTGGTTGAATCCGAGGATGCATAATCTGCAGATACAGAGCGCTGAGTGTACATAGCTCAGATATTTTCTATCGTGGGGTTCTCTTTTAAAGAACAACTATCTAGGGAGGTTGTCATATTAACCCACACATATAGTGTGTCTCTGATCCCCATACAAAGCAGTGATTCACCACTGAGCTTTGTTTGGATAGGAGCAGCTTCGTGTTCGGATGGTGCTGTTTGGTGGGGTTGACCCACGTGAGGAGTACAGCATGAAAAGAAAGGAGCGCTTGTGTACTGCGATGCAGAGGGGAGTAGGGAGCAAAAAGTGGAAGAGAGTAGTCATCACGACAAACTGCCAGCCTCGTCATGGTGATCTAGGGCAAGCAGAGCCCAGGATCATCTAGTACCAGTCAGCAGTAAGGGTATTTTGATCAACATAACAAAGAGAAACCATTTAATAAGTACCTACTTGCATGCAGCATTGCAAATGCAACATAGTTTTCCAGAGTTTTTATGAGTTAATGGGCAACAATTTATTTTTACAGCTCTCCTGCCTGACCTCTGTACTCAGCCCACTAGCCTTTCTGCCAGAGCTCAATCACACCAGGTGTGTTCGCACCTCAGGGCCTTTGCACTTGCTGTTCCCTCGGAGCTTTGGAGCTCCAAAGCATGGAGCTTTGGTCCCTCTGGTTTCACATGCCTGGAATCAGGTCACTATTCTGGTCTCAGCTCAGATGATCCTCCAGAAAAGCCTCTGTAATCAGTCTGTTGTCATTTCCATACCACATTATACTAGCAGCCCTACTGAGCACAAAATAAAAGGAAAACAAATAAAACCTAAAAATTGGAAAGAAAGAAAAACTGCCAGTATTTGCAGATGATATGATTAATTACACAGAGAACACTAAAGAATCTAAGAAAGTATCAGGATGAATAAGACACTTCAGCAGGTTGCCAAAAATAAGATCAAGGTACAGAAAACCCATTTCTATGCATCAGCAGCAAAGGTTGTCATTTAACACACAGACACACGACACAAGAATCATCAGAGAACGGTATGCAAGGATTTTCATGTACTTCAGTAATGCAGGTAGAGAGAAACACAGGGTATTTTTATTAAAATTTTGGCTTAGGGTCTTTTAGGCATCACTTGTACTGTGCCTTCAAATCTGGAAGCATGTAAGTGAGGACTTAGGGTTTGAGAAGTTTTGGAAACTAGTTTCTGCTTTTCTGCAGTCCATCTAGAGCCAGGTCAGACAAACGTAGTTCTCAGCCTCCTCAGAGCCTTTTTCCTCGTCCTTTTCTCCCTGAGGTTCCTGCCCTTCGAGGCTCAGGGTTAGGCAAGGGTCTCAGGATCGGTTTCCCCACCACCTTGGCCTCATCTCCTGGGTGCTGAGGACATTAGCGCCAGGCCAGCAGGAAGCCGCAGTGCCCCACATGCTGTCTGGGGCACCGTAAGGGCCTCCAGTGCCCCTGCAGCACCCAGGTCACGCAGTCCTGTCGTGTCTGGCCTCACTTTAGCATTAGTGCATCAGTTATTCCAAAGATATTGTGAACATGCTTACCCAGAAAGTATAGTTGTTCTACGCCAAAAGTGCTTTCTGGAAATGCAAGTCCCTTTTTTATTGTAAGTTGTACAGATTCACTTTATTTCACTAATACCTGCTTAATAAATATTCGATGAACGAACACACGGAGAGAGCATAACTTCAATCTGAGTTAAGCTAGTCATTGATCAATGATGATGTGTAGATACACGACATTCGCCATGTTATCCTTGTAACACTGTATCCTTAAAAACCTGTGCCACTCACGTTTTCACGAGAAATCTAGCCTCGGTTGGCCAGTGTAGTGAACAGATGCTTAAGACAGCACTGCTGACCCCTGCTCCTGGTGTTCACATTCTTGTGGAATTCCCTCTCCATGAGTGTGGGTGGGACCTGTAACTTGCGTCTAACCAATAGAATACGGCAAGGTTGAGGGGAAGTTAGTTCCATGATTGCTTTATGTGGCACTCGGACCTCTCTCTCAGAACCAAATTCTGCCCATGACAGCTTAGAAGCAGATCCCTCCCCACGCCAGGCTCAGTTGAGTCCCCAGCCTGAGTTTCCTCCCTGCTTGCAGACTCACGAGAAAACAGTGAGGTAATAACTGCTGTTGTAAGCTGCCAAATATGTGGACCTCTTGTTACGCAGCAGTAGGAAACTAATACAGTGAGTGGATTGGTTATAGAGGCTGTTCAAACACAACCCTTTTCTGTAGGCGAGGACATTTTTCCAATAAGACATTTGGGTAATTGATATTAAACTACAGTATTTTTGGGGGGACACCTAATGCTGTTCTAACTGAAGTAGAATTCCTGACCATAGAAACAGCCTGGGAAACTCCCACCACAGCCGTCTTTCTTAGCCATCCACAGAATCACAGGTCCTGAAGAGCTCCCCTGAGTTCATGTGTCTGATCTTAGATTAATACCTAAACCATTCCTCTTTGTCACTCCCTTCATGGCTTATCAGTACTGTCTGATGATGAGTTTTAGTCCTTGCAAGGCTACAGAGGAATTAATGGAGGCCGTTAGGAAAGGTTAAGGGGAAAGGCAGGTTAATCTGGTTAAAACTGAAGCTGAACATGAAGCAGAAAATCACTCCACTCCATCTCTCTTTCCTTCTCCCCTCCCCCTTCCCTCCCCCCCCTCCTCTCCTCTCCCTCTCCCTCATGATCTCCCCACCCCTCCCCACCTCTCCTCTCCTCTCCTCTCCCCTCCCCCTCCCCTCCCCCCTCCTTTCTTCCCCTCTCCTCTCCCCTCCCCTCTCCTCTCTCTCTTACTTAAACATTTATTGAGGTCCCTCTATGTGACAGGTATTAAGCACTAAGTTAGAGTATGACCTATGTCTAATCAGGAGTGGGAACAGATACATAGTCAAATAATTGTTACAATCAGATAGATGCCAATAAAATCATGTGCAAATACTAGAGAGCCAGGATTTGGCTGAATGTGTTTGGCAGTTTTTCTTCCTTTCATACCAGGACTCACAGGAGAAGAGAGTAGAAAAGAAAGATTCACAAATACTTCAGTTAGGAAAATGCGATGTATGGTGTCATGGGCTGGATGGTGTCTCCCCAGAAGATTTGTTGAAGTCCTAACCCTCCGGACCTATGGTTAGACTATGAAGTCCTAACCCTCCGGACCTATGCATGTGACCTTATTTAGAAACAGGCTCTTTGCAGATAAAATCGTGTTCGGATGAGGTCATCAGGGTGGACCCTACTCCAATGACTAGTGTTAAGTGAAGAGGGAAACCTGGGCAAGGAGACACACGGGGAGGACCCGTGTAACAACGAGGCAGAGGTTGGAGCGATGCAGCTGCAAGTCAGGGAAGGCCAAGGACTGCCAGCCACCTCCAGAAACTAGGAAGAGGCAAGGGAGGATTCTTCCTTAGACACTTCAGGTGGACAAGGCCCTGCTGACAAGTACATTTTCTACTTCTGGCCTCCAGAACTGTCCCGCAATCAGTTTCTCTTGTTCTAAGCTGCCCAGTTTGTGGTATTTTGTTATGGCAGCCCTAGGAAACCAATACACATCGTGAAAGCACGTGGATCTGGCCCAGGATGAGGGAATGATTGGAAATACGCTGTATGAATCAGCAAAAACTCGCAGCCCGTGGAATGCAGGTGTCTGCCCTTTTTTAATCGAAGGCAATAGAGATTCTAAAGTCTGTGGGTGCATTGCTGGTGTTCAGCTGGCAGTATTTGGAAAGCACGGTTGGAAGCAAGTATTCACGCAGCCCTTATCTTGAACTTGGTAATTGTTGTAAGCCAGAGACAGTGTAGCTTCTTGGAGAGAGGCACAGGCAAAGATAGATGCAGCCAGCAAATGGAAGACTCCCAAAGGGTTAATACAAATTATTGGGATTCACCGTGCATCCTAATGTGTGTTTGAAACACACACACACATACACACACACACACCCTAAAGCAAAAAGTAGCTCTTCTTTTACTTGGAGGTCTTCATGGTTCTAGAAAGATTGCTTTACTGCAGAAGTACACTCAGCGCCCCCCGCGGTGGGCGCCAGTTGACTCTGTGCCCGCCAGCTCACCGTGTTCTCTGCAGCCCTCAGTGCTCCTATCGGGAGCCCCACGGCTTTTCTCCCAGTGAGTGGAGGCTCCGTTACACACCACATGGCATCCCTGCCGTGCCCCCAGCTCCCTCGTTACCTGCTCGCCTTCCTTCCCCAAGCCCTCTCCATTTTACCCTGTGAATAGTTCTCAGGTCCACTCACTTCTTTCCTTCTCGGCTCTGATCACTCCCCTGGACGGCTGGCAGAAGCATCAAAGCTGGATGCGCCATTTGCACGTGGCCCGCCAGCCTGTGTCGCCATAGCAGCCAGAGAGTTCATTTCAAACGGCGGGGTGGCTTCTGCCACACCTCCAGTTCTCCACTGTATCCTCAACACTCTTATCTTTGACTGCCCCCCCCCTTGCCCCGCACTTGTCTGGGGATGGGGTCCAGAACCCCTGCCCAACTCTCAGGCCCAGTCCTGCGCACACCGCCTGCCTCCGCGTCCCTCCCGCTCCTCCTCACTTGTCACCCAGGTGCTCCCTCGCGCTAATAGGCAGCTGCTCTGCTCTCATTCTTGAGACATCACCCAAATATCACCCCTTCTTGGGCAATGCCACGCCCCTTGGTCATATGCCCTCAGCGTGCCGGCACGTTTGCATAACTTGTAAATGGTTCTGTTTCTGAGGTTCCTTGATGATAATGTCTGTCATCTGCATGTGATGTCGGCTCCCTGATGCAGAATATACGTTTGTTTCAGTTCACTCTTGAGTCTGCAACATTAAGGGTAGTGTTTTCTTGCATCAATAAGTGAAAGAATGCAATAAAGACAATGTATTTTTTAAAAATATTTATTATTTATTTGTTTTGGCTGTGCCAGTTCTTAGTTGCGGCATGCGGACTCTTAGTTGTGGCATGCATGCGAGATCTAGTTCCCCGACCAGGGATCCAACCCGAGCCTCCTGTATTGGGAGCACGGAGCCTTACCCACTGGACCACCAGGGAAGTCCCAAGGCAGTGTATTTTTTTTTTTTTTTAATAAATTTATTTATTTATTTATTTATGGCTGTGTTGGGTCTTCGTTTCTGTGCGAGGGCTTTCTCTAGTTGCGGCAAGCGGGGGCCACTCTTCATCGCGGTGCATGGGCCTCTCACTATCACGGCCTCTCTTGTTGCGGAGCACAGGCTCCAGACGCACAGGCTCAGTAGTTGTGGCTCACGGGCCTAGTTGCTCCGCGGCATGTGGGATCTTCCCGGACCGGGGCACGAACCCGTGTCCCCTGCATTGGCAGGCAGATTCTCAACCACTGCGCCACCAGGGAAGCCCAAGGCAGTGTATTTTGAATAATAATTGTGTTCTCAATACATGAACTTGTTTATAGCAGGATGAGGTTCTTCATTTTTTTGTTGTTTAGTGTTCTGGTTCATTTCTTTCTCTCAGTGAACATTTGGATGAAATGATCTTTTCCCCTTTCTCTGAAATTAACCAATAAACAATGAGTGCTCAAATCTGAATCTTCAGGGTACAAGAGGGAAATAAAGACACTTGGAAATTCACTTTACAGTAAAACTCATGTATGTTCACAGCAGGGGCATGTCAAATAGAAAAAGCTTGAATTACCCTCAGATAAATATCTAAAGTGTAAAATCCATTAAAATAATTTAAAATCATGAAAGCCTCTACCACTATGTGATCATGGCTCCCAGCTGCATGGAAAATTTTTGTCAATAAAAGCAAAACTGATTGCAATTATGTCTTACACTTTGTCATGCTATTTCATTATCTGTAGTGATTCAGTTTACTGATCATCATTAATATTTATTGAACTTCTATGATGCTTCAAGCTGTATATTTGCTTAGATGATAATAAGCTACTTTGTGTGTAAATTTAATAACCCATCATGTACAGTGCATTAATGAGTAGAGTGGTGTGGAAGAGCCGTCCACACAGGAAACAGTGTCTGGGGCTCTTCTGTCCAATGTGGTCGCCACTCAAGAGCTATTTAAATTTAAATATAAGTTAATTAGAATTAAATTAAAAATTCAGTCGTTAATATGCATTAAGCATATTTTAAGTGCTCAATAACCACAGGCGGTTAGTGGCTACCATACTGGACAGCACAGACAATTTTCCATGATCACAGAAAAGTTCTGTTAGACAGTGCTGGTCTAGGGAGCTTTGTTAACTGTACCCTCAATACACATGGGTAGTATGCTCTGGGTTTTGTTTGTTTAAGTTAAACTAGATTAGCAGAAGTGTAGTATGCAGAGGAGAGCAGTCATAGTTTCCCAGGGATCTTTTCTGTTTCAGACTCATCTAGATGAGTGATCAGCAGACCATGCACATCAAATCTAGCCTGATTGCTGTTTTTGAAAATAGGGTTTTATTAGAACACAGCCACCCTCATTCATTTATGTATTAGGTACATCTGCTTTTGCAAAGAGTGGCAGAGTTGAGTGGTTGTGATAGAGACCATATGGCTTGCAAAGCCAAAAATACTTACTGTCTCTCCGTTTTCAGAAAATGTTTGCCAACCCCTGGTCTAAATACTCGTGTCCCACTCTAAACAGAATCTTGTTGGATTGGCGACCCACTAGAGAGTGAGCAGCAGTGAGGCACCATTAATAGAGACACGTTTTCTCCATTCGCAATAGAGACACTTATTCTAGAGGAGAAGTGCTTTGAGATGCTAGTTGTCTTCAAATACTTGAGAGGCATCTTTCATCTAGAGGAGAGAAGAAGACCACAGGGTAGAATTTATGATGAGGAAGAATTACAGTCAACATGTTGGGGTAAGTTTCTAACAAATGCACTCTTTGATGGGTAATGGGACAGTCTCCTTCACAGATTAGTTAGAGCCTCCTTACTACGAACGTTGAAGCCAAGTGGAGTAAACATCCGATGGGCACTTGTAGAGCAGATTCCAGCCCAAGTGAAGCTGGATGATGTAATGTGCCAGGCGCACCTTTCTGCTTCACAAATCCACTGAAGACCCTTTTGAAAACCCCTTTCCAAGAAAAATACCCTCTGCCGATAGCCATAGCACCTTTCATGAAATGAGTTCATGAACCCTCTAACTGTGCATCTCTTAACTCTGAAAGAATTCTTCCATTCTCAAATTCTATGAAATAAAAATATTTTCACTTGTTCAAAATCTACATCTAAAAAGAATTCAAGACAACTCATAATTATCAATCCACTGTTACATGGTACAAAATTTGGACAGACACATAAGCAATGTGCAAATGCCTTAAAAACATTGTCTTCTAGGAATGTTACACCAAAGACTGACAACATATGTCAAAAACCATAATGCTGACAACATTATCTTCTCATTTTCATGGGTATTTTAGCATTATATTTAAGGTAAAAGTTTAAATTTCTGAAAAATGGAATATATGTGAAATAACCACATTCGTACAAACATTATCTTGCGTTGTAGCCATTAATTTCTGTTTAGGGTCATTCGAATGACTGACTGTACACTCAACTTCAAATCCTTTATCTCTTCCTATCTACCTTCTCACCAAGGGTATTATGGTGGATAATATTCAGTTTTCCTTTCATTGAAAAAATACTTTGATTTCCTGTGTGACTGAGATTTAAACCCAGAAATTTTAAGAAAGCCAAATCAAGTACTGAGAAAATTCACAAATGAAGAATATCTTAATATTGTTATGTGTATTTATTATATATCCAAATCATGTTATATTATCAGAAATCATAATAACACCATTATGCTCTGCAATTACATGCTTCAGTGGCAACTTATCATGTGTTTACTGTAATTACACCATTTGACTAATTACAGCAATTATGCCACTTAGTGGCTGAATTCTTAGCTATGAATTCCATTGATTGGGTGGACTTTCTCCATCATTCTGTGAGGTTTTGTGCCCTGAATTTGGTGAACGTAGACTTGAATTTTGTGGTGCTAGATTTCTCTCAACTTCCAGTGATGATTTTAAGGTTTGGGGATGAATCCGTTGTTTACATTTTTTATTACAGTATCAAAATGTCTAAAGGAGAACAGATTGTTCCTTTCTGGCCCCAGGCACTAACGCTGTGCTGGGCTGTTGGATGAAATCCTCATCTTCAGAGCAGGAACTCACGGCTGTGTCATTCCTGGGAGCCAAATGGTTGGGTTGGACTGACAGGCTGCTTAACTGAAATGAGAAGTCAGTTTCGTCACTTGGTGAAAATAGTCAGTTTGATTCTTTTTCATTCCACTGATCACTTGTTAAGCTAAACGGATTAAATAGATTTTTTTTTTTCCTTGAGCCTTGTATAGCCAGAATCTAAAGGAGGGCGGTCAATCATTAACACATGCTGCACATAGAGGTTCAACTACAAATTCCATCCACAGATATAATCTAATGTCTGTTTCACACAAGGCACTTTACCAGCTTCTGAGGAAGGAACAAAAACATTTAAGACAGACTTCCCATATTCAAAGACTGCCTATCTACCACATACTCTCCTCATGACCGCTAGGATAATTTAGACTTCCAATGAAAGTCACATTAAATGTATTTTACATTCCATGGTCAAGTTCAGTGTTATGTCCCTGTTCACCTTTGGGAAGAAGGGAAGTCATCATCGGTATTGAGTCCGATCTTCAGTCCCTTTCTTCAGTCACAGCGGTGGCAGGGCAGGTTGAGTAGACCTGGCCAGTATGTCGAACACCTGGCTTTGCAATTTCAAAGCTCTTAGACTTTGGAAAATTCACTAAATGTCCAAACCTCAATTTTCTCAGATCCTATAAGGAAATTAAAAGTAGCTACTCCATAGGACTTTTATGAAGTTTAAGTGAGAATATGAAAGCTTTTTGTCAACGATGTGATATGTGAATATATGGAACTTTTGCCTCACATGTTTCAAGGGGAAAATTGACTTTATGAAGGAACCACGCTTCTCTGCCTGAGTCAGAGTTCTTAGAGATGATGCCATTGGTTGCAATGACATAAATATCTGCACCTCTTTAGAGCCTTTCTCATCAGATGCGTATGTTGAAATAAGCAAAAGCTTTGGAATTGAAGGCTATGTGGGGTTGAGTCTTTTTTGCAAAATTAGAATAACAAGGATTCAGATGATCACATAGGACTACTTGGAACTTGAAAGTAGATCTTAGAAAAAGTATCAAATATTTACGAGTAATCAAAATTTTATAAACAACCTGAGAACATAACAGAATGTCACCCCATATCAACTTTAGTATCTGATATTTAGGTTGCAGTATCTATTTCCAAGTTGTGCTGAATCATTAATTACTTATGGAGTGACTGAATATTATGATGAAAGAGAGAAACAAGAGTGGAATAGAGCACACACATTTGTCTTCTCTTTAATTTGATGGTGGGGTATCAATAATAAATAATAATTGACATTGATGGGTATTCATAAAATATTATTTCAGCACATTCGGAACAAAACTTATAATGTATTTCATTTGATTACTCTGTATTACTAATTCAAGAGTGGTAAAAATTATGAAACTGTGTCCTGCATATTTATTTGTTTCTTTTGGCTACTCTTGCCCTCTTAAGAGCTCATTTTTATTGGCTTGACCTTTTACTCGGCTATTATAAGCATCCAAAAATCCTTTCAGGGTTTCTGGGGGCAATTCAAAGTGGCTTTATCTTTAGATTATGATCATTCTTTTCTGCCACATTTATAAATGATAAATCCCAAATGACAGTAATGATTGAAATAGGCCAGGTAATTTTATAAACAACAGAATTGTGAATTAACAAAAAGCAAACAATGAAATGTTATTTCCTCTAATATTTCAAGCAGGACTTACTCCTCCTGCTTAAGAAGTCATTTAAACAGTGTTTGTGTGACAAAATAGGAGGATTACATTTTGCTTTGTAAATGAATAGCCTGGGTCAAAGGTCAGTGTGGGCAGCCATCTTACAGAATGTCTACACTGGAAGGCACCTTAGCATTCACCTGCTCACTGCCTCCAGCACCATCTGGTTTTCCCTTCTTTAGGTGAGTCAGCACCTACCTACACACTTCCTCTGAACACCTCATGCAGTTGTGCTCTGTGGGTTGCCTTCCATTTAAGGGCTCGTTTCATCAGTCCCTAAAAGTGGCTCCCAGAACTGGACTATATTTTAGATGTGGCTTGTCAGGCACAGAATATTATTACCTTTTTTTCCACCAAACACGATATCCCCATTGGTACAGCCTGAAATTGCATCCGCTGCTTTTGCACGACATATTATTGGTTCTTAGGGTGATGTATACATTTGTTCCTTGTTTTGCACAAAAGTGACAAAATATTTGGACATGTGAATTACTCTTCATTACTTAGGGAACACAATAAGGGTGAATTATTTTCATCAGAAATTAGGATCATTTTTTTTTCTTTCAGTGAAATGTCCATTGTTTGTTTCTTTGATTAGGGATATAGAATACCAGGTGTTAAATTTAGTCAGTCCAGGATTTGATTCCTGGTTTATCCATCTAACTATCCAGCTAACTATGGGTAATTTACACACTTCCCATAACACATTTCTCATTGGAAAAATAGAGATAAATTAGTTTGTGTCTTAAAGGGTTGTCATAAGGATGAAAGTGACGATAGATGTAAAGTGCTTACCACAGCATGGAGAGCATAATAGTTACTTAATACAAGTTGTAATTGCTTCTTTTTCAATTATTCTGGTGGCTTCCTTGAGAAAAATCAGTTCCTTTACACTGAATCTTTGTTCCTGTCTTCTGTGTTTTTCTGTTTACTTTTTATTTCTGTTCTTTTTCTCTTAGTTCTTGGAGTATCTCTTGTTTGTTTTGTACGTCCTTGATTTGGGTTTTTCTCTATGTCAGTTTTGATCTTCTGCTATCCAGTGTGGGTTTTAATTCTGCCTTTGTCATTCTGGCTCCCTTGAAAGCCATGTGACCTGTATCACTCAGCTTACTCTCTGTCCCTGCTGGTTTTTGCATGTCATTCCCTTAGGCTTTTCATTTTCCCTTGTTCTGTCCTTGTGGACTTCCTGCCTCTTTTTCACAGAAACCATGTCTTCTTTAGAGGCAACATCTTAACTCCTTTTTTTCCAGTTCCAATAATAAATACTTTTACAGAAGTTCCCATATTTGAAGGTTTTCTGTTAATTTTCTCTTTTCTTATTCTTGAGAAGCAGTTCATGTCCAACTTTGGTAACTGTCAACTGTACCAAAGAATGGAGTTCCTGAGGTTTAACTGCCCTGTTATGCAAAGGTCTGCACCACGGGTGAGCAAATTTGTTTTATAAGTAACCAGAGAGTAAATATTGTAGACTTTGTGTGCCACGTGGTCAACTCGGCCCTTGTTGTGCAAAAGCAGCCACAGACAATAAGTCAACATATGGGCATGGTGTGTTCCAATAAAACTTTACTTACAAAAGCAGGAGGCAGACCAGATGGGCTTGTAGCTTGCTGACCCCTGGCCTAGCCTGTCAGCACCAGGAGGGCAGGGACCATTGGCTCACTTCTGTGTCCATAGCACCCAGCATGGTGCCCGGCTCAGTAAATATTAGTTGACCAGCTACCGTTATTTTACTATGAGCTGCTGAAGCAGAGGATCATGTTCTCCCCTAACCCAGTTTCCATCATCTAACACGCCTTCACCAAGTGGGGATCTGCTGAAACGTTTTAGGATGTGGTCTGCCTTTCTGTTTGTGGTTCGCTCTCGCTGGACTGTGCTGGTTACTTGTACGTGTCCACTTGACTAGTATTTGGTGACAAAATGTATGTTCAAGCCCTAGTCTAGATGTTGCTGTGGAGGTATCTTTTAGATGTGATGAACATTGACAGTCATTTGACTTTAAAGCAGATTGCCCTCCCTAATGTTGTGCGGGTCTCATCCAGTCTGTTGGAGGCCTTAATAGCAAAGACGGAGATTTCTCAAAGAAGAAGGAATTTTGCCTCCAGATTGTGCAGACGTTCTGCCTGAGTTTCCAGCCTTCAGACCCAAGACTAGAGACTGCAACATCGGTACTTACCTGAATCTCCAGTCTGCCAGCTTACCCTACACATTTCCAACTTCCCAGCCCTCACGGTTGTATATATGCATATCTTATTGGATCTGTGTCTCTGGAGAGCCCCAGGTAATACATGCATTGATGGAGTGCATGAGAAAGTCTGGTTCCTCGCAGGCCCTGCCAAAGGCCTGCTCTTCTCGCCCCCTTCAATCAGCGAGGCCCAGGCTACTAGACGTGCATGCGTTGTCGTGACTCTCCTGGCCCTGTGGCCTGCCCAGAGCTGCAGTCTGCAGTAAGCGTGAGCACACAGTAGCGTGGTGTGGATGGGGCAAGGGAGAGGAAGGGGACCCCTGCTTCAGCGCCGCCTACATTGTCCCAGCGGGCAGCCCCTGTACTTCGTCTTTTCTTCCCGTCTCCTTGCCCTTTCCTCATGCTTCCATCGGAAGGGCCAGGCTTTCCTCCGGGTGCTGCTGCCAAGCAGGAAGGACTCCGGGGGTCCTGGAGGAGCACCCAGTCAGTTGGTGGGCTGCACAAGCCCTGTCTTTCAGTCCCTCCGCCATGCTTGGTTGAGCTGGTCGGGTTGGCTGTGCCCAGTGGTCCGACTTGTCTTCAACTCAGGAGAGAGGGCTGCGGATGCCACACTTGGGCATCAGTCCTGGGCCGTCTCTCCAAACCAGCTTTGGCCACAGAAGCATGAACTCTAGGGAATATTGAACACTGGCTTGGCCACTAAAGACAGTGTATTTTTGACTCCTGTTTGGAAATCAGTTCCTTTAGAGAATCCTAAAGGGAAAGAAGATCTTCTAATATTCATGGAAGCCTTCTACTGTGTTCTCACCTGGAATCTTGTAAATACCTGTGTGCTTTTCTGTAGCAGCCCTTACTTATCGCTGTCAGTGTAGCACATTCTAACCAGAATGCTGCCTTAGAGCAAGAGGTTGCATTGGAGTCCTCTTATGTACCATGTATCTATCATAGTGAGTGGCTTGGGTGGGAGCCGTATAAGTAGTTGCTGAATGAATGGATGGATGGTTGGATAGATGGTTAGTTCTACAAGGATCTTTCTCTCTAGTAACATAGTAATCAAGCACATTTGCATTATTTGTTTAAAATCTAATCAAGAATTAGTGTGATTTAGTGTGATGCTAAAAAACAGGTAGTTGAATATACCCATCATTCCCTTTATGAAACCTGGGGTGTCTGCCTGAAGTCTGGAATTTCACCCACTCTCTATCATCCTCAAACTATTTGATGGTACTTCTGTGCTCTTGTCTTCATGTCTTCCCAGTAGCCACGATATCGTTTGTCCAGGCGTGGACATAATTGATTTTAAGCAATTGAGCATTCTCTTACGCTCACTCATAGTAGACTTTGGTTTCCTGTAAATCATGTTTTCCTGCGTATCCACTCTGGAGACTTTTCAGCTACACACTCAAGACATAGTAATACAGAACTCTAAAGCTCTCTCTCTGCTTCATTCACCGCTCTTTCATCTGCCCCAAGCACTGGGTCTATACTTCCTTTGCTCCACGTTTTCCTTCAAATCTAGCTTTCAAAACAATTTTGGTTTGAGAATTTTTGCCAAACCTGTTAAATGATTCCTAGGATTTACCACCTAGTGTATTATTTGGAGTGAGAAGCAAAGAAATGAACATTGTGACAATGTGTGATACAGTTATGATTCGGGGCATGAGGCAAAATTACCCTTTGTGTCTTCACCATTCCTAGTGACATAGAGTCCCCACTACAGTTTTGTCTGCTGGAGAGAAGCACTGCATTAGTTATGGAAACAGTCAAGGGAAAGAAAGACCTCCCTCTATCAAAGTTCTCCCAAAGGCAACTTGAATAGGCAGCATTACCCTTCCAACAAGCTTCTGACTGGTGTTATTTACTGGAAAATGTATATTAAGGCAGGTTTATCCAGAAGGCAATTAGTCTTTAAATCACTTGTAAGAACTTAATTTTGGGGGGAGATATCTAGAAATTTACATGTGAATGGGCTTGACTTCATTAGCATTTCATAGGCTTGCCTCTTCTCAGGCGTGTGGAGTGAGAATTTTCCAGCTGAAGTGGAAATTCCACTCTCTGTATTTGCAGTTTGAATGAGCAATCTCCTTTACTGCCTCCAAATTCCTCTCATTCTTTGGCGCTCACTCTCAAAAAGTCATAGTCTGTGGGGTTTGCTAATGAGGTGAAAAAAAGTGCCTTTGCTACGACGAAATCTGTGCTTTTCTCTAGAGGAAAGTTGTAGAGGCCATTCTTTGTTGGGTTCTAATACCCCATGTGGGGTGTGGGATGTCTAATTGTTAAACCTCAGGCAGCTCACAGAGGCACAACTTGCTCTTGCTCTTCTTGGCTGACAAAAAACCTGAATGGTGGAAATGATTTTCAGGGTATAGATGGATTGAATCATATCATAAATTATCGTATTTGGTCCCATGTTTCCAGAGCAAGGGAATAAACTTTTATTGAACACTTGGTGGTTGAAAGGCCATGTGCAAGGTACTTTTAGGTAAACTGAATCGTGATCTTCACAAATCTCCTCATGTTGTATGACTAACATTATGTCTGGTACAGAGAGAGTAAACTACTTTCCATGCAAGGTGAAGACATTAAATGGTATATCGGGATGTAAACCAGCTCTTATGATTCCACGTCCTGCCTTTTTGACCAGGCCTCTAGAGATTTTCAAATCTGTTTGGGGCGATGGAACCTACCTTTCCCAAAGGACAGGTGATTCCGTGAGTCTGTCATCGTGCACAAGGTCCAGTGAGGGACAGAGACCACAAGGCCATGGGAAATGACAGGATGTGGAAGCCAGAGTGGACAGCAGTGGTCCAGAACATCCTTAGTGTATCTCCTCGCTACCTGGGCTGGTCTAGCATCCAAGTGAACATGGAGGTGTCCACTTACGTGGGGAGAGTGGAAGTGACATTTATTCTGCAGAAAAGTAACTCTTCCAACCTCTCGTTCTGCTCAGACCACACCTTCTTTTCATTCAGAAAGCATTTCTCCTGCTCTATAGCATGCTCAAGGTTATAAACTATTAATAACATAGTTTAATTGTACCTGTTTAGTGATAGCTAACTGAGGAATGCTTTTTGCAAGGTGGTGGATTTATTTTCTCTTGCTGCATGACCAATGACCACAAACTTAGTGGTTTACAGCAACACAAATTACTATTTCCCAGTGTCCATGAGTCATGAATCCAGGCAGAGTTGAGGTGTGTCCTCTGCTTTGGTCTTAACCAGGTAGATATCAAAGTGTGGGCTGGGCTACATTCCATTCTCATGCGCAGGGGCTTCTTCTAAGTTCGGAGGGCTTTTGACAAAATTGGTTTCCTTGCAGCTGTTGCTTGAAGTCTCTGTTTCCTTGCTGGCCATCTTCCAGGGCCGCTTTCAGATTTAAGAAGCTGTCTGCAGTTCCTTGCCACGTGGTCCCTGTGGACACTTCACAGCGTGGCTTTTGCTTTCTTCTTTGATTAGGACCGTATCTGCTGCTGCTGCTTGTCACTTTTTTCAGGCCAGCACAGATGATCTCCCTTTAGATTAACTCAAAGTTCATTGATTAGGGACTTAATCATTGGAGGGATGTCCTTCATATTCACTGGTTCTGCCCATAGTCATGCGGAGGGGATGACATAGGATGCACACACCAGGGGGTGGGAATCTTGGGGTCCATATTATACTTCTGCCCATCACAGATTGAAAATAAGAGGACAAAAGGATACAGGTCTCTGATGGGGTAGGCCAGAGCTTTCACCTTGCTCACTTAGAAGTGGCTGCCTGGAGAAAGATTATGAGACTGTACCAAGGCTTCATAGGACATAGTGTAGCCAGGACTGAAGGGAATTGTTTTCAGGTCCACCCTTGCCTTTTGTGGTTGATCACAGCTCATATCAGTCCAGTGACTGTGGCTCTAGAGGTACCACAGAGTTATTGCAAGAAGCATATGAAGCTATATATGCATTGAAAGTGTGTAGATTGAATAAATAATCATTTTCACACTAAATTTGCATACTAACTTTTCAAACGTATTAGGTAGTATATCAGTCTCCTATGGCTGCTATGACAAATTACCACCAACTTGGTGGCTTAGAACAACATAAATGTATTACCTTCCAGTCCTGGGGATCAGAAGTCCAAAATGGTCCTTACTGGGCTAAAACCAAGGTGTCAGCAGGGCTGGTTCCTTGGTTCTAGGGCAGAGCCTTTTCTAGCTTCTAGAGGCTACCTGCATTCCTTGGCTCCTGGCGTCTTCCTCTGTCATCAAAGTGCATCACTTCAAACTCTGTTTCTGCCATCACTTTGTTTGTTTGTTTGTTTGTTTGTTTGTTTTTGCTGCCTCAGGTCTTAGTTGCAGCATGTGGGATCTTAAGTTGCGGCATGTGAACTCTTAGTTGTGGCATGTGGGATCTAGTTCCCTGACCAGGGATCAAACCTGGGCCCCCTGCATTGGGAACGTGGAGTCTTAGCCACTAGACCACCAGGGAAGTCCCACTTTCTCTTTCTGATTTTGGTTCTCTTGCCTCCATTATTGGGTCGACTCAGATAACCCAGGAAAATCTCCCTCACTTAACGTCAACTGATTATGGACTTCAATTACATCTGCAAAATACTGTCATTGCAACATGTAGATTAGTGTTTGATTGGATAACTGGGAATTGTAGCCTACTCCATTGACACATAAAACTGACCATCACAGATTGGGGTGAATAAAATACAAATGTATTTGAAAGCATTACTGACTTATTTTAAAAAAGTGTACTTCGTCAGTCATGACTCGCATGTATTGTCACAGGGAAGAGGGTCTTTTGAAGCTATACAGTTGTCTTCGGCTGCGAAGAACAGGAGCACTGGTTGATGAGGGAGGACATCTCTTAGGAAGGAGAACCTCCTGGGACCCTGCAAGGGAGCCTCAAGGCCCTGGGTACTCAGACACCCACACCAAAAAGCAGGTCGAAGAGAGAAGGAAAAACACAGATGACAGGATGCTGGGACAAATTTCACCTAACTCATAATTCCCTGGAAGTTAGTCTCTGCTTCTGTAGCCTTAACCTGCTTTGCACAGATTATTTTTGTTTGCTTTGGTCTTGGCCCAAAATGAAACGCGAGGCTGTCATCAGAAATTTAGTGCCATTAGCATTCAGTGTCTTCAGAAATTTACTGCCTAAAAATCACAGGGAGAACCATGAGAACAATGATTTGATTTTTTTCTCCCTGTCATCAAGCAATTAAATGTGATGAATATGTTATACACAGTGGTGAATGTTGGAATTAATAAGCTGAAATGTCAATGCATGACTATTTGTATACTTGACATCTAACAATTACATCATTTATCATTAAAAAGATCTTGCAATCTTAAATAGAGAGCATTTATAATTAATTTTCTTGGCCTGGAAAGTCCAATTCATTCCACAGTCAAAAAGAGTCAGTGTTAATTTCTTTTCTGTCAGCCGTGGGCCACAAGTTAATGTATTAAAATCAGAACATTTACAAAAACAGACTAATTAAATTATCTCCTCTACTGTAGTAGACAAATGCACGGTTCTTATGCTGATAATCAGTCACCACAATAAACTCCAATGAATTCTCCTTGAAAGTCAAATTCTTCCCAGTGGCAATTTTAAACTGTCAAATGGCTTGAGAAATTCAGTTTGCTAGAGTAATAAAGACTATTGACTTTTGCATATCATTATTGTTAATATACTTTAAATGAGGCTGATAGGGAACTCATTAAAACAGTATTTTTCAACAGATGAGCTTGAGTTATCAGCAGATGAATGAAGCAAAAAAGAAATTATCTTAATTCTATAGAATGAGCACAGATTTTAAAATGTTTGTGCTGATGGACTTTCTATAATAAATATAATTCAGCAAATAAGATATATCTTTTTTAAATTATTTATTTATTTATTTATTTATTTATTTATTTTGGCTGCATTGGGTCTTTGTTGCTGTGCACGGGCTTTCTCTAGTTGCGGTGAGCGGGGGCTACTCTTCACTGTGGTGCGCGGGCGTCTTATCGCCGCAGTGGCTTCTCTTGTTGCGGAGCACGGGCTCTAGGCGCACGGACTTCAGTAGTTGTGGCAAGTGGGCTCAGTAGTTGTGGCGCACGGGCTTAGTTGCTCCACGGCATGTGGGATCTTCCCGGACCAGGGATAGAACCCCTGTCCCCTGCATTAGCAGGTGGATTCTTAACCACTGTGCCACCAGGGAAGTCCCAAATAAGATATATATTTTTAAAGAGAAATGCAGGGCATCTCATGACAACTTTCCACTTGAGGGCAAGATCTGGATCACCAGGAGCGATAGAAGAAATGTGAGGATATCAGTTTTGAATGTTCTGAAATATGGCAGAAGAAAATAAGTTGTCCAGAATAGTTGTTCAGAAAACATAAGCAACAAAAAAATGACACAGGTGGTATCTATGTGTTCTAAAAGTGTAAGAAAATCTTTGTGTGTTCTAAAAGTGTTAGGAAAAAAGTGAGTGTGTACACAGGCTGATTTTATGCATTACATGACAATAATGAGAATGACATAATGGCACAAATCTATTTCGGGGTCCCCAGAAGAAAAGAGAAAAGAATGATATTCTTTGGTGTCTCTAGGTTAAGATTCAAAGACTATTGTCTCATCTACTGTCTGGTAGAAAAGGAATTTTCCAGAGAATTTTGTGACTACACTAAAAACATTTCCTTAATAAGAATCACAGAGGCTCATCCAGGGAAGATGGCCTTCTTGATATGGCCAGTACTTCCCAAATTGCCTGGCATATGATAGGTGTTTGATATATATCGGTGACATAATTGTAATTTCTTCCATGATTCATTATTGATCAATGTCATATGGTAGGCCAGCCAAGTTTTCATATGATATCCTTCTTACTTTGCAACAGCTCTGTGAAATCGGCATTGTCATTAAAGTGTTACAGACGGGGTGGGTGACATTCAGAAATGTTCATGAGGGTCAAATAAGCTGGTACTTGGCAAAGCAAGGATTTGAGTCCATCCACTTTTCTTCAGTTCCAGACTTGATACCTCCCAGCTGTCAGCTATGCGTTATGGATGCAACAATGAGCAAGGCACAGCTTCCTACGTTCAAGGAATGTTTTAGCACAGAACGACTGGGAGGTAGCTTACTTTCTCTTACGGTCGATGAAGAATCTGTATATATCTGTAAGGAATAAGGAGGAGGAAAAGGAGGGGAAGGAGAAGGGGAAATTGAAGAAGGTTGAAGGAGAGTTTGAATTAGAAGCAGAATCAGAATTAGAATTAGTACTAGAAGAAGCGGGGGTGGGCATTAACTCATGGCAAGAGAGACCCGACTACAACTTAGAATCAATATCTTACTTTTGGTGAAGATAAAGGGCCTAAAAGAAACTCATGAAGGAAGGTGTGCAATCTTTAGTACCTTTAAGACCTTTAATAAGACCTAAGGACTTTAATTCTCGTTGAGGATTTTCTGTATGCCAAAGACTTTACTTAAGCGTCAAATTTAATCGTCCTAATCCTGTAAGGCGACTCTCCTGATTTACATTTTACACAAGAAAAATAATTTGCACTCAAAAGAGGTGAATTCACCCATTTAACAATGGACAGAGCCAAGGTTTGAACCCAGTGAAGATGCAGGCAGTGGAACTCCAAAGGAAGGGTTTTGGGGCCAGTTGGGATGAGTCTAGAGTTGGAGCTCCAGCTGTGGCCGTGGGTCTCTATGCACTCCCTGGGGTCCCGTCCTGAAGTGGGCGGAGAACATGTCCAGAAGAGGTATAAGCCCTGGCATTGGTACTGGATGGGTCCCCTTCATCGTCCCATTTCCAGTTTTGCCGCCGGCGCCCAGTACCTGTGGCTCTTCCTCAGAGGCTCTGAAAGGCCTAGGAATTCCCCCCCTTCCCACCCAGAGGTGTTCAGGTGTCTTCATCTTAAAGGTACAGGGGAGGGGTAAGAGCACCTATTGTAAAGATGCTGGTCCTTCAGAGCAGGGACAATGGAGAGTCAGAAAAAGGGCCTCTAAAAAGACAGCTTGGAGCGTTTGGAAAATACACCACCGGGTACTCTTCGGGGAAGGCCCGAGTAACCAGACCTATTATTACTATTATTATTTTTTTTATGAGACTAAAGAATTTATTGACTACCAGGGGAAACATAACTATTCAGCTGGATATATAATATATGGTAATTTTTATACTATTTCATATAACCTGTAATATATATATACAGGAAAGAATGATGGATTCTACATTAGAAATCGCAGGTGATGTTAATAAAATGAGCACCTGAAGAAAAAGAAAGATCTTATCAATTAGAGAAAAAGGTAACTGTATTCAACACAGAGACACTTTTAAGGAGAGGAGTTTGTCATGGAGATGAGACCTAAGGTTCCAGCGACTAGTTCTTCAAGCTAGACAATAAAGAGAGAGAGAGGAAGCAAAAATAGGATACAATTTTCACAGCAGAGATTGGATAGAAACTGGAGCAGCATTACTCTGGGCACTCTGAAGCCCTTCCCAGACGTGCTTTATTTTGCCCTTTGGCTCTTGAACCCTCTCCTCCTTTAACTGTTCCTTTCAGTAAATTCCAGGTCCACATTCTCAACTCTAACACTCACTCACATGCCCCAGTGAATGACTGAGGCTTCCCTCTCCCGGTGGGGATTTTCATCTTTATGTTAGGGGAACTGTCAGGGTCAGACACTTACTCTTCTCCTCATCCGCAAGTGAACCTCCTATCGTCATGGACTTCAGAATTGCAAATCAGCTCACAGGACTTCCTCTCAGCTCCAGCTATCTACTCTATTAACCATCCAGCTGGCACAACACCGCTACTCCTGGATTCTAGCCTAGACCACAGGAAGGTAACATCGTCAAGTGACCCATAAGTTCAGGGTCCCCATTCATACAAAATTCCATCACCATTCTTCCCTTCTTTTCTTCTTGCTGTCTTCCGTAAAAAACTGTTGAGCATCTCCTAGCTATTAGGCACAGTAATTTAGAGATAAAGTTGTCTTTATCCTTAAAAAGGTATTAGTCAAGGTTCTCCAGAGAAACAGAACTAATAGGATACATAGAGATATATACGAGGAGATTTATTATTATGGGAATTGGCTCACACAATTATAGCATCGGAGATATGCCACGTGCAGGCTTGAGAACCAGGAAATCTGGCAGTACAGTTCTGTCCACATCCAAAGGCCCAAGAACCGGGGAAGTCGTGGTGTAGCTCCCAGTCCAAGGCCAGAGGCCTAAGAACTGGGGAGGGACGCTGGTGTAAGTCCCCAAATCTGAATCTAAGGCCCTGGAAGCAGGAGCTCCGATGTCCAGGAGCAGGAGAATATAGATGTCCCAGCTCGGGAACAGAGAGAGAGAACTCATCCTTCCTCCACCTTTTTGTTCTGTTTGGACCTTAAATGAGCTGGCTGATGCCTGCCCATTGGTGAGGGAAAGCTTCCTTGTTTCCATTCTTTTCCTTCCAATAGACTTATGTCACTGAATTTGAAGTGGGTTTCTTATAAGCACAGTATGGCTGGGTCACATTTTTTAATCTACTTTTTACTGATATATTTAGATCAATTACATTTAAGATAATTATTGATAGGTTAACATTTAAGGTTGCCATTTATTATTTGTTTTCCGTTTGTGTCCTCCAGTCTCATTTCTCTGGTTCTCTTTTCTTACCTTCCTGCATAATTCTGAACATATTTTAGGATTCCATCTGGATTTATTCATAGTGCTTTTAAGTGCATCTCTTTGTATATTTTTGGTAGTGCTTGTTCTGAGTACTGCTATATCTACTTATCTGTATATCTATCAATCTATGAATTATACCGTCTAATATAATAGCGTTTTACCACTTTGAGTGAAGCGTGGAAACCTCACTCTTATTTAAGTCTCTTTGTCTTCCCCATTTAAAAATATTATTGTCTTGAGAATCAGAAGGCGCTACAATTTTTGTTCCAGTCATCAAATATGTTTTTTTTTTAACATCTTTATTGGAGTATACTTGCTTTACAATGGTGTGCTAGTTTCTGCTTTATAACAAAGTGAATCAGCTATACATAAACATATATCCCCATATCTCCTCCCTCTTGCGTCTCCCTCCCTCCCACCCTCCCTATCCCACCCCACTAGGTGGTCACAAAGCACCAAGCTGATCTCCCTGTGTTATGCGGCTGCTTCCCACTAGCTATCTATTTTACATTTGGTAGTGTATATATGTCCATGCCACTCTCTCACTTCGTCCCAGCTTACCCTTTCCCCTCCCTGTGTCCTCAAGTCCATTCTCTACGACCAGACCTATTATTGGTGAGGGCAAACATTTTCCAGAACTCTGTCATTTATACTGCTCCACACTCTGTTAAACGACCCACATTCGGTTATTTAATATAAATGAGGTGACTTCAGATTGGGCTGCTTTCTGAAACCGACAGAAAAGGCTATTCCTCTTTGTTTTTTCTTATTTATGGGGAAAAAAAACCATATATGGAAGCACCATCTGAACTCACATTATTCACAGGAGCCCTTTAGAATGTGTTCTTGAAACCATATTGCATAATCTAAAACCTGACTCACTTCAAGCTTTGCTTGCAGTAGAAGATAAAGCCCTTCCTTCATCTTCCTCACATTTTCCACCATGCAACTTATGCAGATTCTTGTAAAGCACACACGCTAAACAATTACACACACACACATGCACGCACGCACCTTGTAAGCCAGAATCCATGCAATGAGTAGCTCAAAAATCTTTATTGATTGTGTGTCATCAGATGTGACTTTGGAGGAAGAAATTTAATAACTCAACCAGTATTGCTTAATCATCTCAGAAAATGCAATTGTTTATTTATCTTCAGAAGAGTTTTCTTGCTTCAGAAGTTGCAATAATTGTTTACCTTATGCTTATTTTGACCTAGTATATGTTTGGCATATGTCAGTAGAGGGTATAGAATTCAGCCAAGTTTCTATATTTCTTAGAAAATCAAACTAAAATAAAACTTTACCAGCTTATAGTAACAGTTGATATTTCAAACTCAAGTTGAAGAAGATCTGGCTTTGAGAAAAAAGTGGTTCCTGGCAACTCTTGCTAAAATGAGTAGATAAATTATATACTTCATTTTATGCCAGAACCATAACCAGTGCATTTATACCAAAAAAACCAAAAAAGCTATTGTGCCAGTCTCTGATAATTATACGCTTTAATTTTGAGAACTACTTCTTACCACAAAAAGGTCATTACTTTCAATAGACTTGGAGTTTTTTAGAACGTGTTACCTCTGTTTGAGGTCACACATGTTATTTGTGTGTGTAAGGAAATTATTATGGAGTGAGCTGAGCAGTCATAAACCGAGCTGGGCCCTGAACGTTTAACAGCCTTGCACACAGAGGGAAGGAGACCAATATTCATCGCCTTCTTAATTACATCTGCATTTCAAAGGGGAGACATTTATGGAGACCAGCATGTGAATGCATGTTGAAACATGCCTTAAGGGGAACAAGAGAGCTGATGTTTTTCTTTCCTTTTTTTTTTTTATGGCTGTGCCATGTGGCATGCAGGATCTTAGTTCCCCTACCAGGGATGGAGCCCGCGCCCCCTGCAGTGGAAGTGCGGAGTCAACCTCTGGACTGCCAGGGAAGTCCCTGATGTTTTTCTTTAAAGTTTGATACTTCCTAAATAGCACCAACAAATAAATACTGTATTTCCTCAACTCAAAGATAAGGAAATATTTTATCTTCTTTCCCCATCTACATTTTTTGTTTCAGAAACCAAGACACATCTTACCTTCAGTTTAATGTAGCAGGTTTCTTCTCCCTGAAAATCTTCAGTATTAGACTTTTGCTATGATATACAACTGATGGTGTCTTAGAATTAAAGGAGTACAAGGAATTTGTAAGCACTGTTAAGAATTCGGTATTAGTGGCCTACTGCTGCCGTAAAAATTTATCACAAACTTAGCAGACGACATACATTTATTGTTTCACAGTCCTATAGGTGAGAAGTTTGACATGGGCTCACTAAAATCAGTCTTGGCTGGGCTGAACTTTTTTTTTTTTTTAATTAATTTTTATTGGAGTATAGTTGACTTACAGTGTTGTGTTAGTGGCAGGGCTGAACTCTTAACTGAAGGGTCTGGGGGCTGTCCGCTTTCAAGCTGTTGGCAGAACTGAGTTCCATGCTGAGGTCCGAGGTCCCCACTCCCTGTTGGCTGTCAGGTTCTCAGCTCCTAGAGGCCCCTCTCTTTCCCTGCCTCACGGTCCCTCCCGTCTCCCAGGCGAGTAATGGCAGGTGGTGTCCTTTTCATGCCTCGTCTCTCTGACTTTGTTCTGCTGCTGCAGCTCTCTGAGCCCAGCGGGGAGAGGTTCTCTGCTTTGAAGGGCTCCTATGATTCGTTGGAGCCCACCCGGATGATCCAGGGTACCGTCCCCCGTCGATGTCCTTTACGCATCTATAAGATCCCTTTTGCCACGCAGCGTAACATGTTCCTAGGTTCCCAGGATTAGAGGGACATGGGATTCCTTGGAGGCCATCCTTCTGCCTGTGACAAAGCATAATGTGTCCTGCGTGAATGGAAGTCTTCTTAAAGCCCCAAGCCAGACTGAAGGGTCCTGCAGAACAGCGACAGGGCCAGCATGAACGCAAGGAGATGCGGGAGAGAGGCTTTCAGACCTACAGCAGAGAGCACTGCTGACCCTTGTTGAAGCACACCGGTGAACACAACTTGTGTGTATGTCTCTGTAGAGTTTTCTGTATACTGAAGGAATGCGTGCCAATGACGCGAGAGAGCCGAATTCGGGTTACCTTACCTCTGGTGTTTCTGGGGTGCCATTGACAGGTTTGGCTCCTGTTTACAGCGGAAGTGTCTGGCAGCAAAGCCCCTGAGCAGGTTACTTCCTAACATTCACTTCGTGGAGTAGCAAGAAAATAATAATGTTCTCGGGAAGACTGGACCGTATTTCCAGACAATTGAACATTCCTTTATTACCTTTTCATGAAAGAATTGGCCTAAAAATGTAGCTCCTCTTGGGGTCAGTGGTGTGTCATACAGTTCTAAAATCTAATGCTCTCTGCCGTTATTTTGGAAAGAGTACCATTATTTCCATTTTGTAGATGATACCGCTCCTTTAATGAGCTGTCTCGTTTGTCCTTCAGTATTGGCGCTGCAGATGACCCTACATGGGAAGGCGTAATGAATTTAAAGGCCATGCTATGACTCCGTAAGAACCTCAGAAAATGGAAGATACAACGCCTGTTCCATAAGGGCAGGAATTGACCCATAGGGAAACTCGGCTTGTAAATTTCCTTGTGCCTAGCTACATGACTGTGCGCTAGAAACAGGAAAGCGCTTTTATAACCCCAAATTGCAAACCGCATACGTTGTCTTACACAGGGCAGATTAGTAATATGAGTGAGTCAGATATCACCTCCTTAAGTAGAAGATTTCATATCAGTGGTTACCACACTTATAGGAAACTTGTATATGCTTAGACGTGTTTAAACCCACTATTTCACCATTTAAGCTCAGTAATATTGAATACTGCGTCTCCAGTTCTGCAAATGGCTATTTCAGAAGACAAGCTGTAATTTCCAGCTGAAGTAAGATTGGATAAGTGGCCGAAAGTAAGAATATTCTGCCTTCCAACAATTTCCCAATCTTGAGAGGCAGTAAAAGGGGATTTTATGGGACCAAATATGATAGTATTTACATAATGCAGCTTAAAAAGTGCAACAATAGGCCTTTTTTCCCATGTGAAGAAATTTTAAGCAGAGACAATTATATTTGCGTAGATAACGTGACTTTTGACTCAGTAACAGAATTGCATACCCAACAGGGGTGCAATGATAAAAATACCCAGCATCTGCTTTGGGGAAATATGACTCCTGAATTCTTCAGATGAAAGATAATCAATTCTGGCACCCATTTTATTGCATCTGAATATGTGATGCGTATCTCTCTGCATTTAAACTATCTCAGTTCTGTGTGTTCTTTCTCTCTGCCGACGGTTAGAAATGCACTTTCCTTTCAACACTTTTCCAGCCCTGACTTCTCAGGGTGGTTGTTTCCTCTAATTTGCTCCCTGCCCCCTTCCCCAGGCAGGACCATCCTTTCCTTAGAGGAAACCGGGTTCAAGCCCTGGATCCTGCTGCCCTTTGCTCTTCTTGGTTCGCGATTGGTGCTGACTGATGTCCCACAGATGTGGGTAATGAGACCTCCGTCAAGTGTGATTATTCTGAATGGGCTACGACACTGTGGCTTTGCCGTGTGCCCCCCCAATATTCTCCCCAAAAGACCTTTTTTTTTTTTTACAAAACAAAACATTTTTATTTGGTCCATCAGAGCCTGAGTCTGGAAACACCCATGGAGAATCATCCTACAGGGATGGTACTGACAATTGGTGAAATAGCCTCTGTGCCAGAAGAGCTGCCGTATGTACAGGGTAAAAATACTCACAGCTCAGAGTAAAAGGAGGAATATAAAGGAGGCCCAAAGGGGAGTCTCGTGCTTCTGGGTGTTTCTCCAGGTGTAAACCCACCCCCCCGCAAGCCCCATGGGAAGCGAGGGCCCACAGACTGGGCCACCCGCGGCCTGGGGGCTGCAGGGCAGCGAGGCCAGGCGGCCCGGGACGCCGGCCTCAGTCATCCTCGGGCAGACGCAGAACTCAGGGCTGACCTGCCCCCACCCAGACTGTGGAACACAGGGAAGTCCCTAGTTTAGTGCAAAAACTGGGCACGTCAGCCCGAGTCCGTCATGTGCCCGAACCTCAGTGATGCGCTTGCACAGAAGGCTGGGGACCTGGGGTGGTGGAGCTAAGTGAGCATAGGGTTGGCGCTTACCGAGGCGGAGGACGGGGTTGGAGGACGCTTGCAGAGGCGGAGGGCGGGGGTGGAGGACGCTTGCTTACCGAGGCAGAGGGCGGGGGTGGAGGATGCTTACAGAGGCAGAGGGCGGGGAGAAATGGTGCTCAGGAGGTGGGTGATAGGGTGGATGGTGGTGCTTGTTCCTGAGCTATGACATCCTGGAGGGAGGAGCAAATCAGGAAGAAGATGGGAAACGCAATTGGGCTTCAAGGGTCTGTGGCATACTCACGTGCAGCTTCCTAATATGTAGTTGGCTTTATGAGTCTGAAACGTAGCAGACAGGTCACATGAAAAGGCTGTTAATGTTGAGAGGGCAGCTGGGGAGACTGGCATAAACTGGGGGTTAGCATACTTTTTCTATAAAAGGCCAGAGAGTAAATATTTTAAGTTTTGTGCACCATAGGGTCTCTGTTGCAGCTCTTCAGCTCTGCTGCAGCAGCTCAAAAGCAGCCATAGGCCATATGCCAAACAGTGGGTGTGGCTGTGTTCCAATAAAACTTTATTTACAGAAATGAGTGGTGGGCCTGAGTCGGTCCTTTGGCTGCAGTTTACCAACTTCTGCTATAAATTGTGAATTGAAGACATGGAACAGGTCTCTGAGGAATATAAGTACTTAAAACAGAGCCTCTGAAAGTATAAAAGTATAAAAGAATCTCCTGGGAGCTATTTCAAAGGCAGAGATTTCTCGGCCCCACACAAGTTTCACTTGCAGTAGAAATCCAAGCTTGGATTTAAGGGTTGGACAGTGAAATGAGCATAATGAAAAAGGGGAGAGGGCAGCTTCCTGGAGCCCGGTGGAAGGGGCCATGTACAGCACCCCTAAGAAATCAAGAGTAATTAGGACCACACTTCATCCATTGACCATAGCAACAAAAGTTTGGGTTTAGTGGGGGGCGCAGAAGCCTGCCTATGGTGGGTGGAGAGGCACAGGGAAATGAAAACAGAAAATAGTGGCTCTAGACAGCTTTTTAATGAAGGGGAAAGCGAAGGTGGTTTTTAATTGGAAGAAGAGTTTCCAGGGAAATGTTTGTTTTAAGGTCGGAGAGACGTCATCACATTTAAAGGCTGATGGCAAGAAGCCAGTGGAGAGGGGAGGTGAGGAGCTCAGGAGAGAGAGGGCAGCTGACGATCAGAGCCAGGGTGCTGAAGATGCAGCTGTTGGGCGACGAGGGTTTCATGGGAATAAGCATATTTATAAAGAGAATAAAAGCCAAGTGTCAGTTGCGGGTAAATTTAGAGGCAAGAAGATAAAGTGATTGCAACTGACGGCCTCTTGGGTTTTCCTAAGCCAGGCCTTAGGTCATCTGCTGAAGGTGAGCGGGGAGGTCCCGCAGCTGGTAGGCTGGAGGGGATGAAGATCTGCTGCAGGAGGTGGGAGAGAGAAGCAGGTAGGAAAGAGGAAGAGTTGTGGGTGCGCTCTGCATCGGATTCAAGTCCAGGTCCTCCAACAAGCCTTCGTTATCCCCTCCTGGGTGGTTTTCACTTCCGTTCATTCAGTCTAAGAATACCCACGGTGTGCGCATTGCGTGCCGGGCTAGAGTGGAAGATGCAGCTTCAGTGGAACGTCATCCTTGCTCTCAGGGAGACATAGAAAATATTTGCAAACAAATCAACGGACAAAGGATTCATCTCCAAAATATATAAACAACTCATGCAGCTCGATATTAAAAAGACAAAGAACCCAATCCAAAAATGTGCAGAAGACCTAAATAGACATTTCTCCAAAGAAGACATACAGATGGCCAAGAAGCACATGAAAAGCTGCTCAACATCACTAATTATTAGAGAAATGCAAATCAAAACTACAGTGAGGTATCACCTCACACCAGTTAGAATGGGCTTCATCAGAACATCTACAAACATCAAATGCTGGAGAGGGTGTGGAGAAAAGGGAACCCTCTTGCATTGTTGGTGGGAATGTAAATTGATACAGCCACTATGGAGAACAGTATGGAGGTTCCTTAAAAAACTAAAAATAGAATTACCATCTGATCCAGCCATCCCACTACTGGGCATATACCCAGAGAAAACCACAATTCAAAAAGACACATGCACCCTAATGTTCATTGCAGCACTATTTCCAATAGCTAGGTCATGGAAGCAACCTAAATGCCCATCGACAGACGAATGGATACAGAAGATGTGGTACATGTATACAATGGAATATTACTCAGCCATAAAAAGGAACGGAATTGGGTCATTTGCTGAGACGTGGATGGATCTAGAGACTGTCATACAGAGTGAAGTAAGTCAGAAAGAGAAAAACAAATATTGTATGTTAATGCATATATGTGGAACCTAGAAAAATGGTACAGATGAACCCATTTTCAGGGCAGAAGTTGAGACACAGATGTGGAGAACAAACGTATGGACACCAAGCGGGGAAAGCTGCGGGGGGGGTGGGGATGGTGGTGTGATGAATTGGGCGATTGGGATTGACATGGATACACTGATGTGTATAAAATTGATGACTAAGAAAAAAAAAAATGAATGCAACTTCAGTGGAAAAAAAAAAAAAAGACTTATGAAGGATGTTCATAAGTTCACTCCTAATAGCCTCAAAATGGAAAAGACCCAGATGTTCTTCAACAAGAGAACTTATAAAGACCTGGTATATTCACACAATGGAGAGCCACTCAGGCATAAGCACAAACCTCAGAGAAACTCAACATTGGGGCTGAATCTCAAAGCCATTTTTTGGAGTGCAGGAATCCGGACACAAAAGTTACATAGTGTATGATCCCGTGTACATGGGGGTTGGAGAGGAGGCAGCAGTAACTAGTGGGTGATAGATGTCAGAACAAGGGCCAACCCTGGGTGGAGAGGATGGGGCAGTAACTGGGAGGGGCAGGAGGGAACTTTCTGATGGATCAAAGTGTTCTTTGTTTTGACCTGGGCGGGGGTTTATGGTCATTTACAAATGTAAAAGTGATGGAGCCCTAGGCAATTAAGGTTTGTGTTTTACTGCATGAAAATTATTCCTCAGTATATAAAATGCAGTGGGGAAAAAAATGAAGGTTTGTCATGTAGATTCCACCTCCCCACAGGCAAGGATCAGCTCTAGACTAGTTTCTTTGGCCAGCTGATCTCGTTAGAGAGAAACCTCAGCCATAGTCGTCGTCTTTCTGAAGCCTCCCTATTCTCCCTCTTGGGGAAAACTTAGGATGGTGATGTCAGAACCACCCCATTTGGTTTTCTTAGCCTTCTTGAGACACCACCCTTTCTAAAGCCTCGGAATGTTATCTGGAAAGTAGTAAGTATGTAGGTGTCCTGTGCCAAGTGATTTAAGTACATAAGCTCGAAGGATCAGAATGTCCCTGAACACTGGAGTGAGTGGTTCCATTTTCTCCATGAGCATTTTCTAAGGAAATATTTGCCCTGGGTCACCCAGCTAAAGGGCAGTAGTGCCAGGATCTAGCGCATGAGGCTTCACCCCCAATACCAGAGAGAGAGAGCATCCATTTCAACTCAAATAAAGACATACATACCCCATATAACAGTTTGCTGGAATGATACATCCATGGTGTGAGGTAGGAAGGCAGACGTGTGGAAACACTGCAAGAAAAGTAATTTACTTTATCCTGGTGTCTAGAGCAGGCATGCTCCAGACTGAGAATTTTCCTTTGTCCAGTTTTGGTCGTCAACTATTTACATACAAACTGATCAAATTAAAGGAAACCTCTAGAATCAGATGCATCAACCCTTCAACACTTGTTCTTCCCGTGTGGGTAAGTGCCACTTTGATTATGCCCAGTTGTAGCAACCAACAGTCATTCTTTTCTTTTTAATTGTGGTAAAATAAAATAGGCCATTTTAGCCATTTTTAAGTGTACAATTCAAAGACATTCATTATATTCACACAGTTGTGCAACCCATCACCACTGCTTCTAAAACTTTTCCACCGCCCCACACAGAAACTCTGACCCATTAAGCAATAACTGCCCACACCCGCTGTTCCAAGCCCCTGCTAACCTCTAATCTACTTTCCATCTCTATGAAGGCAGCAATCTTTCTTGACGTGATTTATGGGAGGTACTAATTTCTTGCAGGTAAAGGTTTACTTTATTTAATGCCCTTGGTTGAGGATGCTAAAATTAGGGTCTTGTTGTTCCCCTCTCTGTCGCCATAGACATTTGGACAAATAACTGAATCACTACGTCATAAAGCACTAACATTTCCAGGAGAGAAAATAACATCTTTTCTCATCTTAAAGGACTGTATTTATTTCACCAGTAGAGAATGACTGGTGAAATGACTCTGTCAATTAATGTGTGTGTGTGTGTGTGTGTGTGTGTGTGTGTGTGTGTGTGTATTACAGGTATACATGGTAGAATGAATCATCTCTGATTTAGACATCTATCAGATTCTTCCTTATATAAAAATACATTAGTAGAAGAACCATTTCTTTGCCAAATTCTAACATAATTATGGACAGTAAGTCACCCAGCAAGTCATGTGTCGTACACTATAAATAAGCAGTGTCCTCCATCCCGGAGCAAGTGTGCAGCCAGAAGGCCTCCTTGGCCTCACCTCGCACAGCAAAAGAGCCAGGCATCATCCTGTTATCTTCATCAACTCCTGTCTTCACAAACAGTGTGGCATCTCGCAGAGAAGCGGAGATAAGATTTTTTTTTTTTTCTAATGCTCACTTCTTAGAAGTCTGTAATCCATTCCCAGTATTTAAAGGTGGAACAATCTGACTGTTTTTACCTGAGACAGAGTTCTGAGGTCAGATTCAAAGCTAAGGGCAGTAATCTCATGACAAAGGAGGGAGCCTCATTGAAACAAATCTCTCTCTCTGCTTTCAAGATCTCATACTTTAGACAATTTGCATTGTATATTAATGATGCCGTTTTGGATTTTCTGTGTTCTTCTCATATCTGACTACGTGTTTTTATTGCAGATTCACAAAGGTGAGATTTGGCTGTGCTGTCTTGCCCCAGGGAGCAAGGAGATTAATATAACACGGCAGTAATGTAGGGTTGATTTCTCTGTGTTCTGAGAAATACTCTGTGTGATTTCTTTTTCACATTGTTATCACTGTCAGTTTCATCCTTTTATCAACAGGCTCTTATCACAACCATTCTTCTGTGTAGAGTTAGACAGCTGTCAACATTTTCCTATCTGTTAGTTTGAATAAGAAAAGGTCTAATATTCCAAAACTCTTTTCACCCTCTTGTACCCTTGGCTGATTTAAAACTTTGTATTATTGCGATTCATTGTGACTAGGTATTGCGTCAAATCTCAATTATGACTTTAAGTATCATTCTTCTTCCCCTAACCTCTGTCCTTCTTCCCAGTAGTGCCTCAGGGGGTTGCCTCAAATGCGGAACTGAATTTGCTGGGTTTAGTAGTTAATCAAAGCGATTGAATGTGAATTAAATTCAGGCCTCTAGAGACGAGAGTTTATTCACCCTTTGCCAAAGAATATTCACCCTTTGCCAAAGAATAGCCTCTTCTTTTAAGGACCAAAAAGCCTACTAAGTATTTCTTGGCCTTCTGATAGTGTGTGCAGGGTAACTCTTTGTGGAAATGAGTAAGATGTGAGTATAGGGATATATCAATATAATCCCCAGAAGGGAAACTTTACATTACAGAAGTGAGTTATGATGGACAGTATGTACACATTTTACAGGCCTTCAAAATGATTATCTTGTAGAGTCTGTACTCCTTATGCTTTCAGAGTATGGATTGGTTTTTAGAAAAGCCTTGAAAATTTCATGAAGGCATCTGTACCCTAAAGGGAGGTGTTTAGGGGAGAGGAGAGAATTTGTTTCTGTGGGCATTTGGTGCTGCCTGGAACTCTTCTCCCAAAATGAAACATTGTCTGGAGGACCATAAGTGAGGCAAGGATGTCTCTTATTAGCAGTACCAGCTGGAATCAACCCGCTTTGGGAAGAATAGCATCACGTATAATGAAAATGATACTTGTTCATTCATAAAGGAAGGCTAAACTTGGGTCATCAGAATATTGTCCAATAGGGCTTGTGAAGCAATGGAAATATGACCCTTTCGTGAAGAAAAGAGTTTTCCAAGGCCCCTGTCCTTGACAACATCAGACAGATGGGAGTGACAGAAAGGAGCCTGAGTGGATGGAATTCTCCTTGTGCTCTTCCTGTGGAATAGTACTGGGGTTAAAGCAGGATGGGAGCTAGGTGCTGGGAGCTGGCTGGAGCACGCCAGCCTCTGAGAGACCAACCGAGAGCAGAGCCTAGTGTCAGCTGCACACGGTGGGCAGGTGCTATCAGAAGCTCGAGTGGATGGGTCTCAGGAGAAGAACAAGATGAGTCACACTTCACACAACCGGAACCTGTCTGCAGTGCCATCATTGTCCAAGACGGGGCGTCCCAGGGTGCCCAGCTGTCATCTGCGTGCACCCAAGGGAAGTCGGGTAGATGGTGGCGATTTTCTCACCTCTGACCTTAGGGAGATAAAAAGAAAAAATGGGAATTGGTGCTGCTGATCGCTTTTCCTTTTTCACTTATCACACCGACTTAAGCAACCTCTCCTCCTCCATGTTTTAATGCCTGGTATAAAATGTGCCCAAGCAATTTTAACCATGCTTATGTTTCAGATGAAGATTGAGTTGAACTAGGCTGTCTGTAATCATTCAAACTAGCTGCATGCCATTGGGCAAAAAGGATATAAATGTTAGTTAAATGATTCAGTAAACATTTATGGACCACTAAATCACTGGACCAGAAGCTCTTTAAAAGCAAGGACTGTGTCTTGTTCACAGTGTACCCCTGGTACCCCCTGCATCAGGGCACAAGATTGCATAGGTTCATCAGGGGATGGTTGGTTGAGTGAATAACATGTTCTTGTTATGTATCTGACACAAAAACAAATAAATGAATGCTATTCTCAAGGAACTCCCAGTGTGGAGGGATAACTGACTTCCTACTAGTATTGTATCTGTACTATAAAAGATTATGGTTTATAAATGACAAACAACAGAAATAGGGAGGAGAAAGGCATTAATTCTGCCTTTGGACAGGGGATCAAGGCGGTCCGTGATGCCCAGTTAGGAATGCGTTTGAAAGGTGAAGAGAGGTCCATCAACGAGAGGAGGGAGGAAGGAGGTGGCTTTCCAGGAAGAGCAAGGGTGTGGACGCCTGAGTGTGCGTGGCTTGCCCAAGGATCCATCAGGTGTCTGACATAGCTCAAGCCTAAGATTTGCAAAGGGGTGTGGCTCAATATGGAAGAAAATTGCAGGATATGATCAGATTTAAATTTTCCTATGGCTTCATCCTTTTTATTCAGTAGGAAGCCCTTATATCACATGACGGGAGAGCCTGGATTTAGTGAGCCCATTAGAGACTGTAGATGTCATTCAAACAAGACAGGACTAGTGTCTGCAGTAGAGTGTGGGGACTCTTTGGGCGACAAAGATGTTGTGTGGATAAACATGTTGGAGATAGAAAGGACCACAACCAGGGACTTCCCTGGTGGCGCGGTGGTTAAGAATCCGCCAGCCAATGTAGGGGACATGGGTTCGAGCCCTGGTCCGGGAAGATCCCACATGCAGCTAAGCCCATGCGCCAAAGCTACTGAGTCTGAGCTCTAGAGCCCACGAGCCACAACTCCTGAGCCCGCACGCCACAACTACTGAAGCCCGTGCTCCACAACAAGAGAAGCCACCGCAATGAGAAGCCCATGCACCGCAACAAAGAGTAGCCCCTGCTCGCTGCAACTAGAGAAAACCTGCACGTAGCAACGAAGACCCAACGCAGCCAAAAACAAATAAATAAATAATAATTTAAAAAAAGAAAGAAAGGGCCACACCATGTAACCTGTGATTGATGGTGTGGGGCAGAGGGAGGGGGGCAAGCTGACAGAAGTTTCTCTCTTACTCCAGAATATTTTTGCCTTTCGTTTACCTGTGTATCTATACCACCCCCAGAAACCCAGGTTAATTATGGTGAGAAGAACAGGGCTTTGGGGTCACCAATAGCCAATGTTTGTATTCCTGCTTTGAGTGTTTTGAGGAAATACTGTTTACAGTTTTGCCAGAATCTTAGCCCAATGCAATATTGTCCCATGAATGAATGGGAGGTTTTTTAATGTGCTGGAGAAGGAATCTTGCATAAAACAGAGCAAAAAAGAGTTCACATTTTTATTGCAGAATCAATTATAGAAGCCCTAGATAATTACTGACAGTCAAGGCACCTTTTCCTCTAGAAGATGGATACATTGTTGCTGTATCACACGACATGTAATTTATTTAATTCGAAAAAGAAACAAGATCTCAGTTGTCCTAAAGATTATAAGATTAGGTGTGGTTCTTGCTAGGAAGCCTAGAAGATGTGCGATAGGGTGCAATTTGGGGTACCCATGCAGCAGAAGAAAATATAACAAATAAAAAGTTCCAAAGTTTTCAGTAACATGAAGGCCATACTAAGACACAAGAAAACTATAAGAAAATAAAAAATAAAACATTTAATTTAGTAAAATCTAGAAAATGTAGACTTCTGATAAGATCATAAAGGTGTTTCTCACAGGGTTAGGGATGGCTGATGTGTTAGCCATCTGAGGAAGCGCATCAGATTTCTTGAAAAGGGAGATATAGGTACGCACGTATCTGTGTGTGTGTGTGGTAGATATTTTTGTATATGTAATTAGTAAATGCATATGCTAGCATTGTAATTTCTTTGATTTGGTTTTTGGAATTTTAAATAACATTAAAGAATAGAATGTCATCTTTTTATTTATTCACATAGGACATGTTTCCTTATATTTCTTTTTCCTTTAAAAAATGTATAAAATGGTGACTCTAGTTAATAACCCTGTATTATATCATTGAAGTTTCCTAAGAGAGTAGAACTCAGTTGTTCTCACAAAAAAAGAAAGGAAGGAAGGAAGGAAAGGAGGGAGGATAGGTGATGGATGTGTTTAATTTGATGGGGGAAATTCTTTCACAATGTGTGTGTGTGTATAAAATCATACTGTACACCTTTATTATCTTAGAATTTTGTCAGAGGGAAATTGGGGAAATTGGTATAAACTTCTATGGTTTAATTAGCACTGCAAATTAACACACAGTTTTGTTCTTTTGTCACATTAATGATCAGTTTTGTTCTTAAAGTCTTTATGGGTTACCAGGGTGTGAGCACCAGGGACTGTTTTCTATGTAGCGGAATATTTGACTGCATGGTATTAAGAATTTAGAAACTGACTTTAAAATTCTAATAGCCTATCTAATTTAGCTGTGGAAAAGCATCATTATTATTAGTTATCTTATTCCAATGAAAAACATATATGCCAAAATATTTTTGGAGAAATTAAATTGCAATATCAGTTTTATCTTGAGCAGTTACAATTAATGTGTAAGTGCAGTGAAACGTGGTTTTTAGAACTTCTTAACTTATATGCTTAAGGAGATTTGGGATACTTTATAGGACACTTTTTCAGAAGAAATACTGAATTTCAGAAAGTTTGAAAATGTCATACAAATTGAGGGGGAAATCATACAACTTGATAGCCACATAAATTGACTTAAAAATACCACTTTATAAGGTGCAAATTTAATTTTTAGAAAACCAAAAGCAAAGTTATTACCTAATAAAAACATGAGAGAAATTTTACCTCACCCTTCTGAAGCATTGTCTTTAGTAAAGCAAGTCTCTTAGTCTGGGCTGAACAAGGGTCTTCGGGGGGTTTTGACCCCTTTTTCAATTATATACAAATTTTGTGTGCATGTTTTAGAACAAGGTCCACGCCTAGATGGACGTTAAAGACTTTCTTCAGTATGTGTTTTCCTTCTGGCTCTGCCTCCCCATCACCTAGTACTGTGTTCAGAATACACTAGCATTCAGTGGTGCTGTTGTTGAATTACGGATGAATGTGTAAAACTGGAAGTTATAGAAAGAGTGCAAACTTATAGCTGATAGAAGAGAATTAACTTATTAATTGAGGAAGGGATTTAGCGACAGGGAAGGTCATTAGGGGCCGGAGAATTTACAGGGAACCAGATAAAAAAATAAAAGCAACAGGGTATTTTTGATACTGCACATATTGTAAGGTTACAGCTTGGTGAATTTTCACTACTGTGAACACATGCAACCACCACTCAGATAAGCGAGCACAATATTCCCAGCCACATAGACCCTTTCTCATGCTCACTCCTGGTCACTAAGCATCTCCCTCTCCACAGCTAACCGTACAATTGACTTGACATTGTAAATAACTTTTGTCTGTTTTGAACTTTACCTACATCATACGTCATACTGTATGTTCTCTTTGTGCCTGTCTTCTTTCACTCAGTGCTAAGTGTGTGGGATTCTTCCATGTACCTCCATGGAGCAATAGTCCCTTGATTCTTATTACTGTCTTGCAGCCTATTGTTGTAATTTTACCACCGTTCATTTATCCATTCTGCTGTTGGTACACGTTTCCCTTTTTTCCTCTATTACAAATGGCACTGCTCTGAGTATTTATTTATTTATTTATTATTTGTACATTCACAACAGTGTGCAACCATTCCCTCTATCAAGGTCTGTACAAGTTTCATCACCTGCAAATGCTCTAAGTATCCTTCCTTGTGTGCATTTTTGATGGATGTATACATGAATTTCTGTTGTGTATGTACATATGAGTGTAATTTCTGGGTCACAGCTATATATTTGGGTTGGCCAAAAAGTTCGTTTGGGTTTTTCCATAAGATGCTATGGAAAAACCTGAACGAACTTTTTGGCCAACCCAATATGTATTTAAAAATAACGATCACGAGGGAGGAGATATGGGGATATATGGATATGGATAACTGATTCACTTTGTTATAAATCAGAAACTAACACACCATTGTAAAGCAATTATACTCCAATAAAGATGTTAAAAAAATTAAAAAAAAATAAAGATAACGATCACGAAACTGCCATGTAGCTTAGACATTGATATTTTACAGGATAACACTGTTTGGGTTTTAAAATACTATGGTTCATTGCAGACAGTTTGGGCAGTTCAAAAGGTCATGAAGTAAAGAATAAAAATCATGCATAATGCTCACATCCAGAGACAGCCACTCTTAGTGAGTCAAGGTGTCCTGGCTAACCTTTTATGTGTGCATTTCACTGACTACTTTTAAACCATTTATTTTTACTCAATTGTGAATTTTATTTTATAGCTAGTCCTTTAGAAAATATTTTTAGTGGTTGAATAGTTATTCTATGCTACGTGTCTATCATGGTTTATTTTCCAATTTTTGGACTCATAGGTCATTTCTAACTTTCACTGTTTTAAAATACCAATGTTGTGGGTCATTGTGCATCCGTCTTTGTGGGTATATATCTCTGTTTTCTTAGAATTACTTCCTAGAGGTGGAATTTCTGGGAATAAGGGTATTATCAGTCTTAAGGTTTGGTATGTATTTCCACCCTGACCGTACCAGGGTATGCCAGTTTGTGTCTCATCTTAGCAGTGTGTGGAATGTATGAATCACCGTTTCTCCACATCTCAGCTATGCTGGTGGTCTAATGAAAATTCTTTGGCAATTTGGTTAGCATAGGTCATACTGGAAATTATGTGTGTCCTAAAATACAACAGCCAGATTGTTTACACAGAAATGCATCAGCTTCTTATAGTAGAGATGAAAATGGAAGTTTAAACAATATTAGAATGGTTCAAAAGAAATATGCTGATCTATAGGCAGGGTAAATGTTTATCAGACTAGTGATATGTAGAATGTTCTAGAACTGTCTCCTGTGCCTCCATTCTCATATAAAACATTTACCAGCATTTTATTATCGATACAAATATTCATGCTGTGCCTGCTGGGTATTATTTTAAAAACAGCACACCATTCTTGCCCTGTGTACAGTGTAGTAGGGAAATCTTAAAGTCCATCAAAGAGTTAAACAACATTATAGGAAATAAGAGTTCAGGACAACAGTAGAAGCATTTTCATGAGGCATTTGATGATAATAATCACAGGCGTTTCAAAGATAGGTGGCTGTTACAGCAAAGAAGGTGAATTGGACAGATTTTCAGGGAAGGAGGGACTGAGAGTCCCTGGGTTGTTCCAAGTTGGGGAGGCCTTCTAGGAGTTCTGAAAAGTGTGAACAAAATCCCCAAAGAGGAAAACTCAAGACATTTTTTTCAGCTTTATTGGGGTATAATTGACAAAATTCTAAGATAATAAAGGTGTACAGTATGATTTTATATACACACACACACATTGTGAAAGAATTTCCCCCATCAAATTAAACACATCCATCACCTATCCTCCCTCCTTTCCTTCCTTCCTTCCTTTCTTTTTTGTGAGAACAATTGAGTTCTACTCTCTTAGGAAACTTCAGTGATATAATACAGGGTTATTAACTAGAGTCACCATTTTATACATTGGATCCTCAGATCTTATTCATCTTATAACTGAAAGTTTGGACCCTTTGACCAACATTTCCCTGTGTCCCCAACCCCAACCTTCTGTTTCTATGAGTTTGATTTTTTTTTTAAGATTCCACATATAAGTGAGATGATGCCATATTTGTCTTCTCTGTCTGGCTTATTTCACGTAGTGTAACTCTAGATTCATCCACGTTGGCTCAAATGGTAGAATTTCCTTCTTTTTTATGGCTAAATAATTCAAAACATTTTGGAAGAGTGCAGTTAAATCTTTGGACGCAAGGATTGACTTCTTTGAAAATCTGAATTCCGGAGTTGAAGAGTGGGTTAGGAAAAGAGAGTCCATTGGCGCTGAGCGGCCAGAGACGGTGGTCTCAGTGCAGACTGGTTCATGGTCTTCTCCTGCGGGCCAGATCTTAGGTGATTGTGAGAAGTGGGATTTAAAGGAACAGAGAGACAGGATGCAGAGGGAAGGACACTTGTGAAGCCTAGTGTGGCCAGGTGATTGCTAGGCTAGATGCAGTGGACAGAGAATTGGTCACCTGAGAAGTTAATGTGCACAGATCTGGAGGAATGAGAACAACGTGTAGCCAGGAGTATGCAGGAACCTTTTACTGATTTAGCGATTTTGCCTTGTGCTTGCCATCGTCATCTTATGATTGCCCCTGAAATGGGCGAAGGTTTCCTGGTGAAGACAACAGAAGGGAGGTACTGTGCCGTATATTTATAGGTTTTTGCAAAATTGCCGGTGCACACCTGTTTAGGAAATTATGGTAGAGCAGCAAATACATTTGCATGTGTACAGCAGCTAAGGAAGTTATGAAAATGAATCAAAGTACAGGCTCCAGAGAATTCAAAATGCTATTCTCTCCCTATTCTACCCTCCCCCAAAAGCTTTATTGATCATCTTTAGGACTCCAACTGTTTATTCTGAAATTTAATAAATGGGAGGAAAATATCACACATATATTCTGTCTTTTCTGAATGGATTTTACTTCAAGGTAACCAGATAGTCTATGATGGAAAGCCATTCTTTGTAGAGAATCACATTAATAAACAAAGGAGGGATAATAGAATTAGAACATCACGCTTTGCTGCCCCTAATGATGTCATACATCAAGGCAGTGATCATCGGTGGCTGCTAAAATCTTTAGGTGAAAGTTGATGGGAGCTTTCAAATGGTTCCATCAGGGTGACCCCTCCAGAACCCCATGTCAGTCTTATCTGTATTAGCAGTGCCTCCTGCTGGGATGCAATAAGCTCCACCAAGGAAGTATTCTTGCCTTCCCCCCCCAACAAAAAAAAATCAACCCTCAATCTAATCAAGTCTCTAGAGCTAAACAGCACTTTGTTTAGAAATACATGTGATAAAGGAGCATGTAAAAAATCACCACAAGAACACAACGTGTAACATTCTAGATTGTGGGAAATCTTATAGGACTATCGACTCAGGTTCTGAACGATATAAGTGACATAGGAGAAGAATGCTGGGGAGCTGAAAGAAGTTTAGGTGACGTATCAACCATAAGAATCCTGATGCAAACAGGTTAACTGCTGAAACTTTATCTTTCTGCAAAAAGTCAAAAAATAAATGATGATGGCTGGTATTACATGATACTTAGGAATATTTGTTCATTTTGTTTGATGTGGTATTGTGGTTAAGTTTTTAAAAGCCCGGATTAGAGATATCTGGTGAAGAAGTTATAGGTAAATGATGATATTTTGACTCAGAGGGTAGTCAACCATTCTGGTTTACCTAGGACCGGGTGGATTCCTGAGATACGGGACTTTCAGTGCTATGGGATGGTCCAGGGCAAATATGGACAGTGGGTCTTTCCATCTGAGGTTTGCTTTAAAAAGCTCCATTAAAGGAAAAATAGAGAGAGAGCGCTTTTGAAAAATGTTGATGGTGAAATTGAGCAGTGGATACCTAGAGGTTTACGACTTCATTCTGTCTATTTGGGACTAGGTTTGAGAATTTCTGTTATAATAAAAAATAAGATAGTAAAGATAATAATAAAATGATCTCTACTTTTAATAGTGTTTCTGAATGATAAGGGTATCTTTTCTCCATTTTGTCATCATCTGGGGAATCAAGGAGTCAAAATAAGAAGGAATCTCAGGGAATTTGTGGATATGGTGAAGGCCACTCAAAGTGTGTGTTATAGGGAGAACTTTTGGCAAAGATGCAAAGCTGGGGAGATTTCCTTCTATTTGGACCATATGTATTTCCACTGGACACGCCACGCCAATGATTTACTTACCGGCTAGATAATGGCAAACTCAGGAAATAATTAATTTACAAAGAACATTATTTATATCGGAGACTGGGTGTGAGGTCTTGTTGGAAATACAGGGCCAATATACTCATATAGCATCTTTCTCCAAGGAGTGCTATCAACAGCAAGTTAATTCTGTGGTGCTGAATGTGAGGTCGACAGGAAACAGATATTTCTGAGAAATTGAATTGAATCTTTTGAGTTCAAATGGCAGTTTAATGGCATAAGGAAAAACTCGTGAAGGAAACAGAGACCCCTGTCACGTAATCTAATATTTGACAAGTTTTGCACAAACGTTTTGACAACTTTCAGGTCAATGTTTGACAGTGTTCCGATTATTCAACCTGAAAGAGGCAGCCAAATGCCAGGTTACCTGTATAATGTTAAAGAGATAAAATAAAACGGTGTCAGGAGATTACAGTCAGCCCCAAATATTTTCGCTTTCTAGTTGGGTACAAGTTGACGCTTATTTCTAAAAACCCTTTCGGCTTACGTCAATAAAGAGAATGTGAGAAAAGCAAAGGCGGCTGAAAACGGCAGGGTCAGGCGGAGCAAGCCTGGAGGAGACCCGCCGCCCGCCCCGGCCTCCGAGCTTCCGTGGGCACCGCGTGGGATGCCGTCCACACGCGTGTGCACACGTGCTCGTGCCGAGCCCTGCGCCCGGCCAGCGTGCTCGTGCGCGGAAATGCCCGACTGCACGAGTGGAAGCGACTGGCCGGGCCCCTGGTCTCTGCAGACCAAGCTTCCCGGAACCGGGTCATTCTACCTCGCAGGATGGCTGTGTGTGGTCACGTGCGTGTCACAGATGCGCATGTGTCCATCCCCGAACCTAGACGTGAACTAGGACACCACATCCGTATCCGGGGCAGGAAACCCCAAAACCTGACCAGCAGAACAAGGCGGCCGGGAAGAGAAGTGACTAGTTTTTTATTTGAAGCTGGCGTCAGCACCCTGTGGGAGGAAGTACTGAGATTCCAGTACTGGAAACAGCCAGCTTTGCTTTGTTTTACTGACTACAGATCCTTGAAAGTCTGATGACTGGGATAAAATACGACCTTTGTCTGTGATGGCGTTCAGGTGAGAGCAGCTGGGATTTGGCTCCCGGGAGCTCTGCAGTAATAGAAAATATCATTTGTTTCAAAGGTTCAGGAAGCAGGCTGTGCCTTCTGGAAAGGCCGGTTTGGGGGTTCACATGTACACAGCGCCATCACCAGGGCAATCTGGGACATGCAGGATCCCCAGAGCTAGTGCCTGCAGTCGGGAAGAACCCTGCAGGGAGGAAACGCCTAACCTGTTATCATCACCATCCTCGTCATCATCATCATCACCATCATTGTCATCATCATCATCGTCGTCGTCGTCGTCATCATCATCATCATCATCATTAGCAGCAGAAGCAGCAGCCTCATCCGTAGGACCAGGAGAGATCCGTGTCTGCAGGCTCCATGCCAGAACTGCAAATAAATAGGGACCTCCCAGTCTAAGGAGTTGCGCTCGAGAGAGCTGAGAGCATGCTCTGAGCAGAGTTAGGGGATGCAGGCTTGGAGTCAGAGTAAGGAGGGAGAAGCCCAGAGGAGGCGACGGGTGGAAGCGGGCGATGGCTGGGGCGCTTCCTCCGCGACGGCTGGGCTGGGCTGGGCTTTGCCCCTGAGTTCCAGAGCAAGCCTCACGTGCGAATGATAAGCCCCAACTCCCAGCAGTCTTCTCCACAACTTGTCTGCTCAGCTGGCCTTTGTGTTTCCTCTCAGGAGGAGAAAGAAATGTCCAAGGGCAGCGTGGAGGGTTAGCCAGTATTGTGGGAATTGCCAAAAGACAGAGGTTTGCTGAAATCGCGGGGATTCACCCTTTACTTGCCCTGTGACCTAAGTCACAACACTTGCTCTGTGTTTGTGTTGTCGAATGAGCACATTGGGATAAAATTTGCAAGTTTTGCAGAGTAAATGAGATACAAAAAGCACCAACATAAACGTGCTGAAATAGTCTCTTTTAAATAGTTAATAATAATGTATAAAATCTAGTCTTGACGGGGAGAGATCCTGGGTGCAAATTGGTCCAAAAAAGGGTGTAATTGGCTTGATACTGCATTTGTTGTGGCAGCAAAGTGTAGGAAGGAGAGGCTCAGAAGCTAAAAGTCCCCGATTTCCCTTGGGTCGGCCTTTTTATTGAAGAATTCATACGCTACATGCCCATTTTAAAGAAGATCCTAATAACAAGCAATAACTAATCAATGATTATTATGATTGTTTTAATGAGCACCTGCTATGTGATGTGTGATCCATTCAGCAATTTCCCACTGACTCTCTCTTTCACTCTTGAGAACCAGGTGGGTGAAATTGTACCTCTTTTTAGAGAGGAAGGAATTGAATGAGGCACCAAGAGATTTTTTTCTTATTGCTGTAAAGTTCATTCAACTTGGAAGGAGCAGGCCCTGAGGTCTGCCTGGCTTTACAGATAGAAACTTTTTCAGGTGAATTCTGACATCAAAAGAGTGTATACAGTATTTTTTGCAATCAGTTATGCAATATGAAAAAAAATATTGTGACCCTTTCTCAAGTGTGTGTCTAATTTTCGTGTAATATATAAATGACTACAAATAGTCGCCTATGTATTAGTCATCTATGTAATTATATTAGACTTGGGTAAAGTTACATGGTTTGTTACTTAAAGAAAAAAAACTTTAAGGCATAATTTACTGATATCACATGCTAGTTTGGCAATTTCACTTTCTACTTTTTTCTTTATTTTTCCTTTTTACTCTCTGTCAGTATTAATATAGGTAACCTACCTATACCGTGTTGCCTTCATAAATTAATAAAAAAGATTGGTAATTGTGAAATACTTTTTAAGTGAACTCTGGGGAAAAATGTGTCACATATCTAAAGTATAAAGAGAATTCCCTGACTTAAACATCTGTACTTAATGGCAATACTGATTTTAAAGTCTCCCCACCTCACTTTTGTCACCATAGAAACACCGACTCTTTTTCTACTTGAGTATGTATGGGAATTAAAGGATGAAATTACTGCCATCTTGTGTTGCATTTGTTAAATGTTATTCAACTGCCCTAGAGAAAAATTGAAATAAATCTTCACATTTCCAGCCCCTGGGTTTCACTAAGTAGGGAAAGCTCTTCTTCATCACAGGATGAGGATTATAAATATATTTTAAGTTCACTTAATGAATATTTAAATTTAAAATACAACAAAGCACCTGCATGATCATTTCTCTTCATACAGAAGAATCACTCTTTAAGTCTGACAATGCAGAATTTTTTTTTTTTTGCCTTGATCTCATTACATCAAAATATTACTTAGTTATCTCAATAACTTTATTTAAGTGATAAAGTTACCTGTATTATTTAAAAGCTGTTAGGGTGAACGACTAGTACAGGCATACCTCATTTTATTGCACTTTATATCGCTTTATTGCACTGCAAGTTACTTTGAATTTTACAAATTGAAAATTTGGGTCAACCCTGTGTTGTCAGTTGATGGTTAGCACTTTTTAGCAATAAAGCACTTTAAGGTATGTACATTGTTTTTCTGGGTTTTTTTGTTTGTTTTTTTAAACATAATGCTATTGTACACTTGGTAGACTACAATATAGTGTAAACATAACTTTCTTTAAATAGATCTTTATTAGAGTATAATTGCTTCACAATACTGTGTTAGTTTCTGTTGTACACCAAAGCGAATCAGTCATGTGCATACATATGTCCCCATATCCCCTCCCTCTTGAGCCTCCCTCCCACCCTCCCTATCCCACCCCTCTAGGTGGTCACAAAGCACCGAGCTGATCTCCCTGTGCTATGCGGCTGCTTCCCACTAGCTAGCTATTTTGCATTCGGTAGTGTATATATGTCCATGCCACTTTCACTTTGCCCCAGCTTCCCCCTCCCACCTGTGTCCTCAAGTCCATTCTCTATGTCTACATCTTTATTCCTGCCCTGCAACTACATTCATCAGTACCATTTTTTTTTTTTTTTAGATTCCATATATATGTGTTAGCATATGATATTTGATTTTCTCTTTCTGACTTACTTCACTCTGTATGACAGACTCTAGGTCCATCCATCTCACTACAAATAACTCAATTTTGTTTCTTTTTATGGCTGACTAATATTCCATTGTATATATGTGCCACATCTTTTTTATCCATTCATCTGTTGATGGGCATTGAGGTTTGTTCCATGTCCCAGCTATTGTAAATAGTGCTGCAGTGAACATTGTGGTACATGACTCTTTTTGAGTTATGGTGTTCTCAGGGTATATGACCAGGAGTGGGATTGCTGGGTCATATGGTAGTTCTATTTTTAGTTTTTTAAGGAACCTCCATACTGTTTTCCATAGTGGTTGTATCAATTTACATTCCCACCAACAGTGCAGGAGGGTTCCCTTTTCACCACACCCTTTCCAGCATTTATGGTTTCTAGATTTTTTGATAATGGCCATTCTGACTGGTGTGAGGTGATACCTCATTGTAGTTTTGATTTGCATTTCTCTAATAATTAGTGATGTTGAGCATCTTTTCATGTGCCTCTTGGCCATCTGTATGTCTTCCTTGGTGAAATGTCTATTTAGGTCTTCTGCCCATTTTTTAATTGGATTGTTTGTTTTTTGGTATTGAGCTCCATGAGCTGCTTGTATATTTTGGAGATTAATCCTTTGTCTGTTGTTTCATTTGCAAATATTTTCTCCCATTCTGAGGGTTGTCTTTTTGTCTTGTTTATGGTTTCCTTTGCTGTGCAAAAGCTTTTAAGTTTAATTAAGTCCCATTTGTGTATTTTTGTTTTTATTTCCGTTACTCTAGGTAGTGGATCAAAAAAGATCTTGCTGTCGTTTACGTCAAACAGCGTTTTTCCTATGTTTTCCTCTAAGAGTTTTACAGTGTCCGGTCTTACATTTAGGTCTCTAATCCATTTTGAGTTTATTTTTGTGTATGGTGTTAGGGAGTGTTCTAATTTCATTCTTTTACATGTAGCTGTCCAGTTTTCCCAGCACCACTTACTAAAGTGGCTCTCTTTTCTCCATTGTATGTTCTTGCCTCCTTTATCGTAAATTAGGTGACCATATGTGCGTGCATTTATCTCTGTACCCTTGATCTATATTTCTGTTTTTGTGCCAGTACCTTACTGTCTTGATTACTGTAGCTTTGTGGTATAGTTTGAAGTTGGGGAGCCTGATTCCTCCAACTCCATCTTTCTTTCTCAATATTGCTTTGGCTATTTGGGGTCTTTTGTGTGTCCATATGAATTGTAAAATTTTTTGTTCTAATTCTGTGAAGAATGCCATTGATATTTTGATAGGGATTGCATTGAATCTGTAGATTGCTTTGGGTAGTATAGTCATTTTCAGAATATTGATTCTTCCAGTCTAAGAACATGGTATATCTCTCCATCTGTTTATGTCATCTCTGATTTCTTTCATCAGTGTTTTATAGTTTTCTGAGTACAGGTCTTTTGCCTCCTTAGGTAGGTTTATTCCTAGGTATTTTCTTCTTTTGGTTGCAATGGTAAATGGGAGTGTTTCCTTAACTTCTCTTTCTGATTTTTCATTGTTAGTATGTAGGAATGCAAGAGATTTCTGTGCATTAATTTTGTATCCTGCAACCTTAACAAATTCATTGATTAGCTCTAGTACTTTTCTGGTGGCATCTTTAGGATTTTCTGTTTATAGTATTATGTCATCTGCAAACAGTGACAATTTTACTGCTTCTTTTCCAATTTGTATTCCTTTTATTTCTTTTTCTTCTCTGATTGCTGTGGCTAGGACTTCCAAAATTATGTTGAATAAGAGTGGCAAGAGTGGACATCCTTGTCTTGTACCTGATCTTAGAGGAAATGCTTTCAGCTTTTCACTATTGAGAATGATGTTTGCTGTGGGTTTGTCGTATATGGCCTTTATTATGTTGAGGTAGGTTCCCTCTATGCCCATTTTCTGGAGAGTTTTTATCATAAATGGGTGTTGAATTTTGTCAAAAGCTTTTTCTGCATCTATTGAGATGATCATATGGTTTTTATCCCTTAATGTGTTAATGTGGTGTATCACATTGATTAAGTTGCAAATATGAAGAATCCTTGCATCCCTGGGATAAGTCCCATTTGATCATGGTGTATGATCCTTTTTAATGTGTTGTTGGATTCTGTTTGCTAGTATTTTGTTCAGGATTTTTGCATCTATTTTCATCAGTGATATTGGTTTATAATTTTCTTTTTTTGTGACATCTTTGTCTGGTTTTGGTATCAGGGTGATGGTGGCTTTGTAGAATGAATTAGGGAGTGTTTCTCCCTCTGCAATTTTTTGGAAGAGTTTGAGAAGGATGGGTGTTAGCTCTTCTCTAAATGTTTGATAGAATTCACCTGTGAAGCCATCTGGTCCTGGACTTCTGCTTGTTGGAAGATTTTTAATTACGGTTTCAATTTCATTACTTGTGACAGGTCTGTTTATATTTCCTGATACTTCCTGGTTCAGTCTTGGAAAATTGTATCTTTCCAAGAATTTGTCCATTTCTTCATGGTTGTCCATTTTATTGGCATATAGTTGTTTGTAGTAGTCTCTTATAACCTTTGTATTTCTGCAATGTCAGTTGTCATTTCTCCTTTTTCATTTCTAATTTTATTGATTTGTGTCCTCTCCCTTTTTTTCTTGATGAGTCTGGCTAAGGGTTTATCAATTTTGTTTATCTTCTCAAAGAACCAGCTTTTAGTTTTATTGATCTTTGCTATTGTTTTCTTTGTTTCTATTTCATTTATTTCTGCTCTGATTTTTATGATTTCTTTCCTTCTTCTGACTTTGGGTTTTCTTTGTTCTTCTTTCTCTAGTTGTTTTAAGTGTAGGGTTAGATTGTTTATTTGAGATTTTTATTGTTTCTTGAGGTGAGATTGAATTGCTATAAGCTTCTCTTTAGAATTGCTTTTGCTGCATCCCATAGATTTTGGGTCATCATGTTTTTGTTGTCATTTGTTTCTATGTTTTTTTTTATTTCTTCTTTGATTTCTTCAGTGATCTCTTGGTTATTTAGTAGTACACTGTTTAGCCTCCATGTATTTGTGTTTTTTATAGTTTTTTTCCTGTAATTGATTTCCAATCTCATAGTGTTGGGGTCAGAAAAGATGCTTGATACGATTTCAGTTTTCTTAATTTTCCGAGGCTTGATTTGTGACCCAAAATGTGATCTATCCTGGAGAATGTTCCATATACACTTGAGAAGAAAGTGTATTCTGCCACTTTCGGATGGAATGTTTTATAAATATCAATTAAATCTATCTGGTCTATTGTGTCATTTAAAGCTTGTGTTTCCTTATTTATTTTCTGTTTGGATGATCTGTCCATTGGTGTAAGTGGCGTGTTAAAAGTCCCCTACTATTATTGTGTTACTGTCGATTTCTCCTTTCATGGTTGTTAGCATTTGCTTTATGTATTGAGGTGCTCCTATGTTGGGTGCATAAACATTGATAATTGTTATATCTTCTTCTTGGTGTGATCCATTGATCATTATGTAGTGTCCTTTGTCTCTTGTAATAGTCTTTATTTTAAAGTCTATTTTATCAGATACAAGTATTGCTACTCCAGCTTTCTTTTAATTTCCATTTGCATGGAATATCTTTTTCCATCCCTTCACCTTCGGTCTGTATGTGTCCCTAGGTCTGAAGTGGGTCTCTTGTAGACAGCATATATAGGGATCTTGTTTTTGTTTCCGTTCAGCCAGTCTGTGTCTTTTGGTTAGGGCATTTAATCCATTTACATTCAAGGTTATTATCGATATGCTTGTTTCTATTACCATTTTCTTAATTGTTTTGGGTTTGTTTTTGTGAGTCTTTTTCTTCTCTTGTGTTTCCTGCCTAGAGAAGTTTCTTTAGCATTTGTTGTAAAGCTGGTTTGGTGGTGCTGAATTCTCTTAGCTTTTGCTTGTCTGAAAAGCTTTTGATTTCTCCATTGAATCTGAATGAGATCCTTGCTGGGTAGAGTAATCTTGGTTGTAGGTTTTTCTCTTTCATCACTTTAAGTATATCCTGCCACTCCCTTCTGGCCTGCAGAGTTTCTGCTGAAAAATCAGCTGATAACCTTATGGGGATTCCTTTGTATGTTATTTTTTGTTTTCCCCTTGCTGCTTTTAATATTTTTTCTTTGAATTTAATTTTTGATAGTTTGACTAATATATGTCTTGGTGTGTTTTTCCTAGGGTTTATTCTGTATGTGACTCTCTGTGCTTCCTGGACTTGGGTGACTATTTCCCGTGTTAGGGAAGTTTTTTACTGTAATCTCTTCAAATATTTTCTCAGACCCTTTCTTTTTCTCTTCTTCTTCTGGGACCCCTATAATTTGAATGTTGGTGCGTTTAGTGTTGTCCCAGAGGTCTCTGAGATTGTCTTCATTTCTTTTCATTCTTTTTTCTTTATTCTGCCCCTCGGCAGTTATTTCCACCATTTTGTCTTCCAGCTCATTTATTCGTTCTTTGGCCTCAGTTATTCTGTTATTGATTCTTTCTAGTGTATTTTTCATTTCAGTTATTGTGTTTTTCATCTGTGTTTGTTTGTTCTTTAGTTCTTCTAGATCTCTGTTAAACATTTCTTGTATTTTCTCAGTCCGTGCCTCCATTCTATTTCTGAGATTGTGGATCATCTTTACTCTCATTACTCTGAATTCTTTTTCAGGTAGATTGCATATTTCCTCTTCATTTATTTGGTCTTGTAGGTTTTTACCTCATTCCTTCATCTGTGACATAGTTTTTTGCCGTCTCATTTTTTTTTTTATGAGTGGGATTGTGTTCCTGTCTTATTGGTTGTTTGACCTGAGGCTTCCAACACTGGAGTTTGTAGGCTGTTGGGTAGAGCTGGGTCTTGATGCTGAGATGAAGACCTCCGTGAGACCTCACTCTGATGAATATTCCCTGGGGTCTGAGGTTCTCTGTTAGTCCAGTGGATCTGACATGGAGGTCCCACTGCAGGAGCTTCGGCCCAACCCCCAGCTCGTGAACCAAGATCCCACAAGCCGCTGGGGTGGCAAAAAAAAAGAGAGAGAGCAATAGCAAAGTAAAAAATAAAATTAGACTAGGAAACTAACAGATATGTTAGAAAGAATATAAAAATAAAAATACAGATGAATCAACAACCGGAAGGTACATCAGTACCACAATAGTAAAAAAAAGAGTAGGAGGGAAAAGAGAAAAAAAAGGAGGGGGGGGAAGGCCTTGGCTGTGGAGGGCGGGGCCTAAGCAAGGCCGACGTTTGGGCGGTGGGCAGGGCCAATGCTTAGGACCCACAGGGCTGGAAAAGGCCCTGGGGGATTGTTGGGGGGTGGGGCTTAGGCTCAAGGAACAGAAGGGGCCCAGGCGTGCCCTCCCACCCCTGGTCTCAGAGGGCAGGGACCTCACCTGGGAGCCCAGCAGGCTTCCTGGGCTCCAGTGGGTGGGGCAAACACCCTCCGCTCCTCTCTTCCCAGAGGGCCCCTCCCACCTGCCTCTCCTGTTCTCCCCTCGGCCTCCTTCCTATGCCCCCAGGACCAATGTTGCCAGGGGGATGGGGGGACATGGAGGGCAGGGGACCGGCCTGGGAACTCAGCAGGCTTCCCAGCCCACGTGGGCAGGGCAATCACCCTCCGCTCCTCTCCTGCCCCTCCTGGAGGGCCCCTCCCGCCTGCCTCTCCTGATCTCCCCGGCTTCAGGGGCGCCGATCCTATCTGACCTCCGCTTCTCCTCCCCCCTCAGTCCCCCCCTGTGTCATACTGGTTCACTTGGGGGTTCCTTCCGTCTCCTTGGGCATCAGGTTCCCCCACCGGCGGCCAGCAGGTGCCCTAGTTGTGGGGAGACGCTAACTCGGTGTCTTTCCACACCACCATCTTGACTCTGCCCCGTAAAGATAACTTTTACAATACACTGGGAAACCAAAAAATTAGTTTGAGTTGCTTTATTGCAATATTAGCTCTATTGTGATGGTCTGGAACCAAACCTGCAATATCTCCAAGATATGCCTGTATATTTGGATTTGAAAATTTGCCGTTCAAAATGCTTTTGGGCTACAAGAGTAGAAAAGGCATGAGGACTTTGACTGGGAAGGGGTTTATCCCTGCTCATCCGTCTGGAGTCCCCTGTGCTTTTTGTGAATTGGATTGGCCATGTGTACAGCCATGGTCTTCAAACATTCTCACTTAAATACTCTCTAAAAGGATCTTGCCACCCTGTGCAACTTCTAGCACACTTTGGTTACATCCAAAATTATACATCATCGTTTTAACTAGATAGAAAAAATAAAATTTCCAGCGTACTGTCAATGTAGACAGCTTAACACAGAACTGTAAGATCACTCTTTTAACCATGTTCAGTGTAATCTAATCACTACAGCAATTTGATACCTATTATACAAGTAATTAAAAACCCTGAAAAAGCACTTTTTTAACAGGATGAAATTTTACATCATTTGTTTTCTTCCTTAAATTTTAGTTTCCATTCTGATTTCCGCAGAGAATTTTATCTTAAAGTAATATTATATGATGCTCGAAAATCTTTTATTGATAACTTGTTTTACTTACTGCTATGGTCCGAATGTTTGTGCACCAGCCCACCACAGTTCATGTGTTGAAATGTTAACCTCCAATATCATGGTATTTAGAGATGGAACTTTGGGGGGGGGGGTCATGTGGGTGGAACCCTTATAGATGAGACCCCAGAGAGCACCCTCCCTGCCCCCCCTCCTCCCATGTGAGGGCTCAGCTATGAACTAGGAAGAGGGCCCTTGCCTGACCATTGTGGTGCTTTGATCTTGGACTTCCAGCCTCCAGAACTGTGAGAAATAAATTTCTGTTCTTTATAAGTCACCCAGTTTCTGGTATTTTGTTATAGAAGCCTGAACAGACTAAGACACTTACCTGAAACAATACTATAAATTATTTTAAATGTTACTTTTAAAAAATGTCTTGTAACCATAAGACTGAAGAGTTTAAAATTTTTTTCTAGTTTGTGTTATCATTACATTTATTATTATTACATAGTTAATGAAAGCAACATAAACAGACATTGTTTAATTAAAGCATAAACATTCATAATTATTAAATAAAATTTCTTTAAATGAATCTTTTAATGAGATAAGTAGAGGTTTTTTCCCCATTTTAAATTTATTTATAAATCCGTATATAAGCATTTCTCAACTTGGACACTGTTAACATTTGGGACTGGATACTTCCTTGGAGGCTAAGGAACCGTCCTGTGCATTGTGGGATTTTCAGCAGCATGTCTGGCCTCTTCCACTAGATGTCAGTGGTATCTACTCGGTTGTGTCATCCAAAAATGCCTACGGACACTGCCAAATCTCCCCTGGGGAACAAACTTCCCCTCGCCTCCAAAATGTCCCTGCTGGCTATTACATCAGGTCATCCTTCAGTTTTGTGAAAACAAACACTTGGAAATAATGATCTTCCAAAGGATTTATTACCCATCACTAAGTTAATTTTTCTCAAATTATCATAATTAAACCAAAAATAGTTATGAGGACTTGTAAAATGATTATTAATTTTACATTTTTTCCCTTAGAGGTACTCTTTTAACCCAATGAACAGAGTTGAGAACAATCTAAATATTGTTGAATTACAATAAACCTTTCCCAACACTACATTTTTTGATAAAAATGTGCCCTACATGTGCTTTTGTCAAAACCTTGGATCTATATATGAGCCTTTCTCAGTAAATGAGAAATTTCTACCATGAAACTAATAAGCAAATCAGCCTCTTTTTCAAAGTAATCAACCATATCAGACTTCTTTCCGTCAAAACATTCAGATAGAATAGTTCAAGTGAAATGAATGAGTTAATTTATGTTTCAAAGAACATCATAAGACCTACTGGGGAATAAATTACAGTAGACATTTGTAAGACTAATTATCAAAAGCAGGAGAGAGCTAATGAATTTATCCATTTTTATTGTAGGTTATATAAACAAGAATAAATCTATATCCTGTTACTCATTATTTAATTTGCAGTAAATGTAATGTGATGTGTTGTATAAAATTGCAAGTTTTTATTAAGCAAGAGTTGTGATAAATGACATGATATTCTTTTGGTAAATATGTGTGCTGTTGATAGGCTTTTGGGAATAATTAAGAATCATCTATAAAAATTCAGATGTAACTATTAATTCTGTGAGGCATCATGATCTTACTTTTCCTCTTTGTTTAATGAAAAAGAAAAGATAAACTAAAAATTAATTATCCCAGGAGCCTGTATGTTTTATGTCTCATTAATGAGAAATAAAATGTTAAACATTTTATATGATGAAATGAGGTGGGATTGACTATAATTTAAGTAAATACAGCATTGCTTTTTTTGGTAAAGTAGGTTTCCATTGTTATTGGATAACACACCAAATCCCAAAGAAAGCACATCAGATTTTTTTATTCTGAAGATTTAAATCCAAAGTAATGTGAAGATTGGGTAGATCCTGACTCCCGTCAGTTGCATTTAATAAAATCAAGGTTACTAGCCTGTATCGATTCAGCTGCTTGAAGATGTTTTTCTTTCCAACTCATGACACACCACTTGCACTGGACTGTGTGTTGAGACTCTGAAAAGGATTGTTTGCATTGAGCTACATGGGAAAAATAACTTTTCTTATTCAACATTTTAAAATAATGTTCTTTATGCTTTGTTAGCAGCAAAGGATGTCTCTTGAAAGACAGCCTAAGATAATGGCATAGGTGAGATTGAGGTTGGTTAAGGAAAGCTGACATCAGTGTCACACTGCCCAGACTCTGCAGCATATCTCAGGCCTGGCCTCTCTCCTCAAACGGAAACAGAGTGTGTGAACAGAGCTTGGATTGTAATTCTACTCGCTTTCCTACTCAATGAGCATCTTACATTCACTTCCCAATTTCCAAAATGTGTTAAAATCTCCTCTGCTACCGTCTCCTCCCGCATTCTGTCTGTCATTATGAATTAATACATTGATTGACATACCATTATTGTGAGCTTTGAAAAGGAGAGAGAGAATATATGTTGTTAATCCACCATGGGTATGTAGACCTCTTAATTTTTCCAAAACTCCAAATTTAGACCTTATTTAACAATCTAGTTGATTTCATTAACAAGATAACTAACTCCTCCCCTTAACTATAATGGAGAGTCTGAGTTTTTGTAATATCACCAAACCAAATCCCTTGTTATTGTATTAGAGCAGATCGACAGCATTTAATAATTCTTGCAATTGCTGTTTCTTCCTCTGAGTAAAAAGCTTATCACTGGTGTAAGGAGCTCCTAACAAACTCTTTGTTTGCCCTAGGTCAGGGGATGGCAAACTAGAGGCAGTGGGTCAAATCCACCCAGCCCCCTGTTTTTGTAAATAAAGTTTTATTGGGACACAGTTACACACCTTCCTTTCTATACTGTCTGTAGTTGCATCTGAGCTACAGTGATGGAGTTGTATAGTTGGGATAGAGACTGTAGATTTCTACATAGGGCATGTTATCCCACTTGCTGGTGTTGGCTTGATCTGTGCCAAGCTGTGTTAATTCTTTGTAGGAGATTTCAGATGCTGCAGTTACAGCTTTGGAGGATCTTTCTGACTCTAATATATGTACCATGCTTTATTCTCACCATGCACATTAACATATGTCTGGCACATGTGAGCAAGTCTTTCATTTTGCAGCTGATCAAAGGTTTGCTTTGATCAAGGGATTTTCTATCCAAGCCTTCCTTGTTACAACCAATATGATTATTGACTTGTATCCTACTTGTATTTTCTTATTTATGTTATTTATATTTTTCATGAATGGAAAAAATATTAATTCACTCTCCTCTAATGCCCTTTTATGGACGTGCACAATTTGCATTTATGGCTAGCTTTACCAGATTTAGCAAATAAAAATACAAGATGCCTAAAGCTGAATTTCATATAAAATATATCAGATCATTTTTTAGGAGAAGTATGTCCCAAGAAAATGTAATTCAAACTTAATACGGCATCTTGGGTTATATCTAGTAACTCTATTTATGATTTAAATTTATAGTATGTGTGTTTTCTAGGGTGGCAGAGCTCTAGGGAATTACCCCAACGATGGCAAACAGACTTGAAATAAAGAGCTGAAAACTCCACTTTTACAAATGCATGCCATTGTGGTGCTTGATGCCAGCCATTGAAGAAACAGATTTATGCAGACAGTAGTTGATTCCTTGTTGGAAAGGAATTATGCTGTAACGAAGATTGATTAAATATTATACACACGTAGGGAAAAACCCATGTTCCACAGGTCGGAAATTAACACAGAGTCCGGCACTTCATAAATATGTGTCGAATCGTCTCTGGATGGTAGGTACAAATGGAAGCAAAAACGAGAGATTTGGGAGTGTGCCGAAATAGCCAGAAAGTAAAAACAACTTGCTGGGTGGCAGCTACAATGATTTCATGCACACTTCTGCCAGCACAACTCCGTTCCGTATCTCACCAATGTTTTTTTAATCTCCTTCCTAAATCTGTGTTCTACACTGTTTTCTTATCAGCTCACTCTCCAAGAAATACTAAGGGAAAACACCTTCAGATTTTACCATGAAAGTATTTTAGAAAAGAGAGACAGTAAAGGAATGAGTGAACGCCATGTGGCGTCGACACATGCTGCTTGTTGCTCGTGAAAGGTGTGTTGGGGACTTCACGTCAAGGAGGAATCCTGCTCTGAGAAGAACATCTAGATGCTGTCCTTACCGGAACCTGATATACTGAGCCTGTAGGTTTCAAATGGATGTTAGTGAGCGCTGGTTTTGAATATATTTAACTTTTCATTCATTAATGGCAGCATCTGTAACGTCCCACTCGTAAACATAATCTTACATTCTATAAATCCGACTCTGAAATATTTTGCATGGGGCTCTTCTTAGCAACTTGACGTGACGTTTACATCTAAGTCTATTCCTTTGGTAAACATCTAGTTAACCTTGCAAGTACAAAGAAAATAAGAGTGTCCTTGACCTCCCCAGCCTTAGATGGTACCTGGTTTTGAACTTGCATTCCTTGAGAGCAAACTTTGGTTTTTAAGTAGTGGATGTGAGGTTGTGACAGAGGCCCTGATGATGTTTACATGCCTCAGAGGAGCAATAGCTGACCATCACTCATTCTCCCTCCTTCCACACTCTCAGTCTCCCAGCTACCTGCTCTTCCGGCTTGTGGGGTATATTCGTCTTTCCTGAGTAGCATGAGACCCTCGCTTTTATACTGATCTTATTACCGTCACAAATGATAGGTTCTGGCTTTACTAAATGACCCTTTGAGTCAAAATAAATGATTATGGATATTTATAATTACAGTTATACATGGAATCAGCTCAGTAATGGAGGACGGTGTGGGTTTCATTGATGCTCTGTTTTATTTATATCAGAATAATTTTATGCGCACAATAATATATCATATAGGATGCTCCAGAGGGTGATTTTAGGGAACTTTGGCTAAAAGCTCTCCCTAGGGTTTGCATACAGTTTTAATAATATTCAACTAAACACATAATCAGATGTTTCTCATATATTTTCAAAAGCCCCATATGGTGAGAAATGCCTGCCAGATTTCTCTGTTTCGATAAACAGAATGACATTTATTTAAATAGTTCTGAAAAATATCTTCTTTCTCTACTTTATACTCAGGAGAGTTAATGCAGCCCTTGTTTCAGGCAATACCATGCCACATTGCCGGGACCTGTCCTACTGATGATTCCGATTTTCTCCCTCACATGTCATTCTGGAGAGACCCCAAGGACACTAGCCTTCAAAGATTTAAGGGTTTTAAACCAAGGATGGATGATGGCGAGTGTCTGACCTCAGTGAACGGGTTGGCACTGAGTTTTTAAAAAGTGATTTGTTGTTTGTTGCCTGTGAAACTCGGTATTCTCTAAAGAATTGTTGTTACTTTTACCGCATGACATTCAATATATTTACCATAAATTCCAATAATAGAAATGCAAGCAGAATGGCTGAAGCAAAGCAGATAGGAAAAGGAGTAAATACTTTGGACATTGTTATGTTACGTTGACATATTTCCTACTCTGCTTTGGACATTGTTATGTTACGTTGACATATTTTCTACTCTGGCTCTATGGGTCACTGAACCCCATTATTTAGATAGCAAGGAAATCTAATTGAACTGAAAGTCCCCTTCCTTGAAAAATGCGCTGTTTTGTTTTGTTTGGCTTTTTCCCTGTCAACCTTCCCCATCTCTGAGGTTTGCTTTGACAGCTCGGAAGTTTGGGTTATATACAATAATACACACAAAGTAAGGAAATAATTAGGTTGTATGGTATATTTTCATCCAGAAAAGCACAGCTTTAAAATATTCCCATTGTTTTCCCCTGTCCTTTGCTGCTTGCTGACAGTTAACGAGGCCTTGTGGGCAAAGGGTTGGAGGCATGTGTGCCATGCAGAGCTCTGCTTCTCCTGTCGTCCCGCCAAGGGAATCAGCGTGTGCTGGATGAAGTACAAGTGTGCGAAAGTCATCTCCCAGTGCTATCAGTGAATTAGAAAAAGGGCCTTTGATTCCAAACACAACACTGAATAATTGGGAGAATTGTGTGTTGTAGCTGATTGTTGAGGGAAGTCTCCACATCATTTACTCTCTAAGAAATGTGGGCAAGACATACCATGGTATCAGAATATCCAGGATCTGGAAAATGTGGATTCATCCTGCAGAAGCCAAGGACAGTCTAGACAGTGAGCTCTGGCTGGCGCCCCACAAAACGTATTTCCATGGGAGTTTCCGAGCTGTTCAGAGGGTGTTCTCCATTCTTTTTGGCTTCACATTTGTGAAACTGGGTTCTCACAGCTTAGTTTCAGGATTCGACTTCCATGTTTTCTTTGTATTTATCTGTATCATTTCAATTTCTTTGAATGATAAAGTTTAAACAATGCTCCAATGAGTCCTTGTGAGAAGCTTCGTAATAATGATAATACTTATTTTATCTTACACCAATACTTATTTAGGCTTACACCAATCCATACTTTGCCACCTTTTTGTAACTCTCAAAGATTATGGGTGAAGCTTTCTTTTTCAATACTCAAAATGTCTCTTCAAAAATGTCATAGTGTGTTTTGATAGAAAGAGCCTACATTAGGTAGTCCTGGTAATTACTAAAATGAATGCTTAACTCACTGAGATGATTTCCACATTCATACAATGAAGCAAGTTTTGAAAATAGACCAAAAGGTATTTTCAGATAAATTTGGGCAAGACCATTTGCTACTGGAGATTGAAAATTTCTATTTTAAAACTGCTGAATAAAATGCTATTTTTATTTGCGATTAGAGAGAGAAAAAAATGTTGATATTGCTTGCATTAGAGGAACTTTGGAGCCTAGAAATTTTTAATAGAAAGACTTGGTCTCTGACCCAACAACTTCACTGCTGAAGAATCAGAAACAGACGTATATCTGGGATCAGGTGGGGTGAGCATTCTGCTTTTTCGCAGTGAACTGACAGAAGGGGCTTTCAAGGGATGTCTGTTAATCAGCCCTGTAGCTGTCTGACAGGTGCATCACCGTTGCTTGCAATCCCATCATTTGTTTCAGTTTCCCAACTGCTGGAAAACTGGAATGCTGTTGGGGAGAAATGAATAATTCAGCTTAAATTTAAAGTAGCAATGTTGATTGCCTGCATCTTGTAGAATTAGAAAAGTAATTTTGAGTAATTTCATAAGAAGAGAAGACCAAATCTGTAGAAAAGGGAGCCTTTATTGTAAAAACACGACTCTCAGAAACAAATGAAAAATAACAATGTGAAGTAAAAATTAAAGAAAAAGGTAGGAAATAATTCAGGTAATCTCCACATATAAACACATATTTTTTAATAATAGAACATCTGACTACCTTGCTGAATTCAAAGTATCTGAATATGTTGCACAGAAAAATGTTCTGCAAGTCTTATGAAAATGAGTAGCCGAATAGAACTTTCTGCTCACGGTCATTTCTGACTTATCTTTGTAATAAAGTTTTGTTTTATAACATGAACAGGAAACCCATTATTCATGTTGTCAAAGGCAATCAATTTTTTAAAAGTCTTCCCAATACTGATGGGATATTGCATGGGGTTTTACTATTCTCTATCAAAAACTGGTTCTACTTTATGTCTGAAAACACTGCAACAGAGCTCCCACAGATACAAATGTGAAAGATGTATAATCAGGTAACACTCCTTGTATATTCCAATAAATCTTGGCAACAAAATATTTACGAGGAGAACTGCATTTTAAAACAAGCAAGCACAAAGGAGAAATACATAAGAATACATGAATATTTTATTACCTCTTCAAATAGCCTTCCTTGAAAAGACCATCACTCCATGGCATATGGGCCCAGTTGATCCTGAAATAACCTTGAGTTGGGTGTGTCCCTTGACCATCAGCAAGCCAACTGTAAGGCAATGAGAAGGAAGACCCAGGTCACCTTGGGGCTCCTATGGCCAACTTAAATGGGAAGGATGAGCAGGGAACTAGCTGACGTTTTTTTTGTTTGTTTGTTTGTTTTAATTTATTATTTATTTTTATTATTTATTTTTCTCTGTGTTGGGTCTTCGTGTCTGTGTGAGGGCTTTCTCTAGATGCGGCAAGTGGGGGCCACTCTTCATCGCGATGCGCGGGCCTCTCACTGTCGCGGCCTCTCTTGTTGCGGAGCACAGGCTCCAGACGCGCAGGCTCAGTAGTTGTGGCTCACGGGCCTAGCTGCTCCGTGGCATGTGGGGTCTTCCCAGACCAGGGCTCGAACCCGTGTGCCCTGCATTGACAGGCAGATTCTCAACGACTGCGCCACCAGGGAAGCCCCTAGCTGACGTTTATTGAAGAAGAAATGGCAAAGGTCTTCCACTTGGTACCTTTCAGTCATCATTGCTTGGAAACAAAGATAGATCGTGTACTTGTATGTAGGAAAATAAATCTAATGTGTACTTTGTAAGAGAGCCAGGCAATTAACAAGTGGCGATGCCAGTCCCTAGAATCTGTATAGTCTTTGTGTTGGGCAGCATTTCGATAGAAGCCCGGTAAGTAACCCAGATCAGACAGAGGCAGGCAGATGGCTGGATGTCTCTATTCCATGCAAGCCCATCACTCCTCAGCGAAACCCCTAGAAGACCCTCCGCACTGCCTTCCAGTGTATCGGAGTCTTTGCATCATTGCAGTATGTCGCCCTCCTGTTACTACTGATGCATGTTGCTAGTATTAAGGTCTGAAGATGATTTTGACTTTCTTTTCTTAATTAAAAGTAGTAAGCATGTTCTGTAAATTAGTGGCCTCTTTTGCATGTGAACTTCTCTTGTACTAGCCCTTGAAGAGTAAGAACTTGAGAAGAATGATATTTCAGTCTCTTTGCAGCTAAAAGGATTTTAATCATATTCCTCGACATTTTCTTGGCTTGTACGTGGACTGTGTTCCAGAATGCAATGCACACAAGGACATTTACGTGTCATAGCATCTTTGACAAGTGAAATTACCCCATTAGACTATAAATAAAAACAGCTGTGCAATCTCAGACAAGTTACATAAACTGAAGATGTGTCAAATTTAAAAATGAAACAGCTATTATGGAATTAAACTCCTCCAGCTTTTAAATATCATTACAGACAACTTAATAATGCATTTCAGACTAACTGTGGCTTTTCAAAAATAAAATCAGAGGCTTCCAACTTTAATCTAGAAAATTGTTTTTGTTGGAGATCCTTCCCTATTGTTGTTATGAAACAAAAAGCAAAATGAAAAATATAGATAATTATCTATGAGTAAGGTTGTTAAATTGCATATTTGATTAGAGCTTTTTTAAAATTTATTTATTTCATTTATTTATTTTTGGCTGTATTGGGTCTTCATTTCTGCGCGTGGGCTTTCTCTAGTTGCGGCAAGTGGGGGCTACTCTTCGTTGCGGTGCACGGGCTTCTCATTGCAGTGGCTTCTCTTGTTGGGGAGCACGGGCTCTAGGTGCGCAGGCTTCACTAGTTGTGGCGCACAGGCTCAGTAGTTGTGGTGTGCGGGCTTAGTTGCTCCGCGGCATGTGGGATCTTCCCGGACCAGGGCTTGAACCCGTGTCCCCTGCATAGGCAGGCGGATTCTTAACCACTGCGCCACCAGGGAAACCCCGATTAGAGCTATTTTAAAGGAAAATCGGAAATCCAATGAGGCTGAGAATACATCTACTGAAAAAGCCAAGTTGAAAATGTTAAACAGCCTTTCGTCATTTAAATAGAAGCCATTTATTATGTAGAGCTCTCTACTAGATGCTGTAAATATTTTATAAACGATGCATACCAGCCTAATCTACTGAGAGTTTAGCAATGTTCTCTTAAAAATCTGGGTGAATTGAGTCTCATTCAAATACAAAATAGAAGTAGAGATAAGTCACCAGAACGGTTTGAAAAACTGTATGTGGTGGAGGAAAGAGAAATCCGTTAACCTAGTACAGGAATCCTGCAAAATAATATATGGTTCCCTAATAAAGACCAGAAGACTGCAGTCCATGACCTCATTACTTCATGGCACTTCAAGGTTAAATTAGTCAGTCCAGGCCCCTCTATTTCACAGAAACTCCAGGTACTTTATTATCTTGCCCAAAGTTGCACAGCTAGTTAGAAGCAGACTCAAAACTGGTCTATTTGTTCTACACCTGATTGATTTTACTGTAATAGCAGAATATTTACATTTTAATATGAAGGTTTCCAAGGATTTGTATTGATCTACCTAAAAACGTTATAGTTGGATTCCTGAAGATGTCCCAAGTTGCCTTTGAGGGTCATGTTCTTTGATTCTCTTTCTAGTTGCATTTTCTTTAACCAATAGACCCCGTACACTGAGTAGTCCCAGGTATGATGGAAACAGTAAGCAGGACTGATGGTTTTGGATGTTTCTGATGGGAGAGAAGTTACAGAAACTCTGGAGCATATGCAGAGAAAGGAGTTCTCATTTTGCCCCGAAGATTGCAACTCCTGATGCAACCCATATAAACATCAGAGCATTGCTTTGAGAGATTTTCTGAGGCAGTGGGTGATGAGGCTGTTTGAAGCATGTTGTTCTCTGTTACTGACGCTGAAGATCATAAAAGTCGATCTCAGTCTCCTGTGCATTTCCTACATGACCAGTCCCCATGCAAATGTCCCCCTGACCCTGTCTCGTTGAGCCCCATGTGTATCTTTGCTTGAATGTCCCTCAGCGCTGAGAAAATTGACCGGACCAAGTGTGGGCAAAATTCATGATTCACCTAGACAAGATGACAATGGTTGGGTTATGATAATAAATGATCCCTGCATTGCAATTGTCTGTAGATTTCTATGCACAAAGGTAAAATTAAATCCAGCCACAATGTTAGGTACATACTTTGAGCCAAAAAATATAAAGTAAGCAAAGATTTTCCTTTTATTTTCATATAAAGGCTAAACAGTTGGGTAATTATACTGATGGCATAAAATGCACATATTTAAGCCCTCAGATATTTGAGCCAGGGAATATACATAAGCAAGATTTAAGAAGTACTGTTGCATTGCTTCTCTTTCTAATTGTCTTGTCAAACACTACAGGAATGCTTATAAGTTTCATCTTTATTATCCGGATTGATTTTAACCAAAGCCTTCAGGTAGATCAAATAGATGTAATTATTTATTCCTTTTTTTAAATTCAAATTTGCTGAGGGCTGTGGCAGCCACGGAAGACATACAGAGATGAAAGTCTTGTTTCTGTTTAGTGAAGTCTATTGAAACCAGGGATATGATATTTGATGTCTCTTAAACCATAAAAAGGTGACAAATACTCCATTTGAGCACTCTTTTGATGTCCTAAAAGCTAATGTGATCAGCCTCTCCTGTTAACTAGACAGACCATCTGGTTGTGGACAGAAGTCTCAGCAGGTGTAACCCGTTGGCACAGGCCAGACAGGTTAAGAGGGGTGATCGCTAACGGGGCTCCAGGATCAGCGATTCTAACCTTATACAAAGTTTAGGAGACTAGATCTAGTGAAGAGTGTCTTCTTGAAAATGAAAACCTGCTGGGAAAGGCAACACAGCCCACTCTTAAGGGGAGAAGAAAGTAGTAGAACTACTTTAGCAACTACCAAGATGGACTCATCGTATATTTTATTAGTAAGATGTTCACACTTCTGGGCTTGGATTCATAAAAATGACATACTGATTAAACTACGGTATTTAGTTTAGGACCAGGAGGAGGTTTTGTTGAAGAGAAGGCATCAAGGATACGTAGCATCCTTTCTTTGTCTATTTCTCTCTCACCTCTGGGCCTTCCAGGAGCCAACATGATGGGAGAGGGGTGTCACGTTGAACCTGTAGTGAGCTGGAGGTATGACCTTACCCATCTCTGTCATTATTTTAGGTCTAGTTAATTTCACTTGTGTAGCTCTTGCCTCTTCCTCAAAGTTGTGAAAATTGTGTTAACTGGTATTATGTTCCTTTGCAGCATCAGCCCTCACATCCCAATGGGTTGTGTAATAGATGTTTGGAAAACCTCCTTTTGGCAGCTGAGGGAATTTTGCCCTATAAACAATACCTTGGTCACTTGCTATCTAACCTCAGCTCATTCTCTCTGCCCGTCTCCCAGTCAATCCTTTCCCTCTGCAGGGGCAATCAACAGTGTTTGGGAATCATGGTGTCCTCGGAGAATCCGGTGAAAGCTATGGACTTTTGCCACAGAAAATATCCAGTACACCCGAAACTTTGTCCTCAGGGTGTTCCTGACCCGTGACTGCCAATCCAGGATCCCATGAAACACCCACCTGCTTGCCGCCCAGCGCTGTACATTTTGCTGTGGTCTGAGGCACACGAGGTGCTCCTCCATGGCCCACCATATCCTTGAGTTCTTTGGTCAAGCGAAGGTGGCTGCTGCTGGATGCCATGATCTCCCCTCACGGGTTTATGCTTCACATTATCATATTAATCTGAAATCAAACAGGAAAAAAATTCTGTTAATTTTTTTCACTAGGCATTTCTGTCTTTAAAAAATTTTTTTTACTGAGGAAACATGGATATATAACGTTATGTTTCATGTGTACAACATTATATTTCTACTTCTGTGTACCCTACAACATGCTTACCACCCAAATTTAGTTTCCGTCCATCACCATACACTTGACCCCCTTTACCCATTTAACTCTCCCCCCACTCCTCCCCTTCTGATAAACACCACGCTGTTCTTTGTATCTACATACTTGTTTCTGTTTGATGTGGTTTGTTCATTTATTCTGTTTGTTTATTAGTATTTTATATTCCACATGTGAGTACAATTGTATGGTATATGTCTTTCTCTGTCTGACTTATTTCATTTAGCATAGTACCATCTAGGTCCATCCTTGTTGCTGCAAATGGCAAGATTTCATCTCTCTTTATGGCCGAGGAGTATTCCATTGCGTGTGTGTGTACATACCACATCTTCCTCATCCAGTCATCCATGGATGGGCACTTAGGTTGTTTCCGTGTCTCACCTGTTGTGGATAATGTCATATGAACATAGGGATGTCTTCTGGGTTACTGCTTTCATGTTCTTCGCATAAATACCCGGAAGGGGGATAGCTGGGTCATATGGTAGTTCTAGTCTTAATTATTGGTCACTCAGCATTTCTTAAAGTGATAGGTCTGAAATCTATTTTGAATGATGTTTACTAATAGCTGGATGCAGTGGCATTAAGTGGTCAAGACCTCCTAGGCTGAGGGAAGAAACTTCCAGAACGTTTGGGTGAGGAGCTCAGCAAACCCTCTCCCCCTAAAGCCTTGATAAAACTGGAAGAGACGGTCAAAAGTAACATTTCAGGTCTCTAAAATCCAACCAAAGGACATACAAGATCCCGCAAAGCATTTCCCCAATAGTTCTCCCGCCAAAAAGTCAAGATCTCACATTGTCTTCCTGTTCTGCCCATTTTGCCAAGCCCAACCCTAGACTGAGAGGACCATCTGCTCTTTCTGATCCAGCATCAGACACCCATGCCCTGCTGCGGAAAAAAGAAGTAACCAACCAGAGCACCCCAGTGGGTGCCGACGGGGCACTGCTGTGGATTCCAGTTCCACCTAGGCCCTTGGTACCACTTAGAGATGCTTCCACTTTCCCCTCACAACTTCCTCCAACATCTTATCCAAGATGGTTATGCCACATTTCTACTGCTCATGTGAGCACCCCTTCCTATTCTTGCGTCCGTGGATTCTCAGGTAACAAGTTTCCCTTTTATTCTAGAGGGAAAAAAGAAAAGATCAAGTCAGAGCTACGTGAAAGTGCCTGCTTATTTAGCCTCTTCTCTTTCTTGCCTGTCAAGGTCATCTCCTGCCCGAGCGCAGAGCCCTCTCCTCAGGATCCCCTCTGAGTTCTGTCTCTCCCGGGTTCTCCAGCTTCAGCGTTTCTATTTGCCCCTTTGCTTCAACTCGTGGAAACCTATAAAAATGTACAATTATCTCTTTCCTAGGGAAAAAGTGTTCCCATCACCTCACACCTGTCTCTACCTCTCTCATTATCCTTTCCTTTCATAGCCATATTTTTAGTGTGTGGTCAAACACACACAACATAAAATAACCATTTGAAAATGGCATTCAACCATTTTTTTTTTTAAAGTGGAAGGTTCTCCTTTTAATTATTCTTTTTGGCATGATTTATTTCTGCTTTTTTTATTCGTTTAAATTTTATCTTTATCGGGTTATTTTAGACATTTCAGTATTAAAATCTAAGCTTTTTTAAAAAGATTTTTATTGGAGTATAATTGATTTACAATGTTGTATTAATTTCAGGTGTACAGCAAAGTGAATCAGTTATACATATACATATTATCCATTCTTTTTCAGAGTCTTTTCCCATATAAGCCATTACAGACTATTGAGTAGGGTTCCCTGTGCTGTACAGTTATCTATTTTATATATAGTAGTGTGTATATGTCAATCTCAATCTTCAACCGTTTTAAAGTGTATGATTCTATGGCATTTAGTACATGCACAATGTTTAGCAACCATCGCCGCTGTCAAGTTCCAGAACATTCTCAACACTCCAAAAGGAAGGAAGGTAGCCCTGTAATCATTAGTAGTCACTCTATCCCCCCGCCAGCCCCTAGCAACCACCAATCTGCTTTCTGTCTCTATGGATTTTCTGATTCTGGGTGTTTTGTATAAATTCACAGCCACAGTTCTTGCAAAGATGATAAAAGCTACCAGCATCCACGAGTTCACTTTCCATGATCTTCTCATCCCTCTCTAAGCTAAGCTTGCTCTTTTCCTGTGCTCTGCGCCCCGAACCTACTCTCTCTAGGACCTCCGATGACCGTCTCGTTAGCCATCCAGTGGGTTGTCTTGTCTTTTTCCTTCTTCATACCTCTGAAACACCGGAAATGGATCACTGCCTTATTTGGGGCTTTTGCTGCAACCCATGTTTCTTTTTGCCAGCCAGGAATAAAAGATATCAACATCACTGTGGGAGCCACTCAGGACATCACATCCAGTGGTGGAAAATTGAAAACTATTGCAGCTCTGATGCCAGGTACCAAGACTGACTTCTCACCCCTGTGCTTATCCTGTTGGACATTAGAAAACACCATCTTGGCTTCATTTGTGTTTTAGATTTTTCGTATACATTTTGATTTCATGTGTTAGACCAAAGTGTTTTTTTTTACATGCTACCATTGTCTCCTGAGTTTATATTTTCTACGTATGTGAATGGTTTTTGAAGGTTTAGTGCATATGCATGTGTTGAATTGGCCGTCTATAGACTTTCAGGCTTTAGCAAGAATGGTGAGGTCTCGTGAAGCTTGAGGAGAAGACTAACCCTAAAGACATATGTCCTATTTTATCATGTACCTTTTTTTTTTTTTTTTAATTTATTTATTTATTTATTTATTATTTTTGGCTGCGTTGGGTCTTCGTTTCTGTGCGGGGGCTTTCTCTAGTTGCGGCGAGTGGGGGCCACTCTTCATCGCGGTGCGCGGGCCCCTCACTATCGCGGCCTCTCCTGTTGCGGAGCACAGGCTCCAGACACGCAGGCTCAGTAGTTGTGGCTCACGGGCCCAGTTGCTCCGCGGCATGTGGGATCTTCCCAGACCAGGGCTCGAACCCGTGTGCCCTGCATTGGCAGGCAGATTCTCAACCACTGCGCCACCAGGGAAGCCCTATCATGTACCTTTTTAAAAAAATATTTTAACATCTTTATTGGAGTATAATTGCTTTACAATGGTGTGTTAGTTTATGCTGTATAACAAAGTGAATCAGCTATACATATACATATACCCCCATATCTCTTCCCTCTTGCGTCTCCCTCCCACCCTCCCTATCCCACCCCTCTAGGTGATCACAAAGCACCGAGCTGATCTCCCTGTGCTGTGCGGCTGCTTCCCACTAGCTATCTATTTTACATTTGGTAGTGTATATATGTCCATGCCACTCTCTCACTTTGTCCCAGCTTACCCTTCCCCCTCCCCGTGTCCTCAAGTCCATTCTCTAGTAGGTCTGTGTCTTTATTCCTGTCCTGCCCCTAGGTTCTTCAGAACCATTTTTTTTTTTTAGATTCCATACATATGTGTTAGCATATGGTATTTGTTTTTCTCTTTCTGACTTACTTCACTCTGTATGACAGACTCTAGGTCCATCCATCTCACTACAAATAACTCAATTTCGTTCCTTTTTATGGCTGAGTAATATTCCATTGTATATATGTGCCACATCTTCTTTATCCATTCATCTGTCGATGGACACTTAGGTTGCTTCCATGACCTGGCTATTGTAAATAGAGCTGCAATAAACATTGTGGTACATGACTCTTTTTGAATTATGGTTTTCTCAGGGTATATGCCCAGTAGTGGGATTGCTGGGTCATATGGTAATTCTATTTTTAGTTTTTTAAGGAACCTCCATACTGTTCTCCATAGTGGCTGTATCAATTTACATTCCCACCAACAGTGCAAGAGGATTCACTTTTCTCCACACCCTCTCCAGCATTTATTGTTTCTAGATTTTTTGATGATGGCCATTCTGACCGGTGTGAGGTGATACCTCATTGCGGTTTTGAGTTGCATTTCCCTAATGATTAGTGATGTTGAGCACCCTTTCATGTGTTTGCTGGCAATCAGTATATCTTTTTTGGAGAAATGTCTATTTAGGTCTTCTGCCCATTTTTGGATTGGGTTGTTTGTTTTTTTTGATATTGAGCTGCATGAGCTGCCTGTATATTTTGGAGATTAATCCTGTGTCAGTTGCTTCATTTGCAAATATTTTCTCCCATTCTGAGAGTGGTCTTTTCATCTTGTTTATGGTTTCCTTTGCTGTGCAAAAGCTTTTAAGTTTCATTCGGTCCCATTTGTTTATTTTTGTTTTTATTTCCATTTTTGTAGGAGGTGGGTCAAAAAGGATCTTGCCGTGATTTATGTCATAGAGTGTTCTGCCTATGTTTTCCTCTAAGAGTTTGATAGTGTCTGGCCTTACATTTAGGTCTTTAATCCATTTTGAGTTTATTTTTGTGTATGGTATTAGGTTGTGTTCTAATTTCATTCTTTTACATGTAGCTGTCCAGTTGTCCCAGCACCACTTATTGAAGAGGCTGTCTTTTCTCCATTGTATATTCTTGCCTCCTTTGTCAAAGATAAGGTGACCATATGTGCGTGGGTTTATCTCTGGGCTTTCTATCCTGTTCCATTGATCTATATTTCTGTTTTTGTGCCAGTACCACACTGTCTTGAACACTATATCTTTGTAGTATAGTCTGAAGTCAGGGAGCCTGATTCCTCCAGGTCCCTTTTTCTTTCTGAAGATTGTTTTGGCTATTCGGGGTCTTTTGTGTTTCCATACAAATTGTGCAATTTTTTGTTCTAGTTCCATGAAAAATGCCATTGGTAGTTTGATAGGGATTGCACTGAATCTGTAGATTGCTTTGGGTAGTATAGTCATTTTCACAATACTGAGTCTTCCAATCCAAGAACATGATATATCTCTCCATCTGTTGGTATCATCTTTAATTTCTTTCATCAGTGTCTTATAGTTTTCTGCATACAGGTCTTTTGTCTCTTTGGGTAGGTTTATTCCTAGGTATTTTATTCTTTTTGTTGCAGTGGTAAATGGAAGTGTTTCCTTAATTTCTCTTTCAGATTTTTCATCGTTAGTGTATAGGAATGCAAGAGAGTTCTGTGCGTTAATTTTGTATCCTGCTACTTTACCAAATTCATTGATTAGCTCTAGTAGTTTTCTGGTGGCATCTTTAGGATTCTCTATGTACAGTATCATGTCATCTGCAAACAGTCACAGTTTTACTTTTTCTTTTCCAATTTGGATTCCTTTTATTTCTTTTTCTTCTCTGATTGCCATGGCTAAAACTTCCGAAACTATGTTGAATAATAGGGGTGAGAGCGGACAACCTTGTCTTGTTCCTGATCTTAGTGGAAATGGTTTCAGTTTTTCACCATTGAGAATGATGTTGGCTGTGGGTTTGTCATATATTGCCTTTATTATGTTTATTAAGTTTCCTCTATGCCTACTTTCTGGAGGGTTTTTTATCATAAATGGGTGTTGAATTTTGTCCAAAACTTTTTCTGCATCTACTGAGATGATAATATGGTTTTTCTCCTTCAATTTGTTAATATGGATATCATGTATCTTTTAAAAAATACAATTTAAAATATATTCTCTCTTCATTTAGAAAGCGTTTGTGGGGCCACTACCTATGTACAGAGGAGGGAAAATATTTAAAACCGATTTTAAATGAAAAAATTCAATATGATAGTAATATGGAAAAATGGGGGTGGGGTGGGAAATGGATTTATTTTTGTTCTTAAAATTTTTTTCCTAAAATAAGAGGGATTGTCACTGCTGGTCTGAAGGCTAATGTCAGAAGTAATTAAGAGGCTTCCAGGGATGCTTTGGTCTTGCGAGAAGTTGACATTTACAGTTTTGGTGAAGGTCATCTTTTCCCTTCGGCCAGAAGACAACGTAACATTAATTTTCCTGTATAATTAAATCAGACAAAGGGACGAGTAATCCCTATTGCCTAAAAATTATCCCCCAGTTTGGAAGAGTAATGGAGAAAACAAGAGAACATTATTTTTTAATGTCAGTGAATAATAAGGTGGTGATTTTTGTTCTCACAAGTCATTCTCTCAACGCACTGAGCTTTGGTTTCCTAGTATCAAGGTAATCAGCTTATGCTAAAGTCAAAAGAGTAGGTTAAAAACATTTCTTAATTTTAACATGCTGGCTGCTGAAGTTGCCACTTTCTTTATGATTGGGGTTTTTGGAAGTACTCCTTACATGTGAAATGAAATTCAGATTAAAAAAAAACTGTCTATGCTGTAAGGGACAAGTATTTTGATTATTCAAGGGGTTTGGACCATACTGTAGTTTAAAAAATTCTTTCTTGTCATCAGATAGACTAGATGTCTTTTTTCTCACCTATTTAAACCGTATATTAAACTTCTGATTAATTCAGAATTAAGTAGTGATTGTCCATCACTTCTAAACATGCAACTGCCTCAGTCCTTCATAAATGAAAGGGGTTGAGTGCTTGTTTGGTGTGTGTGTGTGTGTGTGTGTGTGTGTGTGTGTGTGTGTGTGTGTGTGTGAGAGAGAGAGAGAGAGAGTGCATTATTTATTTGTGACAACATGTGTGAAACGTCTTCTACCAGGGAAGCTCATTAAAGAATCGTCACCCAGGGTTTTAATTGGGGCTGGCCACGTAGGTACCCTCTGCCTAGCTCGTACCAAAATTCCAGATTGTCAAGGGAGCAGGTGTTTATCATAAACCACATTGTTTGTACAAACAGTTTAGCGCAGTGAACCATTCTTAACAGGAATGGCAACCACATTTCTGAGCTCCACGTTCCCAGCTGCCAGCTGAGGGCTGACCTTGCAAGTGGGATTTTCTCGGAGAGCCCTCTCAGGTCTGCTGTGTGAGACTCTTCTGCACCACCATCACGTCCCTCATGCCTGGCCCTGCTTACCCAGACCTCCAGGTCCATCCCCCATCCTGCGTCTCATTGACTCTTACGCTTCATCTGCGGGAACTGCTTGCCTTCCCCGTGGTCCTCCCTCTTCCCCACCTCTTACTCCTTCTTCTGCCTGGGATGTAGTGATGATGACGTACACCTTGGTAAGCTAACCTAAAATACAGTGCAGTCACTCTAGACACACAAACATGGGCTGATGTAACAAAAGGCCTATGTTTCTGAACATTTATGTTTGGTCCATTGATGTTTTTGAACATGAATGTTCTGCATTATATTTTGAAACAGGTATGTTTTTATACAGATTTTACTATTACTTCATTTTATAGATGATGCCATTAAGATTTCATTCTGAAGCTTGTCTTAAAATCTGTTTCATTTTCTTCTGATCGTGCTCTTAAAAGGATGAATTGAAATGTAGTTATATAATAACCAATTATTGCTAACAAATATTAATGTTATATTTTTCTTCTGATTAATTAAGGAGATTTGCACTTCCTGAATGGCCACACTCTTTAGTTTTTTCCCACTTACAATGTGAAAATCAAACATTAGGTTATTTTTGCCACAGGAACTCCTGTCTCTATGGAATATTCATCATTTCTCCTCAGTGCTGAATTTCAAAGTGTAACAGAGTAACAGGTGTTGGTGATGATGTGAGGAGTTTAGACTCCTCAAATACTGCTGGTAGGAATGTGAAATGGAGCGGCCACTTTGCAAAACACTGGCAGTTTCTCAGAAAGTTAAACATAGAATTTCCATGCGACTCAGAAATTTCACTCCTAGGTAGATACCCAAGAGAGCTGAAAGCATATGTTCCCCAAGAAACTTGAATATGAATGTTTGTAGCAGAATATTCATGCAAGACAAAATGTGGAAACAACCCAAATGCCCATCAACTGATGAGTAGAAAAACAGGATGTGGTCTACTACCATGGAATAGTATTCAGCCATAAAAAGGAATGGAATACCGATTCACGCTGCAACATGAGTGACCCTAGAAAACAAGAAGCTAAGTGAAAGAAGCAGCCATGAAAGGCCACCTATTGTAGCACTCAATTTATATTAAATATCCAGAATTGGCAAAAGAGATAGAAAGTAGATTTGTGGTTGCCAGGGGTTGAGAGGAGGGGGAAATAGGGAGTAACTGCTAACTGGTATGGGCTTCCTTTTTGGAGTCATGATGATATTCTGGAATCAAGAGAAGTGATGGCTGCACAACCTGTGAATATAGTAAAATCCCTGAATTGTGCACTTTAGAATGGTGGATTTTATGGTATGTAAGTTACATCTCAATTGAAAAAATGAAAAAAATCATGAATTTCCATTTGAAGATAAAGAAAAAAATACTTTAAGTTTCTCTGAAAGAATTTTACAACAGAGGATCTAACGGAAATTTAAAGAGAAATGAGAACTAAGAACCAAGGTCAATCCTACTTAATTCAACGACAATTTTTTGAAGAATCATTTAATTCAGCAATCGGTGTTTACTTTGTCAGAGAGTCCCCAGTCACACCTAATAACGCATAATGATGTACAGCTAGTGATCCTGTTAAAGTAAATAGCTTTCTTCATGTCAGCCTTTGCTCTGCTTCCAATGTTTTGAAGTATTGCAGATTTTTTCACAGATGCATGAATAGTGTGAGGGAAAGACATATTGAGGGCCTTTGGAAAACCTCGTTTCTCCTAGCACTCCATCACCAGTAAAAGTAAAAAATGTGTCTGATGGTGTATACATAAAGCTCACGTCTTTCTCTCTCATTACAACTCCACTGAAGCGCTGTTAGGTTTTTCACCCTTGCTAGCTTTGGTAGCTTGTATTTGCGCTAAGAACAATTGGTCAAGAAGAGGAATTAGTTTAAGCAATTCCACAGTTAATATTGCATTTCCAGTTTCCGGCTTTTCAAGTCTGATGATTTTGTTGGACCATGAGGTAGTTTCTCAGTGTTTTTGGCTACTTGGAGGAATGTAATCATACTGTCACAATTTTTCAATGTTGGTGCTTTTTTTTTTTACTTGCAACTTATGCTTAAGATAATTTTATCTTTGTGCTGTGCTATGTGATAAGCTAAAATTGCAACAGACTACTTCACTGATAACAGGGGGTCAGTTGGAATACCTTCACTCTGTGAACAGAGGATAGTGGAATAGGTTAAATGTCCAAAAATGATGACAGTTTTTAAAAGATCCTTTTTTTTTTTTTTGGTTTCTGTCTTCATTAAGATGTTATAAAATTAGTCATGCTCCTTTACAGGAAAGTAAGAATAAATATTTATTCACTTACTTAAGGACTATTACAAAGTAGGTACCATCTGTCAGACTCAGGGACGAGGGGGATGAGTAAGAATACGAAGCAGCTCTCCAATCTGCCGGCGCACCAGGAGGGGCCTCCAGTGGGCAGCGGGTGTGTCCCACATCCCCGAAGCAGATGACCATGGACTGGCCCTTACTTTCTTTCTACAGCTCAAAGGTCCAGCAGCTTCCCTTGAACCTAGAATGAACCCAGAAGTGAAGCCATGCACAGGTGCCAGGAATAAAAATTGCCAAGACCTAGCAATTGTATATGGTCCACCTTTGTTACTTGTCATCCCATAAAATTATAAATCAATGACAAAATACCAGAAAATGTGAACTACTTGGGAAATTGGAAATACTTCAAGAGAAATCTGAATCAGAGCATCAATCAACATTTTAGGGAGGGGACTGGACCACAGTTCTGCCTCCCGTGAAACCTTTTGCCAATAAAAGACAACGTAAAAAATGATACTAAAATGACAAGAAATTCTAGAAGAGAAAAATCGGAGGTATGACATACAGTACAGTCCAGGGAGCCATTGCACATAGCTTTGGATTGCTTCATGTAAATAGCAAGAACAGAACTTTCATTTCCTGCTCTGTGTTGTTTACGAAGTTACTTGCATCCTTCTTAGGGGAGAGGAAGAGAGAACAGAAAACCATTCACCCACCATTGGTGGTGGAGGAAGGGGCGGTAACCTAACTAATTGGAATGTTCCACAGGGTCAGCCTTTCATGGCCATGCGCTAAGCGTTTAAGGCTTATTATCTCAATTGATCCTTTTAATAGCCTGTAAATTAGGTATTATTAGTATCTCTATTTTACAGACGTGAAAACAGGATAGAGAGCTAAGTGTCGATATTTTGCCTGGGAATGAATTGTGAGTATTTGGTAAAGATGGATGTAATTGATGTTTAATCATCATAACTGGTCTATTCTCTGTCTATACCACACTTTCATCTCCTGATTCATTCAAGACTTGGGTCAAAAATCACTTTGCACTTCACCTTTGCTAGAATGCATCATCTGTTTGTTCTGAAACAAAATTGTGACTGTCCTTATTCTGTTCTCTGTAGTGGTTCCATAGCTCTCAAACCACATATTATGGCGGTTATTTACTTAACTGGTACCCGGAAGTTTTATTTCATTCTTAGTTTTTTTATTCCTGGAACCTGGCATACTCCCGGGCGTTTAGAGGTGCGCAGTAAACGTTTGCTGAATAAATGATTGATCATTGAAGGAGTGAACTGGATAATGTTGAACAAACGTTAATTCTCCATTCTCTGTGTTACATACATATTAGAATTAACTTCACCTAGTTAAAACGTTGTCTTGAAATTTGTTCAAACTTCCCATTTTCTGTGAATTAACCAGAAATCCTCTGTCTTTAGATTTTCACTAGTTAACGAGTTAAATCTCTTTTGAATTACATCATTTGAAACTATCAAGTGGGACAAAATCTGACACTTCAGATAGTTCACGTCTCTTTAAGGAGCAAAGGTCGCCCAGCTGTCTGCTCCCCTGTCTCAGTACTCAGCCAACACTTGCCCTGATGTCTGTTAATGCACATTAAATCACAACTCCTTACCTGGCCTCCAAGTGTGCCTTATTCAACAGGTCACTTGGTTATTATTATCTTCTACCTAGGAACAAGATAAAATATGTGCCAGAGAAAGATGTCTTATAGAGATTCTCGAAATGGGCTAGTTATACATAAACAAATAAATTACCAGACCGAACACTCCTACCTTTTCGAAAGAGAAGATTTGTTCTAGGGGTTGAGAGTGAAGAAAATTGATCCCTGTTGAACTGATAAATGTCCCTTCTAGATAGTTTATGTTGCCATTAAAGCATAAAGTTGCCATTTTTCTTTATCTGTCAGCTACTTACTTCCTGCATGAGCTATTCAGGCTTTCTAAATCATATCTGTTGGTCTCTTGCCAAATGCTTGGCTGTTGGGTGTATATGGAATAAATTATACAATGAAAAACATCTCGATCTTTCCAGCTATTTGATCAAATGCACCTGTAAATCTTGAAATGCCTATAAAGAAATGTCTAACAAGCACCTTGGACACAAGATACAAAAATCTCACAGAGGACAATAGTAACTAAATTTCGGAAGGTTCACTGGACTTAGGAGATTTCGATAGTTAGGAAAAATCCCCAAACCAAGTCTTGAAATTCTAATAGATGGTAACCACTATTTATACACATTTACATTACTCTTCGTGTTTGGGAAACTGATGGGGAAATGGATAGTGGTATTTCCTTTTTAGGGTAGGAGGGGGTATTCCCTAATAATGGCACGGGAGAAATACCCAGGAAAAAGGAGCACTCTTTCAAGGCACCTCTTTTGCCAACCATGGGAAAGGCTCCCATTTCTGAGCGGCGCTGTCCTGTGTTACTTGTTCTCCTGTCGTGGATACTTGTCAAGGCTGCCTGTTTTGTGAGAGCTGTGTCCTCAGGCCCAGCATACTAGAAGAGTATTAAATATCACTGAATAAATGTGTGTCACTGCTAGTTCCTACCTTTGCACCTCTGTCAAGGTCATCCTTTCCTGCACCTGTCTCTCATCAATACCCCAGCACGGATTATCTGCATCCTTCAAGGGGAAGACTTTCGTTTTCTGGGGGACATTTTCTGAGCCTCCCTTGCAGCCTACCTGGGGGAAACTTCTCCATCTTTTTTTCTTTGTTCTACAATTTGCATGTTGGAAACCTTTACTAATGCCCTTGTTACACTGCGTTGCTGTGTTTTACAGTATTTGTTCCTTCCATTACATGTGTTGTTTGCATTCCCAGGGTCCAGTACATAGTTTTGTTCAATAAATAGCAAACGAATGAGTGAGGTGATGAGGGAGTGAATAAAGATAAGATGTCCCTTATTGCCTTTTCTCATTGAAATACGTCCTTGTTCTGTGGCCTCTTCCAAAGAAGTGCAAGTTCACTGAGCATAGGGTTGCCAGATTTAGCAAAACTAAACAAAGTCTTACCATGCGATCCAGCAGTTGTACTCCTTGGTATTTACCTAAATGAATTGCTAAGTTCTATTCGCTTGAAAACCTGCATGCAAGTGTTTAAGCAGCTGTATTCATAATAGCCAGAACTTGGAAGCAAGCAAGATGTCCTTCAGTGGGTCAATGGATAAGCAAACTGTGGTCCATCCAGACAATGGAACATTATTCAGCAATGACAAGAAATGAGCTATGATGCCATGAAAAGACATGGAAGAACCTAAAATGTATATGGCTAAGTGAAAGAAGGCAATCTGAGAAAGTTACATACTTCGTGATTCCAACTCTGTGACATTTTCGAAAAGACAAAACTACGAAGACAGTAAAAAGGTCAGTGGTTGCCAGGGGTTAAGCGTGGGGAGGAATGAACAGCAGAGCACAGTGGAGTTTTAGGGCAGTGAGACTACTTTATATGGTGCTGTAATGGTGGATACATGTCACTGTATGTTTGTCGAAACCCATAGAACACAGCACCCAGAGTGGACCCTCGTGTAGACTATGGACTTTGGGGGATGACAATGATGTGTCAGGCTTGCTTCACTGATGGTAGCAAGTGCGCCGTCTGGTGTGGGATGCTGATAGAGAGGGAGCTGGGCGTGTGTTGGGGCGGGATCTATGCGTATGGAAACTCTCTACTTTCCCCTCAACTGTTAACCGAAAACAATTCTAAAAGGAAAAGTCTACCTCCAGAATGCGGGGAACCCAATTAAATGTGAATTTCGGATAACAAGACCTTTGTAGTGTAAGTATGTCCCATGCAGTCTGTGTGCATGGGCGCACGTGTATGTGTGCACCTGTGTGTGTGCACGTGTGCATGTGTGTGCATGTGCGTGCAAAGACCTTCGCATACTGCTAAATGTTATTGTTTGTTTTAGTTGAGACATAGTTTACATACCATAACATCACCACTGTGAAGCATACAGTTTGGTGGTTTTTCGCGCATCTGCAAAGGGGTACGACCATCACCACTGTCTAATTCCAGAGTATTTTCAACACCGCGGAAAGAAATCCCACAGCCACTAGCAACTCATCCTCCTTCACGCCTCCTCCCGGCCATTGGCAGCCACTAGTCTTCTTCTGTCTCTGTGGATTGGGGACAGGTTGCTATTTAAGGCTCCCTTGAACTTGGGGAGTCCGTTTCTGTGTCCCAGCTCACAGACACAAGCAGGCCTTTCCTGAGGGCAAGGAAGGCTCAGCAACTGGAGGTACTGTTACACTCACGTTCTGAATACAAAGAACTGACGAGGCACCGGTCCTTATTTATTTATTTTTTAACATCTTTATTGGAGTATAATTGCTTTACAGTGGTGTGTTAGTTTCTGCTGTATAACAAAGTGAATCAGCTATACATATACATATATCCCCATATCCCCTCCCTCTTGCGTCTCCCTCCCACCCTCCCTATGAGGCACTGTCTTTAAATCTCACATTGATCTCATGGCACTCTCCATCTGAATAACCCCTAAATGTTTACTGCGCATAAACATGCACTGGTGAGTCTGTGACTTAAAGGAAAATCCTAAAGTCAAAAAGTGAAAACTACATTTTACTCATAGCCTCATTTGGTTCTACAGGAAATCTTAGTTTCTATTCTTTTCTGACTATTATGCAGTTACGGATTGGATAAAAGTATGCATTGCCTTCCTCTCTCCCTTCCTTCCTTTCTTTCTTTCCTTCTCTCTCTTTCTATCTTCCTTTCGGAACTTGTGTTCTGAAAAGAGGAATCAGGAAATTCAGACCGCGCTTGACATAGCGTGACTGGAGAAGATGTCCCTGGTCACAGTCATGATGAAGACGGGGGCGGGTCCCCCTTGTTCTGTGAGGACACCGGGCGCACCCGTACTTGTGCTTCTTGTCTTTGCTTTGGCAGAGCGTGCAAAGCCCGGCTACAGTCAATCACTGAAGCGCCCGAGACATTCGGGATCAGATATGTTTTACGATAGGAGCATATTTAGGCTGTGGTGGAGAAATCTGCTTTTTATTCCAAATATATCACATCTGGGTTGTACTTAGCCAGAGGACAGTCATGTTACAATTAAAAATGAATTTGAGTTCTTATAGAATTCAAAACTAACAAGAGCCATGATTGAAAACACATGACAGTGACCGCTGAAAAAGCTAACACTTGTATTTATTTACTGTAAAGCTATCGTAAGAAAAGGGCTTATGTGGCAAAAGTAGAATACTCTGCAGCTAGATCCAAATACTTTCCCTAATGCTGTTCCTGCTCCTGGGTCTGTTCAGAGGGCTTTATGCATATTTGGAGTCGAGGAGAAGTTTCTATTCAGTACATGTGTAAGTTATGCACTCTATGACGAAATACAGCGTATTCTTGGCCTCTAAATTTCATGAACTCACTTTTTTTTCTTAAGGAGCTATCTTTGAATTTGATATAATTGAGGACAGTTAGTAGAGTCACCTCATACACTTGGAGCGATATGAGGATCTCATGGCATCAACTGTTTCACCACATAAATGCCTAGTGAATGGTGCATACAAGTTCTGGGGCTGCACAAGGAGAATCCTGACCTGCAGACCTGTGGGAAAAGTTGGCAAACCATCGAAAAACAGCACAAGGTACATGTGGCTATGTCACTGAGAGGACATCCTACATAATTGTGGCAAGCCACGACAGCCTGTGCTACGGAGCATGGGGACCCCAGCATGGGGCACCGGAGTCCATTAACAGAGGGTGCAAGCCAAGATGAAACCACCACGTGGCCCTGCCATCGCTAAGCACGGCCTGCAGCGTCTACTCTCTGCTGGTCGGGCTGGCCACTCCTCCATGGACGTGGCCAGTGGGGACACAAGGAGCCCAGACGGATGCAGGCAGGGAGCAGGGTCAGCATGGCATTGGCTCCCCAGGACTCTGGTGTCGCACGACAGCACAGAACTCAAGCACGCAGAGGGCAGAGGCCTTGAGCTGTGGGTGGCTGAAGCTAGGGACATGGAGCAGTGAGCCTCGGTGGGGGGAAGGGCTGGGAACGTGCCTCGTAGCAGCTGCTCCCCAGGCTCCTCTCCATCAGCTCCCGAAGGAATTGCAGGATCTCCCACCAAGACGCGGGTCGGAGTGTGGTCAGCCTTTGCACGGGCAGCCTGTGCAGCACACACGAGGGGCCAGGACACCACCGCGGAGGCGTTTCCTACAGAGGGTTGCTCAGTGTCGGCGGGGGGCATCTGTGCCTCCACGGTCCACAGCCCGGTCCCCTCGAATCTATCAGAAGCTTGCAGTAGTAACTCTCCAAGGAATGTCTGGAGCCACGCTTGGCTACGGGGGTGTTTAAGATTGCACGGGGCTATGTGCTGGCGAAACGGGGACCAGAAGTCAGTGAATCTTCCTTATCTTTCTTGACTACTCATTCAGGCCTGGCGATAACACCCTGGACGACAGGATAAAATAATTCCTCTGTCTTCTGTCCTCCCCCCACCCCCATCTCCTGTTCTGCGTCCTGCATCTATTTCAGGGTTTGTCCATGACACGTCAGTGCCCTGAAACGTGCGTGCAAGCCCATGGGGATGACCTCCCCCATACAGGTCTGAGTTCTGAGTATTTTTCTCTCCATCCTGAATGTCAGTCAATCACTGTGGCCTGTTCCAAGATGTCCAGAGACTGAGGAGAAGGCAGTGACCACAGCTGTGTTTACTGGGGGTTTGGCCTGCCAGGTGCCCCGAGATCCACCAGAAAGGCCTTCCTCTCGTGATTCCCATGCATCAGTACAAACGTTTGCCCTCAGCAATTTCATGCCGCAGACTCGAGGGATTTTTCTTCATCCAGACGCTCATGGGTTGTCAGAATTCTTGTGCTATCTTATACTGTAACGTGGAAAGCGCAGCGGATGGTGAGGGCACGGAGATAAATTTAATGCGTCTCCTCATGTAATTAAGGCCTCATGATGAATGACTTTGCCGTGTATGCCTGTGATTCTACTGTACATCGGATTATAGCTCTCGTCTACAGTGGTGATTTATGACGCATCTCTCCTGTGATAGTGGAGGAAACGTTACACCGGAGCTTATCTGCTAAACCTGCTGAGAGGCTAAGTCACTTGGTTTTACTCCGTGGTGAGTCATGGGTGTCTCACTGGCCACTGCCTTGCTTCACTTCCTCCTACCTGACTTCCAAGAAGGCGTTAAACACAAGGAAGGTAAATGTGTATTTCAAGGTCTACCAGGAAATCGGACACTACTCTGAGTATTTAAAACAGAGGGCACTGAATTCAGGAAGGTGATGGCAGTGGATGGAAGAACTAAACAGCCAACGTGGGATGGGAAGGCAAAGCAGAGCACAGCCTCCAGAAACAGTAAGCCCCCTCGGGATGGAATGCAGGATGGAAACAATGATTTCCAAACCCAGGACCAGCACCGCCTGCTGGAAACTGGAGGCGCTGGAATCTGTTAAAAGACACAGCAGCCCAGACGCACTGCCCATTGGGCAATCCCAACTGGAAGCCTGCTCCCTGGAGAGCCTGGGGACCAGCCTGGGGTGACCAGCCCCAGTACCAGGAAGGGACGACAGTGCAATACACAGAATGTTTGTGCCCCCTCCCGCTGCCAAATTCTGCTGTTGAAATGCTGTTGCCCAACGTGATGGTATTAGGAGGTGGAGCCTTTGGGAGTGATGAGGTCATAGGGTGGAGCCCTCGTGAATGGATTAGCTCCCTCGTAAAAGAGACCCCAGAGAGCTCCTGCACCCCTCCACCATGTGAAGTTATATTGAGAACGCAGCTATCCATGACCCGAGACGTGGGCCCTCACCAGACACTGAATCTGCCTGCACTTGATCTTGGACTTCTAGTCTCCAGACTGTGAGAAACAAATGCTTGTTGTTTACGCCTCCCAGGCTAGGGTATGTTTATATAGCAGCCCACACAGACAGGTACAAGAAATGGAGCAAATTGACAAAGACTTGAGCCTTCCTGAAGCTTACCTTTTAGGGAGACATGATAACCAATAAGCATTTTATATCATTCATAATTACATTGCACATTATTATTATAGTTTACATAATGATAATTTTACGCTGCATTTTTTAGACTTTAAAAGGGTGGTGAGTGTCACAGGGGAAAACAAGTGCAGCAGAGGAAGGGGGTCAAGAGGACTGGGGTGGAGGCAGTTCCCAGCCTGAGACGTGAAGGGCAGGGTGTGCTGAACTGACAAGCTTGCCTCTGAGCAAAGACTGGACAGAGGCAAGTGTCGCTTATGTGAAATTCTTTCCCCTGGTGTATTTCAGGCAGAGGACACTGCAAGGACAAAGACCTCAAAAGAAAGCAGGCCAGAAATGTTCCAGAATCACAAAGAAAGAAAGAACGAAAGAAAGAGAGAGAGAGAGAGAGGGAGGGAGGGAGGAAGGAAGGGAGGAAGGGGGGAGAGAGGGAGGGAGGAAGGAAAGGGCAGTTTCAGAAGAGGTCAGAAAGGGAAGGGGGCGTCAGACCACACACCACGGGGAGAGGTATGGGCAGCTGTAAAGTAGAATCATCCCTTCAATTTGGTCCAAAGGATGTAAATTATGTCAGCATAACAACAGGATCTGTGTATTATCAAGTAATATTTTATCTGTAAACCTGGACAACTCACCCAATATTCGATAAATGTTGAGTTCTTGTTGTGTGTCAAGAGTGGCAAATTTGATAGAAAAAAAAAAGTGCTTTCATGGAGATTCTATTCTAGTTAGAGATAAAGAGCAAACAATAAAATAAATAAATGTACAAATACAGAATACAATTTCAGGCAGAGATAAGTGTTAGGAAGAAAAATGAAGCAGCGTCTAGTGAGTGATTGGGGGTTGAGAGTATATACGTGACTAGAGATGGAGAAATCAGAACTTGACAAAAACATATTTTTCTTGGCTTATTACAAGCCATTTTACAAATTTTTTTTGGTTAAAGTGATGATAGGGAAATAAAAATCAACTTATGTACCATCTTTTATGTATTGAGAATTTTGAGGAAATTTGTCATTTCTTGTTTAATGACATTCAAAATGCAATTCTCATAAAGACTAGGGGTATTTCTGCTGGAATTTGTGGAATTATTTTCCTTGCGGCAAAGAATGCGGTGGTGACACTTGCACGGGTGCTGGAGGATGAAGGGCTGATTGGGTGTAAAAATGTCTTTGGCTGTGGGAAACATTTGCTCATCTTCTGAGGAAGGAACAAGCTTGAAGTACAGCAAGATATGCATTGGGGCTGGAGCGGACAGAACAAGGAGAGGACACAAGAGGGAGCCTGGGCAAACCAGGAAGGGCTGGAGGACAGGAAAAGAGATTGGGTTTAATCTACAAGTGATGGGGAACCATGGGGGGTGGGGAGGAGGAGAGCTACATCATCTACTTTGTGCTTTGAGGGCTCAGTCTGCTGACATTGGTCAGTAGTGGGAAGGGCAGGTGTGAAGGTGAAGACCCCCTCGACAGCTATCAAAGTAGTGAACTCAATATTACCCTCGACAGCTATCGAAGTAGTGAACTCAATATTACCCTCGACAGCTATCGAAGTAGTGAACAGAAAAGAACAGTGTCAGAGGAGGTGCTAACAGAGGTCAGATGTGAAATAGGTGTGTCAGGGCTGTGTAACACGATATCATTGGCAAGACTCGGGCAAGAGTGCACAGGCAGGAGGCAAGCCACGTGGTTCCATCACATTGAGAATGCCATTTGCCCAACACTTGGCCTCTGCTTTATACTAGGGGTGGGCAGACTTCTTCCATAAAGGTCAGGTAGTCCATCTTCTAAGCTTGGTACATCATGATGTTTCTGTTACAACTACTCACCTCGGTCCGTGTAGTGTGAAAGCATCCATAGATAGTATGCAAATGAGTGGACGTGGCTCATTTTTGGTTCCAATAAAACTTTATTTATAGAAACAGAAGGCAAGCAGGATTTGGCTCCTGGGCTCTAATTAGCTGGCCTTGTTTTAGAGTCTTGGGCTACCCGTAAAATTTCCTGACCTCTGCTCCGTGTAAGAGATTGTGGCCACGTACTCTGGCCGTCCGTGTGTCCAGGGACCCATGCTTCTGGACATTTTGAGCCGTTCAGTACCCACCACCACCACCCCCAACCTCTGACCTGTAGGTTCACTTAATCTCTGGACTACAATGAGTCTTTTGAGCAGTTCACTGAAATAGTATCATTCTCCTTGCTGTTTACTTTTTACTTGCAAATCTTTCACTTCTGTGTAAGATTTTAATGCTAGCCTTTAACTTCAGGTTATTACAGATGAAGCCATGGGTGCATTTATTCTGCCTCCCAATTACTTTCTTCCTTCTATTAAATCCTTTTCTGCATTTTTGGTGTCTGGAAGGATGGTCTATTACAAAACGTGTGGAATTTGGAGTACCTGGACCTGGGTTTGGATAACAGTTCCACACTTACCCACTGGGATTGGGCAATTGCTTAACTTCTGGGAACCTTCATTTCCTCATCTGAATACTCAAATAATATTTCCTTTGCAGCCTAGTTAATATTAAACGATAACCCTAAAGTACCAAAGTACCAGACATTGAAACAACTTAGGATTTCTTTCTTATTTTTTTAATTAATTTTTATTGGAGTATAGTTGATTTACAATGTGGTGTTAGTTTCTGCACAGCAAAGTGAATCAGTTATACAGCAAAGTGAATCAGTTATACATATACATATATCCACCCTTTTTTAGATTATATTCCCATATAGGTCATTACAGAGTACTGAGTAGAGTTCCCTGTGCTATACAGTAGATCCTTATCAGTTATCTATTTTATATATAGTAGCGTGTATGTGTCAGTCCCAATCTCCCAGTTTATCCCTCCCCCCCTTCTCACTTGGTAACCATAAGTTTGTTTTCTACATCTGTGACTCTATTTCTGTTTTGTAAATAGGTTCATTCGTACCATATTTTTAGATGCCACATATAAGCAATATCATATGATGTTTGTCTTTGTCTGACTTACTTCACTCAGTATGACAATCTCTAGGTCCATCCATGTCACTGCAAATGACATTATTTCATTCTTTTTTATGGCTGAGTAACATTCCATTGTATATATGTACCACATCTTCTTTATCCATTCCTCCGTCGATGGACATTTAGGTTGTTTCCATGTCCTGGTTATTGTAAATAGTGCTGCAATGAACAGTGTAGTACATGTATCTTTTCGAATTATGGTTTTCTCCAGATATATGCCCAGGAGTGGGATTGCTGGGGCATATGGTAGCTCTATTTTTAGTTTTTTTTTTTTTTTTTTAATAAGTTGAAGCTAACTTTTATTTATTTATTTATTTATTTTTGGCTGTGTTGGGTCTTCGTTTCTGTGCAAGGGCTTTCTCTAGTTGCGGCAAGCGGGGGCCACTCTTCATCACGGTGCGCGGGCCTCTCACTATCGTGGCCTCTTTTGTTGCGGAGCACAGGCTCCAGACACGCAGGCTCAGTAATTGTGGCTCACGGGCCCGGTTGCTCTGCGGCATGTGGGATCTTCCAAGACCAGGGCTCGAACCCATGTCCCCTGCATTAGCAGGCAGATTCTCAACCACTGTGCCACCAGGGAAGCCCCCTATTTTTAGTTTTTTAAGGAATCTCCATACTGTTCTCCATAGTGGCTGTACCAATTTACATTCCCACCAACAGTGCAGGAGGGTTCCCTTTTCTCCACACCCTCTCCAGCATTTATTGTTTGTAGATTTTTTGATGATAGCCATTCTGACCGGTGTGAGGTGGTACCTAATTGTAGTTTTGATTTGCATTTCTCTAATAATTAGGGATATTGAGCATCTTTTCGCGTGCTTTTTGGCCATCTGTATGCTTTCGAGAAATGTCTATTTAGATCTACTGCCGATTTTTTGATTGGGTCGTGTTTTGGATATTGAGCTGCCTGAACTGTTTGTATATTTTGGAGATGAATCCCTTGTTGGTTGCTTTGTTTGCAGATATTTTCTCCCATTCTGTTGGTTGTCTTTTCATTTTGTTTATGGTTTCCTTTGCTGTACAAAAGCTTTTAAGTTTCATTAGGTCCCACTTGTTTATTTTTGTTTTTATTTTCATTTTTCTAGGAGGTGGATCAAAAAAGATCTTGACGCGATTTATGTCAGAGAGTGTCCTGCCTATGCTTTCCTCTAGGAGTTTAATAGTATCCAGTCTTACATTTAGGTCTTTAATCCATTTTGAGTTTATTTTTGTGTATGATGTTAGAGAATGTTCTAATTTCATTCTTTTACATGTAGCTGTCCAGTTTTCCATGCATCACTTATTAAAGAGACTGTCATTTCTCCATTGTATATTCTTGCCTCCTTTGTCATAGATTAGGTGACCATCGGTGCATGGGTTTATCTCTGGACTTTCTATCCTGTACCATTGATCTATATTTCTGTTTTTGTGCCAATACCATACTGTTTTGATGACTGTAGCTTTGTAGTATAGTCTGAGCATGATTCCTCCAGCTCTGATTTTCTTTCTCAAGATTGCTTTGGCTATTTGGGGTTTTTTGTGTTTCCATACAAATTATAAAATTTTTTGTTCTAATTCTGTGAAAAATGCTATTGGTAATTTGATAGGGATTGCATTGAATCTGTAGATTACTTTGGGTAGGATTTCTTTCTTAACACATATCAAGTCAAATAGAAGGCGCTGAACCCACTAGAAAATGCTACGATTTGTGAAACCTCCAATTAATAGTTTACTGTTTTCTAATATTTTCATAAAGTTCCAGTGACCTCTTAATTTGACTGTTTATGAACATTATGCAAATAAAGCACATAAACTATAAGTATATATTTAGAAGAGATATTCAACTAATTGGTTATTCTTAGGGAAGACAAGATGTAGAGCAGGAAAACCACATTTTCTAAATTTTTGTTAAAATGTCCTACCAATATACAGTGACAGAAATAGGGAATAGCTCTGAAAGGGCAGATATTTTTAATATAGTGAGATAGGTAACAGTCACAAAACTCAAAATGTTTTAAGCCATTTACCAGTGCTTCATAAATAGATATAAATACAAATCTCACATTTTGCAGCTATAAGCATCGACATTATAATAGCATCATAAAAAGTGCCACACATTTTCTTTTATTCATTCCTAGTAGATCAACTTAATGTTCATGCTAGGCTTGGAAACCCAGCTAATAATCATCTACCAGCACCTTTTTGTCCTAAGTTTCATTACATTATTTTGAACCAACAATTTCTTTTTCACTTAAATTTCACAGTTACTAGACTAGTCATTTAGCCTGAAAAATAAAAATCAATACAGTCAGTGAGTGTAATTGCAAAGTCTGGGATGATGGTTCCATAATTGCTTTTAAACTATCTTCTAGAAATCTTGTGAGATTGGAAATAAATAATGGCCACACACATTTAGAATATAGAGAGAAAATGCAGCCGAGTTGTAACCAGGGTGGTAGTTGTAGTCGTACTGACTACAAGTAGAGTCGAGGTGTGTTCGAGCACCATATTAGGAATCACAGCATCGGGTTAAGGTTTTTGAAGAGAATTACCCTCTTAACTCATTTTTATAGCTTTATTTTACAGAAATATTCATTCCATTTTTCATCCTATAAAGGATTTTAACATCATATGACAAATGTGGGTTCCTTTCTTATATTCTCTTCTGTCTTCATGGAAGGTACCAGGGTGTAGACAAATTCAGCTGGTCCAGAGAAGAAAGCAGGCAAGTAGTGCATGGCTTAAATGAGAATGACACTGAGTGTGTCCTGTGACGTCCCATGCTTGTGCGCACGGAATAAAGATTAGTGCATTTAAGCCTCACAACCCAGCTATGAGCAGGACACTGCCCCCTAGTTCACAGATTCAAGAACATCTATTTTTACACATATTAACCTCTCTGAAATTGAGGTGGGGCTCCCAGCACAGTCACAGCGTCTCACGGTCACCGGTGGCCAGACAGCAGGTGGGAGACAGTCATCTTCCCTGAACGTTGTCATGGCCATCGTTCACTTCTGCTGGGTTTTGTGAACCATTGGTGCTACACACGCTGGTTCTCCATGCCCAGCAGATGACACTAACAGTGGGAGAAATCTCCAGCTCTCCCCTTTGAGGAGCGGCTATCAGCGTGCTGCTGGGCTTCTGTCAGCGCTCAACATGGGATCTGCAGAGGTTTTGTGAGTCTCCCACCTGATAGCCGCGTTTCAGGGCGCGTCACCTCTGACTCAGTGACTAAGGACGTGGGAAGGGCCCAGCAAGCCGCCTTGCTTGCCCAGTGTGAACGGGGCATTCAGGGAGGCACCGCGGCTTCCCACCGTGGCTGCGACCCCTTGGCAGGAACCTCTCGCTCCCACTCTCATCACCTGAGGCAAAGCCCTTGGTTCCCAGAGTTTCCCCTAAGTGCCGGGCTCCGGTTCACCAGTGGCTTGGCTGAGATGAAACCCAGCAGTGTCCACCGGGCTGCAGTGGCCGTCCGCCCTCAGCACCAGCGAGGCAGGTCCAGAGGTGGACGGCACGCGAGGCCATTCTCACAGCGCTGAGCAACTCTCCACTGGATGAACCCTGTTTTATTTTACTGATCCTCCGGGGGTTGCCGTTTAGACCACTCCAGACCTGACAGCTGTGATTAAACCCCGTGGTCACCAGCGCAGGTGACCCCAACCAGGGCCCCTTCTCTGCTGAGACTGATTGCAGTAAAGCTGCACCACCCAGATGGTCCCCAGTGCTACCTGGTGATGGGTGACCTTGGCCCTGCAGCTCCCCATCCGGGCTCTTCAAGGTGCCCTCCCCTGCTTGCTGTCAGAGCGTTCATTGCTTTTGAACTTACTCAACACAGTGTCAGTAATGCTTGTCAGACACCTCAAGACCAAGTGCAATTTGCTGGCTGGTTACAAAATGATCCCAGCAGACCAGTAACAGCCTTCACTTGCCTTCAGGTAACAGGGTAGGCAAGTTCAACATTTAAAAAAAACCTCATTCTTAGCATTCTTTGGAACTAGAAAAGTTGAATGGTTGAATATTTGTTGAAAAGAGAAGCTCATGCGATAAGGAAATGCAAACTGTGGGACTGAATATCATTGTCTAGAGTGATGTAAACATCTCCACCTATGAATAAGTAACCTCCAGAGGGTGGAGACTTTATTTTGTCTATTATTGCGACACAGTGTCTGGAACAGTGCTTGAAACGTAGTGAGAGGCTCAGAGAGTCACTGAATGAATGGATATTATTTAACTTGTTGCTGGACAAGTAAAATATAAAACTAATCATGTTAAAATCATGAGGCGGAGGGAGGAGAGCAAATGAGAAACAGAAACTGATTTAACTGTACCCCTCTCCTGCCAGGCGGAGGAAAGGAGAAGGAGAGCCGGTGAATGCATGCTCTTGTGTCCCGGGGCTGCTTCTGGTCGCTGATTCAGGGCAAGAGGCCAGCCAAGTGCAGCCTGTGGGGATGGAGCTGTGGAGCCCGTAGCTGGAAGTGAGGCTGTGGTAGGGGGAGCTAGTTACAGCCTTCCAGTAGTTAGGGAGAGGGAGAGAGAGAGGGAGAGGCTTTTATCTTCCCAAGAAGTTCCACTGAGGCAATTTGGAGAGGGAGTGGAGTGAAGGCGGGGTAGGGGTGGAGATCCAGAAGCGAAACCATACAAGAAACGGAAAGCTTTTATATGGTTCACTTCTAATTCAAAACATCCAGAACTTCATTTTGAAATAGAGTGTCTCCTTTTTTTTCTTTTGCATGGTTATATATTGTTGTTTTCATTGAAGGACACATTTGTTTATTTGTTTCGTTTTTCCTAGAAGTACTGCTTGGATATCCTTGATGTAGGAATTAGTCACATTGGTGGTTCTCAACCTAGGAAAGGGAGCAAGATTGTCCCCCAGAGGCACGTGGCAGCGTCTGGAGACCCCTTCGGTTGTCACACTGGGGAGAGGGTGCTACCAGCATCCAGTGGGTGGAGGCCGGAGAGGCCACTCACCATCCTACAGTGCCCAGGGCAGACCTCGCAGCAAAGGAGGCTCCTGTTCAAAGTGTTAATAGTGCTGATGTTGAGAAATCATGAGTTTCCTACCATCTTCATCAAATTCTCATAATTTTTCTCAAATCTCTCATTTGAATTCAGGGACAAAATTTCTTCTTGATTCTCAACTCTGGTGGCTTCAAAATCACCTAAATGCCTTAAAAATTACTGATACCTAAGCCACCCCAGACCATTAAATGGAGATGTCTTGAATTGGGGCCTTGAGTTGGGCATCTGCATTTTTAAATTACTCATGGTCACAAGCATTGAGCAGCACTGATTTAAATGATGCAACACAGGAAATTAAAACCACCAGAGTTGATTTACCTTATCTGTGTTTAAAATATCTACAAATAAAATGATACAGCTCTCCAGCTTAAATGAGAATATAATAGCTACCGTTACTCCGTGGCTTCTTATGTGCTTCTTATATTTTGTAAAAGGATTGTCTTTCACTTAGATATGGAAAAATGTGCATTAAAAATGTTTCCAGTCTTGTAAAGATAGATCTGGAATAGGATAAAAATATTTACTTCTTTGTCTTGACATGTTGGTAGCAATGCTTAACTTCTAAGTCCATTTTTTTTTTAGTGAACATTTCAGTGACTTATTGGAGATGCAAAATAATAGTAATAATAATAAAAGTTATAGAGTATTTTACGCTATTAGTGTGCTAGGCTGCTAGTCCAAATATAAGACCATTATAATTTCTCTATAAATAAAAACTGGGACATACAATACCTATGGATTGATAACTTTAAAATAACTTTTAGAATAATTGTGGTTTGGATTTAAACATTTTAGTTTTGGATTGGATTATTAGTTTATTTACTTTCCTTTTAACTAAGTTTATGCTAGTGTGCAAGTGTTGTGTTTTTGTTTTTCTTTCTCTTCAATGCCCAAGACTTTTCCAGAGTTACTTATGAGGTTAGAAATAGAAGCAGACTTTCATGTATTAGGATTCTCCAGAGAAACAGAACCAATAGAAGATAGGTAGGTAGGTAGATAAATAGATAAACAGATGATAGATAAATAGATTAGATACATGGATAACAGATAACTAGATGACACTGTAGATAGATAGATATGCTAGATAGAGAGAGCTAGCTAGGCAGATAGATAGATAGATAGATAGATAGATAGATAGATAGATAGATAGGAGAGATAGAGGTTTATTATAGGAATTGGCTCATGTGGTTATGGAGTCCAAGGAGTCCCACCATCTGTCATCTGCTATCTGGAAAACCAGGAAGGTCAGTGGTGCAATTAGGTCTCAGTACCAAGACCTGAGAATTCTGGGGCAGATGGCGTAGGTCCTGGTCCGAATCTGAAAGCCCAAGAACCAGGAATGTGGATGTGTGTAAGCAGAAGCAGGGGAAGAAGCAGAGAGAGAGAAAACGCCCCTCCCCTGCCCTTCTGTTCTGATCAGGCCCTCAGTGGATTGCATGGTGGCCATCTGCATTGGTGAGGGCCATCTTTATTCAGTCTACTGATTCATGCGCTCATGTCTTCCAAAGACACCCTCTCAGACACACCCAGAAATAACATTTTGCCAGCCATCTGGGCATCACTTAGCCTAGTCAAATCGACACGTGAAATTAACTATCACAGTTCCTTTATCATATTAATAAATGGTTTCCCACGAGCATGAAAAAGATCATGTTTGAAGAGAATCTTTCCTAAAACTCACTCAAGTAATCAAAAAGATAAGTCTAACAAACATGGAGAAAACAATTCAGTAATATCATAGTAACAGAAAACCCTCAAATGGCTGATAGAAGGATTTAGGTTAGGTTAGGTTATATCTGATATAGATACAATCAGGAACATATCTTTTCCTAATATTACATTACTTGAGACCTTCCCCAGATTACAGGTCTGGGTTTTCCAGACATCACCAATCCATGAGTCTAGGGGAGGCTTTATTATAGTAGGAACTATTTTCCTGGCTTGGGACGGCCTTTAATCCTTGTAGCTCTGCCCTTTTACATATATCCATACTTGCTCCCTATGTGACCTCATTCAGCCCGTGGTTTTGAATATCATCTGTGTGATGATGAGCCTTAAAATTTTCTGTTAGGAGAGTGAAGAGCTGAGAAACAAGGCGTCCCCTATCAGTGGGCAGGCAGGAGGAGCACAGGAGACCATGCCATGGGCGGTGGTTGTTTAAACCCCGCAGTTCTCATAGTCTCCCAGTGAGTCAGTTCCCTGTCTTGTACTTTTAACTTCTCATTTTTCTCACAGTCCCATATTGTCTTCCTAGGGACACGAAACAGTTCTACAAAGTCCGGAGCTATTGCATTCTCAAGGTCAACATTCTTCAGTCATTTGAATGCTACCTTTTTGTTCCTTATTATTCCCAAGAATAACTTTCGACTACTAAGACTTATTCTTCTCTGGCTTTGTACTCAGAAAAAAAAAGAATTGCTTTTTGACTCTTCTTTCAACAAGAATACATTTAATATTGCTCTAGAAGACCTGGGCCCTGAATTGCTGCTTAAATAAACATGTAGTATCTGGTACTGTTAATTTTACTTCATTATATATATATATATATATATATATATATATATATATATATATATATATTTAAATTTATTTATTTATTTATTTATCTATTTATTTATGGCTGCATTGGATTTTTGTTGCTGTGCGCGCAAGCAGGGGCTACTCTTTGTTGCGGTGCGCGGGCTTCTCACTGCGGTGGCTTCTCTTGTCGTGGAGCACGGGCTCTAGGCGCGCAGGCTTCAGTAGTTGTGGCGTGTGGACTTCAGTAGTTGTGGCTCGCGGGGTCTAGAGCACAGGCTCAGTAGTTGTGGCATACGGGCTTAGTTGCTCTGCGGCATGTGGGATCTTCCCGGACCAGGGCTCAAACCCGTGTCCCCTGCATCAGCAGGCGGATTCTCAACCACTGCGCCACCAGGGAAGTCCCCCATTATACTTTTAAATTAAATTTCAGGAACATGGAGTTGGATGAATTATAATTCCTGGTCCAGACATTTTCACCATTTTCCAGCTATGGCCCCTTTTACGTATTCAACTAGCTATTTAATTAGTTATTGTTAAGAGTGTAATGGATACCAGAAAATCCCATTACCAACAACAAAAGCCAGGTCTTTACAATCAACCAACCCTCTTGCTTTCTTCACCATAACCCTGCAATCTAGGTCAACTATCCCTGGTTCTTTCTTTTTAATGTAGATTTATTGCATTTGCCTGCTTACTAATTAATTTGATTCTACTTATCTTTAACTTTATGAAAAGGATATCCTGCCATACTAATCTCTTGGCAGTGTTTTTCACTGCCAAGTTGTTTTTAGTTTTTAAGGTTGATCTTTAACATGTACATCTCCGTAATTAATTTGTTTTGATAGCTGTATACGACTTCATTATGTGTATGCATCTGCTCTTCCAGTGATAGACATTTTGTTGGTTTCAAGGTCTTGCTAATTTGAGCTGTGCTATTATAAAAACTTGCTTGTCTGTGGTTTTTGCAATACACATGCAATAGCTTCTCTTGGGTTGCCCAGGAGTGTAATTGAGGGATCATCAGCTGTGTGAGTGGTTGGTTGTTTACAGGTGATGTCTGGCCCTTTCCCCGAGTCATTGCATCAGTTTACAGCCCCACCAGCAGTGAATAAAAGCTTCTGTGGAGCCACCTACTCTCTGAGAGGTAGCATGGTCGGACTTTCAGTTGTAGCCGAGAGAAAGGGTGTAAAATCACATCTGCTGTGGTCTTATTTTAGATATTTGTTTTCCTGATCATCAGTGATGCCAAACATGCCTTCATCTGTCTTTTAGAAATATGTGTTTCCTCATCTGCCCGTGCTTGTTCATAACTGTTGCTTATTTTTCTTTTGGTCTGTTTATGCTGTTTTTATTGATTTGTAGGAATTCACTCCCTGGTCTTCACTCTAACATTTTGTCAGTGGTGAAAATATTTTTCTTCCACTTTGTAATGAGTCTCTTTTCTTTCTTTAAGATGTTTTTGATGAACACTATGTCTTAATTTTTAATATAACTGAATATATCTTATTTTTAAAAAAGTGAATGCATTGTGTGTTTTATTTAAGAAATGCTTCTCTAGTCTCTAGTTCTGGATTTATCTTTGATCTAACCTCTGATTTGTTCTCTCATGTCAGATGATGGTTTGAGGACTTCCTGACTTCCCCGGGCCTAATTCAGGTTTTGCTGGAGGGTAAAGCTGAAGCTTTGAGCTGGAAGCTCTCTCACCTGGGACTGAGCTTCCGGCCTCAGTTCCACATCTCTGACTCTGGGGGCAAATGTTGGTGCTGCATCCCAGCCCTTTGCCGCCCCCTGCAGGCAGCTGTAACCAGGGTTGCTGCATTAAATCAGTCAAATTGCATGCTGGGAAGCAGAGAGAAGGGTGTGGCCTGATGCATTTCCATTTGTTTCAGGTCTCAATAATTTCAGATAATTCTTATGCGGTTCCTGAATCCCCACCTCATACTTTCAGAACCTCACATAGTTACAGGAATAAACTATTTCTGCATCAAACATGCTGAATTCAGAAACATCATGCTCCGTGGAAAAAAGCCAGAGACAACACTTCATACTGTCGTTTATATGACGTTCTGGAAAAGAGAAAAATGGAAGGACAGAAATCAGATCACTGGTTGCCAGAGACTGGGAGCGAGGGCAGGAAATGGGTACAATAGGGCATAAGAGAACTATTCGTGGTGCTGGGAATATGCTATATCACAGTTGTATTGGTGGTCACACAACTGCATACTTTGTTAAGACAAATTACGTCTTAATCAAATTGCTCATTTAAAATTTACAAATTGTATTTTATGTAAGTTAATTCTGTTTTTAGTAGATTTACCTCCATAAAGCTGACGAAAAAGTAAAGAGTTAAATGAGGAAAGAATGTATAATTTAACTCCCTAACGATCAAATTTTATGCAGCAGGCACCTAAAGAGGTGTGTTTAAGATCAGGTAGAGTGTTTGACCAGGTGTAGAAAAACGGCTCTGGTGTTCACATCTGCTGTGCGAGTTCTTTTTGGATAACATCCGAGGTTTGACCGCTTGTCTTGGACACTCTGGAGAGGCAGATGGTCGTTGTACCTGGGTATTTGCTTTTCTCTTTAGTCTGTCATCATTTATATATTGTCAAATAAGCTGTTTTGAGAAATCCTTTTAGAAAGTGGACTTCGTTTTCATGTTCGGAAGCTAATGTTCATTTCAGAAGTCGTTTGAAAATCATCTTTACCTTTCCATCAGTGGGAACTGACTCTTCCAAACTAAAGATGTATTGCTCTAACACGGTGGTTCTCAGCTGGGGGTCACTGAGGGGACACACGGTGCTATCGGGAGACAGTTTTGTTAGATGATCGTGTCTAGTGGGTGGAAGCCAGATCGGCTCCCCGTGGTAGAGGACGCTCCCCATGGCAAATTATCCCCAGATGTCAATAGCGCTGAGGTTGGAAGCCCTGGTATAAAATTTGTACTAAAGGAGTAGTTAAAAACAAAAACAAAACGTACGTTATAAATCCCTTCATTAATACTGTGAATGCTATATGTACCTTGCCTAGTTTGGGCACTTATTATTAACTGAAGGTCTGTACCTAATCTTTTCGAAGTATTACCTCAGAATAATCCTGGGAGGTAGTTTCTGTTACGATCTCTGTTTTCCAATGGGAAGATTCGGGAACGCAGGGAAGGGAAGGAATTTGCCTAGGTGGCACATCCCTCGTTGCTCCTGTTGAGATTTTAACACCAGGTTGATTCCGAACTGATATTTTTCACCCCTTCTAGTCTTCAAGCTACATCATTTCTCACAATCCCTTAGCATCTGAAGAGGCAAGTATGAAGTCATAACTTTATAATTTTTACAGTTACAGCTATAATTTCAGTTAATTATTTGGCAGGGAGGGAAAAATCTCTATCTAGGGTAAAAAGTCTTTGGTATTAAATTAACATTGATTAACATTGAACAGGTGCACCTAATTCTCTGAAAACAGGAAGGGGCTTAGATCACTTTCATTTCTTTCGTTGTTCGTAATGCCAGGAAGCAGTAATTCACTTAGTGAGATCTTGCTGATGTGACAGAGTCAGCCAGATCTCACTGATCCCAGACTCCTCTTAACTCCTCTTACTATGTCTCAGTGACCCAGGTACACGTCTGCCGGTACGGTTGCTCTCAACTGAACACTTTTCCTAGCTCAGTCCTCACATATGAAGAACAGTATGAATATCAACATGTCGAACGTAAATTTCTCCAGGATGACTGCGGTCTGTAATCATCCAAAAGGGTAGCTACTAATTATTTGCAGGAGAAGAAAAAGAAACGGATTGAAAGTTCTTCTTGAGCTCAGAAGTTGTTGCATTGTCACCAACGACTTTCTCTACATGATGCAACATCCAGAAGGACCGTAAGAAGAATGTTCCCACTAGGAATCCCACTTAAACACTAGGGGAACCCCATTTACCGTCTTTGATATCCAATTCTTGTCCATCTGTGTCCCAGAGAAGCACAGATTGCTAAGAAAACAGAGCACACAGAGCAAAGTAGGCTTGGCATTCCTTGTCTGGAACTCAAAGTCAACCTGTTGTGTGAGAGGGCGTGTGAGCCTGTGAAGAGGGGTGGGCAGGAGGGCGTCCAGAAGCAGCTGTATGGAGAGAGGAGGGAGGGGAATGACCTTTGATTTCTGATTCCTGGAAGCACCCAAAGGCAATCAGAGGGCAGAATGTCCCCCAGCTGGTTCCTGTTAGCCACTATAGAAAACCCTGGAAGTAAACCCAAACGTTTTTGTTTTTTGTTTTGTTTTGGTGCTGGGGGACACTTTTTTTTTTAGCCCCTGCAGATTCAGAAGAGAAAAAGATTAATTCCGACCTTAGTTACATTCATCAGTCTATTATTCCCTTGGTCCCAGGGTATCACAATGCTTCCCTCAAATTCTTAAATGTGTTTCTCTTAATCTCTTGACTGTTGGTTCATCTTGTGTAAAGTGGCCAGTGAGCGATGAAAGGCAGTTTCTGGGTCTTCTTTCTGTTTGCTAACACTGAAGATAAAGGCTGTCAACTTTATTTGCTTTAGTTTCCCCTGGTGTTGAATTTTATTCACCTAAGTCTCATATTTTAGGAAATCTTAACAAGCAAGCAATGCGTGAGCTGCAAAGGTGTTTGGAACAGGAGCTACTTCAAATATAATTCACGCGCAGGCTGCCTTTGTCGTTTAGTTTTGTAGTGAATAGTTTGAGAAGTGCTTGAAAGCTGGGAAAAAATTCATTTGAAGACAGCTGTGCTCATTTCCCTAGTTTAGTTCAGTGTGACTGTAGTTAAGGAGGAAAGCTTTCCTGTGTTGAAGTCCACAGTGGAATTAGTCTAGTTGCTATTAATTGAGAACGTTGCATGATTATCCCAGTCAGATTTATGCCTTAAAGTTGATGTCCTCAAATTAGGTTATCAAACAGAGGATTCTGTCGACTGCCGTCACGTTTTATTTAGATGGCCAGCGTGTGGCGCTGTTTCCTGCTAAAAGTTGCCTTTTTCATTTTCAGAAACTCCTCCGAACCTATGGTATTTACATGGCTCAGTGGAAATTTCCATGGGCTGAACAACATCAAAGAAGAACAACCCCACTTCAGTCTTTCAACAGAATAGAGCTTCAGTTTTCTGAGGAGCACCTGTGTAGGTTTCTTTTCATGTTTAGGAATGAAAATCAGAATAAAAGCATGATTATTTGAGCTTCCTTTTAAAGAGCCAAAAAAGTCTCATTTTACAAAATTTTAAATATGAATTTTACTGCACAATTTATTATTCATTTCCCGTGAATAGCAGGCCCTTCAGAAGTGAGAAATGAGGTTTTCAGTTAAAGTTATCTCATTTAAGATTTGGGATAAAATTATATAATTTACATTTCTTTCAACTCGCTTATGCTTCTCAAAATGTATGTTTGGGGGCAAACTGGTAATATTTTGGTCATGTCAAGAAGCTGAAATACACAAGTTACTTTTTATATTTTAGTGTCACGCATTTGGCTGTTACATAGTATTTCTTTTACGGCTATTTATATGTTTTTCAGTATCTACAGCTTATATATAAAATCAAATGTGAGAACCCTAACTCTTTCTGGTTGCTCATGGTAGTGTTGCTAACATTAAAATTTGTGTAAAATCAGTTAATTGCCTGGTCTTTGGGACAAGTGTTCAATTCTACTGACATTGAGCATTCTTTGAAATCATCGGGTTTTAAAGGCCCAGTGTTCCTTGCATGGGCAGCAGCTGTTATGCTCAATAAGACGCTAAAATCAACAAAAGCCCTCAAATAAGCTACAGTTAAAATTTCCTGGGGCTGCGCGGGTAAAAGTATTTACAGCTGGATATCACCATCACCATACAATTGATCCCTGAAACATAAAAATGCGCACACTCCTATACATTTTTTTAATAAGTATTTAAATTTTAGTAATTATTGCAGGGACAGAATAAAACTTTAGTGATGACTTAATCTAGAACAGGCTCTTAGGATGACTGCAGAACAGGTACCAAACAAATTTAACACTAATTGATGGATTGATGGTGACTTTGGGGGAGGGAAGGGAAAAAGGGCAAGGAGACAAATTCTTGAAGCGTAGTAGTAGCTTGAAATTGTGATATTTGACAATTCTTTGTATATTTTGCAGAAAAAAAGTTTAAAATTTTCATTAAAATATTCTTCAGCACACAAAAGTAATAGCAAACACATTTCTGATACTTCTTAGTAATATCTTAGTAAGCATCGAGGTAATTAAAAATAATACCTTTAAACCTGTGTATACTGCAACCAAATTTTTATAATCTTGCTGAAGAGGAACATGTCTTGTAAACTAAAATTATCTCCAAATAGGATATTTACATTGCAAGACGAAAAAAGCAAGCAGATAATTGCAAATGGATATGCACGTCCTTTTCCAAAAAGCTGAGTGTATATTCAGTGACCCAGTGCAAAATGCTACAATTTTCATTTGTAAATGATTAAATTTGCCATCAGGGAACAGATTGGTCCGGCGCCATAGAGGTTCACTCCATTCTTACCTGAAATCATATTACAAAGGATGCAAATCTGATATTTAGACATGCAGTTCTTAACTGCATCCGAGCTCCCCATTTCACTTTTTTTTTTTTTCTTTTTTTTAAGAGCTCTCTCTATGTTCCCTGGATCATGCAGTTCAAAGCTGAGCAGACGAGAGTTAAGTCTGGAGGAGGGGGAAAGCCCAGTTGAAGAAGAGATCTGGAAGAGTCTGGCTACCAAATTCTGACAACTCCACATGCAGATGAAGAGGTGAGTATGGGCCAAGGCTCTAGCATGGCTCACTTCTTGGTTTTTCTCAAGATGTTAATTTTTAATTTTTTAAATTTAATTTTAATTTCTCTGATGTTAACTGCAGTTTCTGAGAGAAGATGCATGTTATTGCATCATCCAGTGAAAGCAATTAAAAGGAAACTGGGCACCATGTGTGAGTTCCCTGCCCTCACTTCACTGTCCCCTATAAACCAGTGACCATGGACGACACTAGGTTTAAAACTCATAAATGCCATCGAATTAAAGTACTGGTCTTCTCCAGCTTTAGAGCAAGCTCTCAATTTGCTTTTCCAAGAGGGGAATGCCAGAGAAAGATTGTGCTTGCTTCCTTCACAGTTTATCCTTATCGAATGCAGCTGAAAAGCCTTTAAAAAGACAAGCCGCTGGCCCCCAAAAATGACTCTAAGAGTGTCTTGGCTAAATGTTTTGGAAAAAATATATCAATATGATTATTAAGAAGTAGATAGGTATGTCCAATCTATATCAACACACATACCTAAAAAAGGTACTTTAAACAAAATGAAGTCATAGATGCTACTGAAATCAAAGCTTCCACTCCATTTTAAATGGGGCACATGTTTTCTAAATCAGTTCTCTCTCAAACCTGTCCGTGGCTCACTTGCTATAGGATCAGGAGGCTTTGTTTCGAAGCTGAGATTCCAGGGCTGCCTTACCTCAGATATGCTTACTTAGAATCTCTGAACGTGGAGTCTTGGAGTACATCTTTAACAAACCTCTCAGGGGCCTCTTATTCTCTGCTTAAGGAAAAAAAAAAAGTATAAAAAGGAGAAGAAACTGATAACCTAAATCAATTGCAAGGAAGAGCATAGCTAACTTTTTGGAAACTGGGAATGGGGGCCTTGTTTTGTGTTTCTTCTGTAACCTGACTGAGATGGACCACACAGTCTGGTCCATCTGTGTTCATATACATAGAGATAAGAGTCAATTAAGGCCCTTTTCTACTCTCTTTAATAGATGGGTGTTTTGTCTATTTAAGTCCCACTGAAGTCAATATGAGGTTCATTTCCTCTCCAAATTCAGACCATGAGGTCCAACTTGGCTTTGAGGAAAGACATACTAAGCGTGTTCTTACTAAGGCACCTGGACGAGTCCCACCCATCCATTTACCTGTCATTCCTCCCATACCTACTTCTGGTTCCCCTCTCATGTGGTTGGTCTCCAGGAACGTAGGGTATGGCTTACCCAGTCATGTCAAAAGTTAGGGAGTTTCTGTGCCAATTCAAAGGGTCAGCTGTGTAATTGATTGCGCATATGTGAGCAGAATAAAATAGTAGATTTTGACTGTTATTCCGACTTTATCAAAATGCTTTCCTTTTCAAAGTTGCTTTAAACTGCAATTAAAATAAATAACATGAAAAAAGCCAGCATAATCACAGAAGATGTCTGTGATAATTCTAAAAGAAGAAAGCAATATAACCGCAAGTATTATTTTAACATGTGCATAATAAAGCAGCCCTATATGTTTAATCCTAAGCTTTCTGTGCAACTCACTAGATGTTCTTTTGTGGTTCATCATAAAATGCATTTATTCATGGAAATGAATATGTTATGTAACCCATATAAGCAGAACACACGTTGCTTTTTAAAAAAATAGTGATCCCTTTGAACATTTAAAAGCTGTTTTGAAAGCTCAGCATGCTTGTCCTTGTGATTTCACTTTCTAGAATATAAATTTCATGATATAACATGCAGAGTTATAAATCAAAGATACCATAAGAAAATATAGGCATGCATAATACCCTTGCCTTCATCAAGACCAGGTATTTGCTTAACTTTAAAACTCAAACACTGTGGGAAGGATCCACTGCAGCTTTTGGAAATGTTTTTAGTAATTCCTGAATGAAAGTGATAACATTCAGAAGACAATCCCTGTATTTAGATGTCTCTCCTCCGTTAGTTGACCTAAGGCTCAATGCACCTTCCTGCTTGGGGTCACCACGGTTAGCTTCTTTGCTCTTAGTCAATACTGAGTATGTTTAACATTCTTTAAAAAGATTTCCATCCACAGTTCTGAGCATCTTTTAAACAAACATGAGTTCATGTGAGCTCATGTCTAAATTTTTTGTTTCCAGCTCACGTGTAGCATTGTCATGCTAAAAGCTACAGGTGCCGCCGGCTATGTAATTCGTGGGACCTAGGGCGAAATGAAAATTCGGGGGACGGTGTTGAAAATTACCATCAAGGTTGTGACAGAAGAACATTAAACAAGGTATGGATCTTTCTAAGGTCACACACCCATCAGGCCAGCTCTGCCTACAGAACCTTTTGAACAAAACAACTCTGGTTTTTAAAACTCACTGGGAAACACGCTAAGCAATTAATTGTATTGGCCTTGCTGATTTAAACTATATGAAGAAATATACATGTAAGATGATGTAAAAGAAACGTGGGTATAATAGGATAACTGCAGATGGTTGTCGCTACCATTGAACAGGATGATCTCAAAATCTTAGAGTGGAAAATCTGCAGAATTTTAGGGGGACAGGATTGGAGGTTGGAAAAAGCCATGGGCTCTATGGGAAGAAGACTCCAGCTTTGCGCGGTATCTTTGAGCAGGTTGCGTGCATCTAGACGCTCCAGCTACGCTTAGTGGTGTATTTAGGGAGATACTGCGTTTTGGAACGTGCGAGTGCAATTCTGTATGAGAATGTGGCAGTGTCAGTTTATGGGAGTATCGGTCAGTTGTCCCGCATCCGAATGAGTGTGCATGAGTCTTTCGGACTCTGTTGCGTTCCATAAATATCCCCAAGTTTGGAGCACAGCCTTCCTCACGTCCCAGCCCTCTGTAGGCTCTCCTACCGGCAGGGGGCTGGAGCGCAGTCACTTCCCAGTGGAGCTCAGGGCAGGACAGAGCTTTGTTAGGGGTGGTGTAGCATAGATGCTGCAGCGTCTCTTCCTCTGGTGGGGCCCTAGCTGGGGATGGAGAACGCGTGTGGTGAAAGAGCATTGGAAGAGAGTACAAGAAGGGACAGGGCAGTAATTTTGCTGCTAAAAAGGCCAAATCAAAAGACTTGGGGCAAAGACAAGGAGAAGAGTGTAGGAAAGGTTTGTCTTGAATAAGTCACTCAGGCTGGGCGGGTAGTGCTTACTAGAACAACACACACCTGAGGAAACTAGGGGTGTGGGTCTATGTAACAAATGTTCCTGGCTGCCCGCTCACATCGGTTTCCACGGGATAATGGGAAGGAGGGAAGGAAAGGATTGGAGGAAGGTCTGAATGGAGGGAGGAAGAAGAGGGGGAAGAAGGAAGGAAGGAAGAGAGGAAGGGAATGAAGGAAAGAAAGAAGGAACGAGGGAGGGAGGAGGAGGGACGTGTCAGTCAAACGTCCCTGCCTGGCCGCTGTCTCGCCTTGTTACACCCATCACAGTTCTGTCACTTAGCTCTTTTCCACTCCTCGGGAAAAGGGAAATTCAGATAAGCGAAAGCGTGAGCGGAGCTGAGCCCGGGGTAGGAACCGGGGAGAAAGCCCACAACGTAGGGGCGCTCCATCCTTCCTTAGCCTCTTCCCATGCCTTGTGGGTCCCGAGGCCCTGCTGCCAGAGGCAGCGCCTCACATCCAGGCCCGGGCTTGCTCGCACCTGACGTTCACCTGGATGGCGAAGGGGGAGGTGGGGCAGGAAGGAGCGCAAGCGGACCGTGGGGGAACCTGCGCGGGAGCGGACCACCTGGAGAGGGGCGCACGGCGGCGCTCGGCCGGCATCCCCCTGCGGTGGAGCTCCCGGCTCGCTGCCCCTCAGACCTGCCCACGGCCCTCCGCCCGCCCCCCGTCACTCACTTCCCTTCCAGCCAATGGCGCGGCCGCCTGTCACCCTCACCCCACCCCTGGAGGCAGAGCGGGGAGGGCCTTGGCAGGGAGGGCGCGGGGCCGGAGTTGAATGATTGAACTTTCCAGCGGAGTTGCGGCGGCCGCGAGGTTCCCGGCAGTGCGGCCCCGGCGCGGAGCTGGGAGCCTCGGCCAGCGCCCGGCGCCCGCGCCCCCGACCCGCAGCCATGGTGCCCGGGGCGCCCCTGACCCTCTGCCTCTGGCTGGCGGCCTCCGGGGGATGCCTGGCGGCCGGCTCCGGCGCGACGGCCGCCCGGCGGCTGGACGAGTCGCTGTCGGCCGGGAGCGTCCAGCGCGCCCGCTGCGCCTCCAGGTGCGCCTCAGCCTGCAGATCACGCGCATCTCCGCCTTCTTCCAGCACTTCCAGGTACGAACCGCCGCCCGCCCGGGTCCTCCCCGGCGCTGCGGGCCGCGGCGGGTGCGCACGGGGCGCGCGCCTCCCAGCCTCGCCGCCCAAACTTCTCGCCCAGCTCAGCCGGCAGGTCCGGCTTTCCCTCCGCGCGGATTTTACAATCTGGGTGCGCGAACCCTCTTTTCCAGCCCCCTCCCTGCTCCCGAAAGGGAAAAGAAGCCTGCGGCATCTTTACCTGACTCCCTTCTTCCGAGGGGGAAACGAAAGGCGGTTTCTTTGGGAAGGGAGAGCAGTTTTGTGGCTTCCAAGGGTGGAAGTGTGGGTTTGTTAGTTGCCCGGGACTTCGGCGCGGGACTGCGGGCTGGTAGCGAGTCCCGCAAACTCCGGGGCGCTCCGGGCCCTCGGCGCGGCGGGCGCCGCGGGCACAGCGAGCGAGACCGGGAGGCGCGCACCGCTGCGCCCGGGGACCCGCGCGACGAGCCCCGGCCCCGCAGGTGCCCGCGGGCGGACACTTTTGTCTCTTTCGAGCTTTGCTTTCGCACTCGGCGGGCCGAGAGCTCGCGGCCCACCCTTCGAGCCCTGGGGGGGCCAAGTCGTGCGTTCCAGCGCGTTTGTGTTGGGGCCCGGGGAGGCGGTGGTGATGGTAGCTGTGCGCGCCCCGATTCGGAGCCCCAGAGCTTCTAGGTCTCGCCAACGAATGGCGTGGATGCAGGGGATCCGGGACTTGGAGGCGCCGTGTTTGGATGCTCTGAGCGGACTCCCGGGGGCCAGTATCGCCCCCAGCCCTCGTAGGTTCTGTCGGCTTGAGGGTAGGAGAGCTTGTGGGAGTGTGGGTGTTGGGTGTGTAGAAGGTTCAGAGAACGGCACGCTTGGTGCTGTGGATGGCCGGGATCCTGGGGCGGGGGGGGGGGGAAGGGAGGGCGCCACAGAGGGGAGGACCCCCGCGGGACTTGCTCAGGGACACTGGCTGAGGGTGGGCGCACGGGAACCGCTCCCGGCCCCGACCGAGGCGCGTCTCACAGCTGCCTTCCCCAGCTGACCCGAGTGCGCGCACTCTGAAACCATTCACGCAGATAACCGAATTCCTCTCGTCTGCCGTGGTTCTCGCCCTCGGCTCTTCGTCTCTCTCCTTAGTTGCTCACCTGTTCCAAAGTTCCGACTTCTCGCCGCAGGGAAAACTGCGGAGGCCAGAAGGAGACCGGGGCTCCTGGGTGGGGTTCTAAGCCGAGCCCTCTGCCCTTGAGAAATAAACTGGGCGTCTCTTCCACTCGGGCGGGATAAATGGGCCTTCCCAGAGGCCCTGGGGACTAACCTGCGACGGGAGGCCATCGTAATGACCGTGGAGTTGGGGACGAATCTCCGAAGTCTGAAGCCATGTTCATTCTGGCTTGAGAACTCATGAAACCTCGCGCCGAATGGCACAAGGAGAAGTAAAAGTTGGGATCTTCAGAGAGTGAACCAGCTGGCGAAGTTTGCGTGCGCCTGAGTGCGTGCTTCTCTATGTTCTCAAAGAAGCGACATCCGGTGGGTGTCAGAGAACTCGGCGCGCTCTGCTGTCCTCGTGGGTCCTCAGGGAAAGGGAAAAGGGAGTGTGGTCTCGTGCGCTGAAATTACGCCGACATCCTGGAGAGGGCCCCTCCCCAGCCACCTGGTTTCCAAACCGCCGGCCCTGCGTTCAGTCACTCTCCTGAGGAGATGCCGCGCTACTGTGTAAACGACAACAGAAAACAAAACAAAACGGCAGCCTGTTCCCAGGGAGAAAGAGTATCTTTTCTTTTTCTTCTTCCCTTCCTTTCTTTCTTCTTTCTTTATTTTAATTGAATTGTCAGTTGCTGTAATTTATTTGTTTTACAGTTTCAGCGGCTAAAGAAGCAGTTTAGATCAAGCCAATTCCTGTGAAAGGCTTTTCTTGTGGTCTCTTGGCATGATTCCTCTTCGGAAGAAAAACTGCTGACAGAATACACATTGCCAGACAATCCTGATTACATTTTAATTAGCTGGGTGAAATAAGCTGCAAATTACTCAGTTAGGACTTAATAACTGCTGTTTTTGCAATCAATTGCAAAGCCATTCTTGGAGGTTTAACCCTAACCTGGTAATGCCTATCTGATTTATCTAAATTGCAGGGATTAAGCGTTCTTAAGATTTGAGAAGACAGAAGCACACACTCCTTATAAAGCGTCAAGCTTCCCTGCCCCTCCCCCTTCTTAAATAATTGGAAGGATGTGGAGGGATCAGCCTGCGGGCAGCTCATTACGCTGCACGTGGAATGTATTAGTGGGCAGGAGAGGCTGGGCTGGTGGAAGGGGTCGGAAGAGCCCCTTCTCTCAGGGTCACCCCACCCACTTGGGCAAATAAACCGTAGCAGAAGGCTGTTTCTGGAGCAGGTGCCGGTTCCCAGCTTCTCCTGCTCAGTTCCCGGCCTCCTTTGAAGGGGCTGTCAGGGCCAGTGACCTGGGCTAGCAGGCCTGCAGAGGAGGCTGGGGTCCAAACGTCTCCGCCCCAATTCTGCACGCTCTCCAGTGCCTCCCAGCCTTGCAGCTCGAGGCTGAAGGTGGATGGGGCGCACGTGTGCCTCCACATGTGTGGGGCTGGATCGGCTTCACCTGTCAGTCATGTGGCTGTCAACCTTGCCTGACGGCACAGGGGACTCAACACTGATGCCTGGAAGTGGGGGTGGTGATGGGGATACCGGAGCATCTGTATCCTGAATGGTCTGCCCACGGTCCCCGACCTGAAGGAGCTTAGGATTTCATACTGCAAGGGAGACGGATTCTGAACTGAGTCATTGATTTCACCACTGAGGGCTGCCTCTCATTTGTGGAAAGCAGTAACGGCTAGCATCTCACAGGTTATCAGTACCCGGCTCCACGATGCCGTGCGCAGGGCATTTGGCACGTTGCCATTTCAGGTTCACACGTATCATGCGTGCACGTGGCTAAAAGCCTGGCAACGGAGGCAGTTGGGAAGGGCGTCCTTTCCTCAGTGAATGCAGCTGTGGGGTAAGGAGCAGGGAGGTGGGCTCTGGAGCCGGGCAGATGGGCTCTGCGTCAGGCTTTGCCACTTGGCAGATATGTAGCTTGGGGAAGATCACCTTCCTGAACTTCCAGCCTCTCGTGTGCCCGGTAGGACACCTGCCCAGCAAGGTGGAGATCATAAAACTTGTTGGGGATAATGAAAGCGATGGTAATAAAGGGGTCACTGTTCTGGGGGTCTTACAAGTCTGTCTCATTTCATCCCCACAACCGTCATACAAAGAAGGTACCGTTGGTGTCCTCCTAGAACTGATAAGGACCCGAGATGCTGAGACGCTAATAGACGGGGGACCTGGGTTCCCAGCAAGGACAGCTACAGGTTTGGGATTTGTTCCTATCTCTAGGATTTTATTGGTTAGTGGTTTAACTTACTTCAGAACTGGTTGCCTTTTTCTCAGGCCCCAGCGCCAAATGGAAACATGCCGTCCATTATTCAGAGAGCAAGAAGTGTTGTCGAAGGAACTAAAATATAAAACTTGTTCTTTCTTCTGTGACCCTTCTCTCTTGGAATTTGCTATCCAATGCTGTTCTCGGTAAAGCATAATTTAAACGTGAAGTCATTCGCATGGATTTCACTGTTCATCTTTCTCTTGTGCAGTGCCAGCGTTACATGCAAACATCAGATCATTTCACTTATATGTGGAATCACCAGCTGTGCACAGTTTTGATTTCCTGGTCCATCCCTGGAGGGAAAAGTGGGGACCAGACTCAGGAAGGTGGGAAGGAGGAAGCGAGGACCCCCAAAGTGCCCTGTGTAGGGTGTGCCCAGTGGGTGCCCCACAAGGGGATCTTGCAGGACGTGTGTAGACCGTCATGGGCACCCAGGGTCTGGCGAGCGCACAAGCCTGCTCGGGCACGGCACTTGCCCAGTGCCCTGTTCTGCCAGCTGCTGGACCAACGCATTGCACTTTGTTCTAGCCGGGTCCTCAGGAACCTGAGCCAGGCGTCTCCCCCTCCTACTGCTCAACCCGTAGCAGATGGTCAGCCCCCAGGTGTACTTAGATCTGCTTGCCAGATGCAGTTAGCTACCTGCATTAGGGACGGGCAGTAGGCTTGTTCCCGTGGAGTCTCGGACTCTGGCTGGCCATCCACCAAACACAGTATGATGGTCCCAGCGTGGGACGGGGACAGCTACCACTGAACTCTGGGACACATCACCGCACGCATGCGCCGCCCTGACCCTCCTTGTGGTCACTCTCAGGTCCCTGCAGAGGGTAGGGTGTGACCGTGATTTGGGGGTGAGGAGGGGGAGGCTGGGAGGGTTGGGGTGCCGGTGGGCCAGGGAGTGGGCAGCCGAGAATCTTGCCTGGGGAGGAGGGGGCGGTGAGAGGCAGCAGCATGCCTGCCGGAGCCTCCAGAACATGCTCCTGTATCCCATCAGACTGCACACACGAAACGCACACTCCAAGATAAGATCATTGAGCATTTCAGTGTGGCGGTCTCGGCACATTACCCCTCAGGTGCACGGCCCCTTCTGAGCGTGGGCCACGTGCACCGGTCATTTGTCCCTGAAGCTGGCCCTGGTTTGGGTTTTTGTTTTTTTTTTTAATAAATAAATAAATAAATAAATTTATTTATTTATTTATGGCTGTGTTGGGTCTTCGTTTCTGTGCAAGGGCTTTCTCTAGTTGTGGCAAGTGGGGGCCACTCTTCATCACGGTGCGCGGGCCTCTCACTATCGCGGCCTCTCTTGTTGCGGAGCACAGGCTCCAGACGCGCAGGCTCAGTAGTTGTGGCTCACGGGCCCAGTTGCTCCGCGGCATGTGGGATCTTCCCAGACCAGGGCTCAAACCCGTGTCCCCTGCATTGGCAGGCAGATTCTCAACCACTGCGCCACCAGGGGAGCCCTGGTTTGGGTTTTTTAACCCTTGGAAGAGGTAGGTTAAGCCCACTTGTCCTGGTGGTTCTTCATATTCTGTCCATCGTGTTCAAGGGTACAATGCTGACGTGCTCACTTGGGAATAACCTGCTGTGCCCTTGTTTTCTCAACCTCACTAGAAGATTAAAGAAGAGGGAAAACAGAGACAATGTGCCTGAAGCAAGCTCTGTCTCTTTTTGGGTGACTCTCATTTAACTTGAGAGTGGCCTCCTCTCCTGCGCTCGCTGGGACCTTCAGGGCGGAGACCCTGCCTGTCTCGCTAGGTCCTGCTCGTCACGGCAGTGATGGAGCTGAGTCTCAGCTTTACCGATAGAGTCCTTGCACTAAATATTAGCAGACCTGCAACCTGCTCTTTCTCTGCCCGAGTTTTCCCAGAGGAGGCTCAGTAGAATGGGGCTTGAGGAAAAAGAGTAGCCCACGTGTAATAAAATAGGAAGAGTGCGTCTATTTCTCTGCCAGATTTTGGGACCTGAAAATTTTGGGAAAAGTGGGTGGAATCTTCTTGGAAGATAAGTAGCAGGTTGCTGGCAGCCTTGGTCCTAGGGCTCTAGAATTTTATTAGTGTTAAGAGATTCCACCTTAATGGGACATTAGTCACTCTCCAAACTACTGCTGATAGACTCGTTTAGGTAGCTGATTAGAGATCAGAGGCTTTTTTCTAGCAGTAATTGGAAGCTGTTTGTTTTGGCAAAAGGGAGAACTAAGCTGGTGATTAGCTCATTCTGCTTAGAGGACTAGCCTCTCCTCTCAGAAAAAGTAAACAAACAATTACTTTGTTTGTTTCAAACAAACAAAGCATCAGAAACCTTTAGCAGCCACAAATCTGCCCCAGGCTCGCAGATTTTTGGAGGAGCGATTTTGTGGTGAATACACTCAGCTGTGGTGTGTCCGTTTGGCCTGCCGTGAGATTGAAGTTACATGCTAGAAAGTCTCTGGGAAGAGAGTCCATCCTCAAGTTTGACCTTTATATTTCCTGGTCTGGGTCACTGGATCTCTGGCTGTGTTTCTAAGAATTTCTGAATTTGACCCAAACTAAATATTAGGTTATTCATGGCAAATTTTCATGTTTTTAATACAGCATTTCTCCTTGAACCGTGATTTACAAGTGTATCTTATTGTGACTATTACAGAACATTAAGAAAACACATTAGAAAATACCGACTTATTTATTTCTTTGTGCACTGTACTATTAGAGGAGAAATATATTTATATTTATATATCTATATATGTTTATATATCGAGTATAGTATATATTTTTATATATTTCAATATATTATATTAATAAAATACATACATGTATGTATGTTTGGAGACCTACATTTAAAAGTTAATGTTGTTGGTTTAAGCATTCCCACCTTAATAGCCTCCTAACTTATCATTTTTTTACGTTTTTTTGAAATAGATTGATCAGGTTTCACTGTATAACCTACCTGGGTATGTTTCGGCAAATGGGCATAAAACTTTCAGGCTAGGTAAAGAAACTTATCAAAGTGTCAGTGGGCACTGCTTGTATTCACTCAGAAATGGAGAAGTTCCTACGTGTGACTTGCTATTGCCTTCCGGAAATCTGATTCTCACACGATTTTGAGGGTTGGGCTTGAGACAATGATCAGTGAAGCGTATCTGTATTATTGAGAGACATTTTTTATATGAACAATAGTACTGGGGAAAATAGCAAACGCCCTGTTGGAATGCTTTGTCAAATTACCCCATAACTCATACTGTTGGTGCAGTGTCTGAGCTCCAAGTCCTTTCGAGTGCTGAAGCCAGCCACCTTTCAACATTTCCACTCACCCTGCACTCCATATTTTGGAAGTATGTTGTCTATCAACATATGGCCTTTATTAAGTATGACCTAGTTTTTCCTCGTCACATTAATCAAAGATATCCATAACTCCTTCAAACTTCAGATCAGCGTGAGGTCGCCCGCATTACCACAGTAGACTGATAAAACTGACATTCTTGACATTTTAGTTATTTTTGTACCATCTATCTTAGGAGAATGTGTAATTTGTTTTGGATTCTCTGAATATTGGAAATGGGTCATAGACACCTATTCCTTCTCAGGAGACGCTGTTGGTGACTTTCTGTCCCTCACCCCACCAGCTCCCTGGCTCCTGGATCGGCAGCTAATAGCTTACAGCTGCTCCCCCAGAGAGACTAACCTTTAGCCGCTGGGCACCATCTTGCCAGCAGGGCAGTGTACCCTCCTTCCCTGATGAGGGCAGATCATAGCCATTGGCTCACCGCTGGGGGATACAGGAGGCCAGCCCTCTGCTGGGATCAACTCTGGTGCAATTTATGCTGCAAAGCATTGCACGGGGCCAGGCTTATCAGGGCTCTAGCCGAGATCACATCCCTACTCAGCTCCTCCTGCATCCTTCCCTCCCCTTCCACTGAGAGTTTCCCCCCTGATACATCACATTCACAGAAAGACCCCTTTCAGCCTCAGCTTCCACGAAACCCAACCTCAGACACCTACCTTCAGATACCTCATCTGATTCAACCCTTTTGTTTTGCAGATTGGACAGCTTGATGCTTATAGGAATGATTCATTCAAGCACATACAGATAATAGATAGTAGAAGTCAAGATATAACCCAGCGTTCACAACTCTCAGCTCAGACTTTCCCCACTATCCCCTTTATTGGTTTTTTTATTGTTTATTTTTTTAACTTAATTTTTATTTTACATTGGCGTATAGTTGATATACAGTGTTGTGTAGTTTCAGGTGTACAGCCAAGTGAATCAGTTATACATATACATATATCCATTCTTTTTCAGATTCTTTTCCCATATAGGTTATTACAGAACACTGAGTAGAGTTCCCTGTGCTCTACAACAGGTCCTTGGTGATGATCTATTTTATATACTGTATAGTAGTGTGTACATGTTAATCCCAAACTCCTAATTTATCCCTCCCCCTCCTTTCCCCTTTGGTAAGCATAAGTTTGTTTTCTACGTCTGTGAGTCTGTTTCTGTTTTGTAATCCACCATTCCCTTTAAAAAAAAAAAAGTGAGAGTTTATACAAATTAAAAAAAGAATCCTTCTAGATGGGGAAGCACGTAAGAGTCGGTACGTCTTCTGTTATTTGAATTTAGTTTATCTCTCCTGATGATTTCAGTAAAAAGTTTCAAATCTTGATCCTAAGACATAAGCACATCGTGCTCCTTCATTGCCTCTGTGAAAAAATATGTGTACTCGGCGCTCCGTGTGTTCTGGTTCTGCCTATCCGCAGTTGGGTGAATCCGCCAATGAGGAACCCGCGGATACAGAGGACCGGCTATACTCTTATTATAACACGGACCGGCTGTCCGTATTTACATAACAGACTTGAGCATCTGCGGATTTGGTATCCACAGGGGTCCTGGAACCAATCCCCCACAGATCTCAAGGGACGACTGTACTGTTAAAGCCAGCTTGAAATAGTTGTCTGGTAGGTGGACAGTAGGTGGGGTGAGGGGACATCATTAACCTCAGTACCCCTGGCAGGTCTAAGAGGATGGCAAAGAGGACCAGTTAGTTCAGATATTAACCAACTTTGCATTTACTCAGCAAGTGACCAGGCTGCCACATCTCCCAGGACCAAGAGTCCCCTCCATCTCTTTAAAAGATTACGCACATGGTTTCAAAATAATGAGCGGAGGCATTTTCCCTGATGGTGATGGAGAAGGTTGGATAAAAGTGGTTACCCCTGATAGCCGATGAGTAAGGAAAGATTTATGGAAGCAGTGTTTATGGCTCATTTTAATGTAAATCTCAGACTGTAGATGCTGGGTCTGTTTCTCCCTTAAAAAACAAACAAACCCCACAAAAAACGCCGCTTTAATCACTTCCACTTATTTCAGCTAATATCGATGGATTGCTGCAATTTCAAAGATGAGGTGGTAAAGTCCCTACTCCTGAGGGATTTATAGTCTGGTAGGGGCTAAGACTTGTAAACAGACCACTGCAGTCCACAAGGGAGGGCTCAGGGAGAGTTACTTGTGTGAGATCTCAGGCTGGTTGCTATAGGGGACGCGTCCTAGGGGAGACGACGCTTGAGCTGAGCCTCAAAAGCTGGGCTCTTCCAACGCAGAACAGCCAACGTGAGCAAACGCAGAGTCTCGCAGGAGTTTGCTCTGTCTGCTGGGGGCTCTCGGTGGCTCCTCACGGACGGGATGCGGCGTCAGCCCGCCCAGCCTGCAGCCAGGCATTGGGAACTTGTTGGTAAGAGCTGGTACAAAGCTCAAGTGCTTTGTTCTGCAGGACGGGTTGAGAGCAGGTCATCACGCTTAGGGGTGTCTTCCTGCTTCGTGCTGATGTGGTTGGACATCAGGCGACACTACCAGCTGCCCTCATGCTACGGAGTTGACCTCTGTGGAGAGCCTCGCCAGCACCCCTAAGAAAGAGCCCCAGATGAGCATGAAAAGGAGAGAAGGGGGCTGCGTCTCCCGTCTCCCTGCCATCACGCTTTGGCTTACGGACGGACCCCAGTTCCGATTGGTGGGGCTGGATCCTAAGTAAGAAACTCTCCTGAATCACTGAGCCACAGGGGGTAGAAGGTACTTAGCGTTCATCGCATTTTTTGCTTTCTTGGTGCTGAGAAAGTAGTTTCACATAAAATATCTATTTGACCTTCACAGCAACTCTTTGAGGTCAGGAGTGTTATTTTATGTTTACAGATAAGACAACTGAAGGTTGTGAGCTATTGGGAAGTGAGATAGCCAAGTCTTTATAGCAGAAACTCAAGCCCTAATTGTCATGTTCCTAAATATTTATACTAAATGATCTGCTTCTCAGCATGTTGACAGTGAGAGAAGACAGAGTGAAAATATCAGCTGTAATATCATCGACAGTCACGGAGTTTTGGGGGGAAACGGACCTCCATGTCTCACTCTCTCCTTGCCTCTTGGAGGTACCACTGCATCACGAAGTGCCACAATTGTGGACGATTGAAAGGTTGCTGGTGTGATAGAAAAAAACCATTAAAAATATCAGTCCATCAACGACATCCGCTGTGCATCTGTCTACCCCAATCTTTCTTCCAACCAATATGGATCTGTCACACACAGATGTTTTTTAGGTAGCTTAGATTCTGGGGACCCAGCATAAGTGACACATGCTTCCTGCCCACAAAAGAATTATTTTCTAGTGGAGAGAGAGAGGGCGGGGCGGGGGGGGGCAGACATTTACGCAAATAGTTGCAAAGAGTTGTTGAAGTGAAGAAAGTGTTATAATCATGAATCATCTTTTAAATCTTTATAGAGAATTGTGTAACACATTATCATAATTTCTTAGATGAAGATTTTTTTTCCCTTATAAGTTGATTTTGTTTAGGTCCACCCAGAATCCCACTTGTCTAGCAAAATAACAGAGTAGTATTGTGATCCTTGCAGGCATGTTTCACGAACAGCTGAACTCCTTGATGCCGTGGAGGATGAGTTTGTTGTCTGGGAGTAACAGAGGTCTCAGGGCTTCACCCTTGACCTTCATTCTTGGCTGCCGTTGCTGTTTTGTACAGTGGTGGGACACATTTGGAATATTTGCAAGTGGTGTTCATGGCTTGTAGGTATGTGACAGCTACTTCCAAGAACTCAGGGTGTCTTATAAGTTTGCTCGCTTTCCTTTTGTTTTGGTTTTGGGAGTGTGTGTGTGTGTGTTTGTGTGTGTGTGTGTTTACATTTTATCATTCTTTGCATCATCTCTAAGATATAAAAGTTGGACAGTAAGGAATTCTGAGAAAAGAATTTAGAAAATTCTCAAGGCAGTGCATGAAAAGAAAATGGTGATGAATTGGGGTTCTTTAATCCCCCAGAGTGCAAAAATCTATCCTCAGGGGAATCTGAGAAACAATGGCTCATCAAGAGGGAAGAAAAGCTCTTAATTCACATGCTATTTATCCTTTTGTTTTAAATTATAACTTTCGTCATTTAATAAGCTTTTTGGTCTCCAAGTGATTAATATCCTGCCAACTTGAGAAAATAACATTCTGTTAGAGTGACCTCAAAATATATGATTTTGTATTTCATATTACCTTCTTACTTCGAAAGATAAGGCAGATATGCCGTCACCACTGAAAACAGTCAAGTAATGTCTGGTGACCGCCATCTTCATTTTAGGGAAGTGCGTGTTCTTACTGGCGTGCATAGGATCTCAAATAACCTTCAGCGAACAAGAATGCATGTTTCCCCTCAATTCAGTATCTAATTATCACGGATGACTTTTTAAATTTCATAGCTAATTTCTGGTTATATCCAAAGAAGTGACAATTTTATAAGTCTGTAAGTGAAAACACAAAACAGAGGGTCCTTTTAATGAAACAAGAAACGTTAATTTTGCACAGTAATCCATCACCTTACGAAAATGTTGTTAATCATACTGGTGCTGGGGACAAGAAAAATGATGGGAATTCATTCACTTAAGCAACTTAGAGCTCTTTTCTCCATATTCTGTTTGCAGTTTACACCTTTTTCAACCCACTTTAATATTCTAATGCATTAATAATTCTTATGTGTGAAACACATCACAGTGTTTTTGTTCTTCCTCTCTCCCTCCAATGCAAATGATGGTCTGGTCTTGTTGGAGGACAAACCAGGTGGATCACATTCTTGGGAGATTACTGACAGCTTCTCTAAAAGAAAGACTGAAACAGTTGAGAAATTCTAAATGCAAACAAATATAAAGCTTTCAGGTTAAAGGTGATTTTACCTATTACTTATTGTGTCTCTATTGAGTTCATATAAACGGTTCATCTGATGAACGTTTATCAACTCTTGTTTAATTCTCTGATAACACATAATTGAGAGAGACAGCACTTTCTAGACTTAAATAAATGCCTCTATTCCTGTCTTTAAATGCCTACACTACTGGAATGAATAGCACTCTTTTGAAATTTATACTGTTGGTTATACTTTGTGGTCTGGAAACAAAATTGACAAAGGCTTGCAATAGCAAAAGAGATTTTGAAGAGGATGCACGTCTTGTAGTGATATGTCACCCCAGCCGCTGGACAGGTTTCCAAGTGCTGTTACAACAACCCAAATATGGCAAGGATCCTGGCATCTCAGGATCATTAGCTTGCTTTCCAACGGATGAGCAGACCCCTTCAGAATGCAAATACCAAGACCATTTCCAATCATGAGGGAATCATCACCACCACCACCATCATCATCACCATTATCATCATTATCACCATCACCACCATCACCATCATCACCATCATCATCATCATCACCATCATCACCACCACCATCACCACCATCACCATCATCACCACCACCATCACCACCATCACCATCATCACCACCATCACCATCACCATCATCATCACCACCACCATCACCGTTATCATCACCATCATCACCATTATCACCATCATCATCATCACCATCATCACCATTATCACCATCATCATCATCACCATCATCACCATCACCATCATCACCATCAGCATCACCACCATCATCATCATCATCACCATCACCATTATCATCATCATCACCATCACCACCATCACCATCATCATCACCACATTTGGAAATATGACACTGTTCCCTGAGAAATCTCTGTACAAACAATTCTGTTGAGATACTCAGATATCCATGCCTATCCATCATGACAGGCTACTTATTTTTGCCCCTGCTTACTGATGTCTATCCTTCCCTTGATGGCCATTCCCCCAAGAAGAGGGTTTTGCTCACCATAGAGGAGAAACCTCGTGTGAAACAAGGCTCAGAAGACCACCCAGGCATCTGGGGTGGCCCGTTCTTGCCCAGCAGTCCTGCCATATGGATGATTCAAATAGAGGTAAAGTTACGAGCTGCAACATAGCATAACTTGGAGCTTGCTTTCTGGAGTGGAAGTGTGTTAATGATAAGGATGCCAAGCTTATGCAGAAGTTACTGATTACTTTCAGGAACGATGAGCAGAAAATAGGAGACAGGCCGCTGTTAAAATGCTTTGGTAACTGCAGTTCTTTTACATTTCTTCTGTGGCAAGGAAGTGCAGAGAAATCACCCAAGATGCTGTCCACGGTTAAAGATAGTCATTGGTTGAAGGTGAGCACTTTCTTGGCTTCTCATTTTCTCGTCCACGTTTTGGGCTATTATAGCCGTTTAGAACTAGAACTTTGCCTTTAAAACCTAAAATATGTACCCCAGTTCCTTTCTTCCTCTTTTAGACATAGGTAGGCCCTCGGTAGAGGTTTGGCAAATATCCCTGGCGCATCTTTGACTAGAAATGCACTTTCTCTCCCTTTCTGTCACCCCCTCCTCTCTCCCTCTCCTTCCTTTATTTTGACACTTGGCTGTGTACCATTTTGAAAGCAGCACAGCCAAACCCATTTGCTGATCATTCCAGGAATGGCCTACATCTGGGAAGTTATTTTCCCATTGGGCCAGAATCTAAAAGAAAGTAGGGAACATCTTTTGTTGTTGTTGTTTCCACATTTTTGTTTCCGGAATTATGAGGTAATGTCCTCACAGCTGCAAAGAAATAAAAAAAATACTTCTGGACAGGATCTATTCACTTGTTAAGTATCACCAGAGAAAAACATATTTAGAGGTGAGACTCCATGAGAACAGACATCCATTTGTATTTTGATGTTTCTATTATACAGGGGCCATGGACTTGTATAGTATTTTAAACCTATTTTTTATTGGGCAAGATTGGCATACTCTAGTCCCATTTATTACTCCACAATTTTGAAAAAAAAAAAAGGAGGAAGTTTCTTCTTTTTTGAACAGCCGTATGAAATTAGGGCCAAAATGTTTTTTTCCATATGTGTATGATCCAAGAGTGTCTAGTTCATGGTTTCTCAACCTTGTCACTGCTGACCTTTGGGGCCAGATTATCCTTTGTTATGGGGTCTGTGCTGTGCATTGTTGGATGTTTAGCAATATCCCTGGTCTTTACCCACTAGATACCAGTAGTATTCCTCCCACCCCCGGTCATGACAAAGAAATATCTCCAGACATTACAATATGTGCCATAGGACAAAATCACCCTTGTTGAAAGCCACTGGTCTAGTTCTCTCTCTTTTTACTTTACATCTGTCTCGGTCGATGTGTCTCTAGTTCAATATCTGTATTCAGATATGTATATCCATATCTAAATGTATATGTGTATGTATGACTCTTTTATTACATATTCAGTTACCCTCTTTGAAAGAATAAACTCAGATACATGAGTCAATAAATTGATTGCAGTAACAATGTTCTTTTTCACGTATAACATGGGAGTTTGGAAAGGTGCTCATTTATGTCTCCATTTGAGAATCTGGGAAAGAATAAGGCACTTATTTCGAAAAAAATGCTTGTCTTCCATTCTATAGCAAACGTTCTCCTGAAAGAAAACAACAGTATCTCTGTCTTTAGCAGTGATGATTCTGAAGATATGTCATGGCATTTGTGGGTGTGATAGCCTGTAAGAAAATCGGGGTTTTTCAGCCATGACCAGTCTAATGTGTAAAGTTGGTTGTATTGCATCTTTTCCTTTAAATACCTGTTACGTTTTTAAAATTTGGTGAGCTGGTCCGAAAGTCTGATTCCCTTGGAACTTCTTTGCAAGTGAACTGTCTTTTCCTTTTGAAAAACTTTTGTCTCTGAGCATTCTTGCAGACCGCTTATGTGCTCTTTACCTCAAGTGCCTCGCCCATAAAGTGGTGGCGATGGTAGCACAGCTTCACTGGATCGTTCTATGATGCCACACAGTTCACTCGGAGCAGAACCTCACGTGTGCTTAGCTCTACAGAAGTATTGGCTGTTGTTGTTTAGATGCGCGAGGCACAGAGTGAGTGCTGGTGCTGAAGATCTTGGGACAGAAAAATGAGTAGCGTACACCCCTCGATCCTTCCCAGGCTGGTCTAAGAGCAGTTAAAGGGAATTTCAACAACCTGATTTTAAAGTGGGCCAAAGACCTCAACTGACACCACACCAAAGAAAATATACAGATGGCAAATAAGCGTATGAAAAGATGCTTCACATCACATGTCATCAGGGAAATGCAAATTAAAGCAACAAGATAGCACCACACACCCATTAGAATGGCCATAACCCGGAACACCGACAGCACCAAATGGTGCCGAGGGTGTGCAGCAACAGGGACTCTCCTTCCTTGCTGCTGGGGGTGCAAAATGGGACCCTCACTTTGGAAGGCAAGCAGTTTCTTACAGAACAAAACTACCCTTACTCCTTGGTGTTTCTTCAAATGAGATGAAAACTTACGTACACAATGAAACTTGCACTTAGATGTATAGAGCAGCTTTATCCATAATTGCCAAAACCTGGAAGCAACCAAGATGTCGTTCAGTAAGTGAATGGATAAATAAACTGAGGTACATCCGGATTATGGAATATTACTCAGCACTAAACAGAAATGAGCTCTCAAGCCGTGAAAAGACATGGAGGAACCTAAAATGCATATCACTGTGTGAAAGAGGCCCATCTGCAAAGGCTGCACACTGTATGATTCCAACTGTATGTCATTCTGGAAAAAGCAAAACTATGGACACAGTAAAAAGATCAGTGGTTGCCAGGGGTTGGGGCTGGGGGCTGGGTAGGAATGAATAGGTGGAGCCCAGAGGAGTTTTTCAGGATTTTTTTTTTTTGCGGGGGGGAGCCAACATTGTTTTCTTGTCAACAGAACCTGCCTGGGGAAGTAGGGGGCCCACTCTGCCCCCAGAGGGGCTATGGACCTTGGTTGTCTGCGGCCCGTGGGGGAGATGGGTCCACCCAGTGAGAACAGCTCTGGCCACCACCGGCACCTGGGTGGTCAGAGGCAGGGTCTGGGGGGCCAGCAGGGGGCATGGGAGCCCCCCGGGGACCTGGGTCTTGGCTCCCCCTGGCTCATCTGCAGGAAGCCAGTGAGGGCGATCAGCTCAGGCCCACTGAGCCAGGTGGTGGAACAGCCAGAGGATGCAGTGGGGAGGACCCAGGGGGACATGCCTGGGGGTGGGGCCAGCAGCTTCAGAGAGCCCATCACCTGCTGAGGGGCCTGAGACAGGTACAGGGGAACGCACTGCCCACAGGGCAGCAGAGGGTCAGAAAGGAAGACATCTTCACAGCACATCACTGGGAACCCTGCATCCCTGGGCGGCTGCTCTCCACTCTAATGTCCAGCTAGACTGGCCCTGAGGCCTCTGCCTGAGGCTGCTTCGTACAGAGGCCAGAATGAGGGATGGCACAAGGTATGATACTATAGTTATGGACATGTCATTATACATTTGCCCAAGCCCATAGGATATACAGCCAAGGGTGAACTCTAATGTAAACTATAGATTCTGGATGATAATGATGTTTCAGTGTAGGTTCATCAGTTGTAACAGATGTGCCGCTGATTGGGATGTTGATAATGGGGGAGGCTTATGTGTATGGGGGCACAGGGGGTGTACGGGAATCTCTGTGCCTTTCTTTTAATTTTGCTGTGAACCTAAACTGCTCTAAAAAATAAAAACTTTTTTAAAATAAATGTTTTAAAATTTAATTTTTTAATTTAAAAAACCCTTTGAAGTTTCTCAGAAAGTGCTTAGTTCTAGGTAGTGAATGAAATTCAGATCTCTCATATGCTCTTGTCACTTAAAGATTTTTCTGTTCCCGTATGACGCATGGGAATAGCTTAAGTAGACTTTTTAAATTGAAATTTGAAATCCAGGATAGGTATTGTGTAAGTAGAAAAGGCCATTGAATTCTAGGTCATCTATTCTATTAGGAAAACATAGCTGACTTCCCAGATGCTGGGTGCTTATAATTCTGCAGATAACACATTTTTCTTGAAATTGACTTTTTTTTTTTTTTTTTGCAAAGCAAGGTCTTTTCTTGGGGTTATTGTGCTTTCTCTTGTATCCCATTTAATTCATCATGTTTTCTCAAGTGACCTCTCATTAAAACATGCTGTTTTTTTTAAGTCCGTATTAAAATAACCCAGAATCATGATGAATGGACTAGAATATCATATAAGTCAGGGTATAATGGACTTTGAGGTGCTCTGTATTAGTTTGATTAATTATTCTGTACTCTCTAATGAATAGCATAAATTAGCACAATGAAGAAGCATGTATCACAAGAAAACCATGTGACAAAAATCTGACTTAGTAAAGTCAATTAGAATGGGAAAACCATGTATCTCTAGTAATTCTTTTTTTCCTGCTTAGGTTTTCTCCACTACAAATGAAAGTCAACTAAACTACATTCTGAGCCTTCCAGCCTATATGTGTGTATCAAGGTGGTAGATTTTGCTTTAGTATTAAAATAAGTCCTTCTAGGATTTATTGAGTGTATTCCAAAACGGGTTACTAAACTCTTGTGTAGGAATGCAAGTAGTTTTCATTTATAGGGCACTGTATGTTTTTTCAAGTAACATTCGTTCAATGGTTGTAGTGATAATAGCAATAGAATCCAGTTCATGTATCCAGTTCATGTTATCTGGCAACACATTGTCTCTGGTTACTATTAATGCTTCTGAGTAATTAGCTCGATAATTTAAAATTAATCCTTAGCCTCTGCCGGTCAACATGCCAGAAACCAGGCCGTAATGAGTCTCTCGGGAACTGCTTATTACGAACCACGGATCACCCCTGTCAAGTTTCACAGCTGCCAAGCATCTATTTTGAAAAATAATAGGGGACTTGAGAGTGCCTTTAAAGACTGCTGCGATTTTTCTCCTCACCGTCGTCCCAATCAATACATAGCATCTTCCTTGAGTTGTTTATTTTATGAAGATACCCAGAGACTGAGGTGAGGCCGAGACACGGTGGAGGCCAGCGTGGCCTGGACCTGCTGGGGATCATTGCCCTGGGTGACTCATGCTTCCCGAGGTAGTGTCGGCCTTCAGGCTCAGAAGCAGAAACGGACTTGAGTTGGTGGAAAATTACGCGTGCGCGCGCGCACACACACACACACACACACACACACACACACATATATATATATATATATCCAAAGATGAATTTATTACTTGATAAAGAGGATTGTATGTCTCAGTACCCAGGATGCTATGAGATAGCTGAAGAGCTGGATGAAGTACTCAGGACTCTACGTGGCAACATGGAGAGAGAGAAGGAAGCAACACTTGGAGTGGGATTCCATGAAGTCCTGTGTAGCGGAGTACGACCAACGGTCCTTCTCCCTCTGCAGCTGGTTCTCCAGCTTCAGCAAGCCTCGGAATCATTGGGTAGCCTTGTTTAACACAGCTCGCTGCACCCCAGCCTCAGAGCTTTTGATTCTGTGGGTCTCGGGTCAGACTCGAGATGTGCATATCTGACAAGCTTCCAGCTGAGGCTGACGTTACTGGTCCCGGGGCCCCACTTTGAGAACCACTGATGTAGGGTTATTTATGCTCTGGGGCTTCTCTCTAGGGTCCTTCTCTGCTTGGTAAGTTGTGCCACGTTCTAGCATGGAAACTTTATGTTCTCTGTCCCCTGACCTCAACACTCCTCTTCTGACCAACCTTCCTTCGTTCAAAGTTACATAACATTTATTAAGATTTAGCTTATTAAGTAGGAGTCAGTGGTGGCTTCCTCAGCAGGAATGCCACTGAGGGCACAGTTTCAAAACAGTCACTTGTCTAGGGAGAGGGTTGGAGTCTCCGCTGGCCGTCATCTCTTTTGAAACATGGGTCACGGCTCCAATCTGTTGATGGGGGAAGAAGCCCATCACTGCTTCCTCTGACCATATGTGTTCAGGAAATCTAGGTGTAGGGGGAAGACGCCTTAACAGAGACCTCAGAGAGCAAAAGTCATTAGCGGTCAAGGTTTGTTATGAAATGAATTCAAGAACATGACGTTGGGGGTCTGGACACAGGGTAGAAAGAGCACCATAAGAATGGACTGGTTCCCCTTGGGGGAGGGCACATGCTGGGCATGGCCACATCATCTCCCTGTGACTGTGTGGTTGCTTATTTAAGAGGGCTGTTTTCACCACAGACTGGACTGCTTGATCCTAAAGAGTCTACTTTATGGTTAACAAGTGTCTCCTTATGATGCAAGCATATGCCTTAAGTACTTTATGTAAAACACGAGGGACCCGTCATCGTTGGCGAGATGGAGAGAAGATGGGACGTACAGAGACGCTGTGCTCTGACAGATGCCGGGAGGTGGCAGGGAGGTCAAAGTGAGGGAATAAACCCCGACGGTGATTTTTTGAAGGAAGTGGAAAAACTGCATGAAAATATTAAGGCAGATTCTCAGTTGGGGTGGAGGTTGGGGTTTGGTTGAAACAACATAGCATTTCTTCCATGGCTTTGATTTAGTTTAGTCACTGTTATGGGATGAACTGTGTCCCCCACCCCCAAATCCATATGCTGATGTCCTAACCCCCAGGACCTCAGAAAATGAGCTTACGTGGAAATAGAGTTGTTGGAGATAGAATTGGTTAAGATGAGGTCATACTTGAGTAGGATGAGCCCCTAATTCGATATGACTGGTGTCCTTATTAAAAGGGCAAATTTGGACACAGACACGCATAGATGTGAGGACACAGGTAGAAAACTATGTGATGATTGGATTTGCAAGGAGAACGGGCAGCTAATGCTTAAAAGGCCCGCACTCCCTGATGGCTTTCGGGTGGGGGTGTTTAAAGGCATCATTTGGGGTGAGGGTTGCAGGGTACATGCCTTTCTTCTGATTGGTTGGCGGTGAGGTAACAGGAATCTTAATCATCAACCTCTGGTTCCAACCAGACTGGGTCTTGTGCTCCGTATGTAGTCACCATTCTCCACCCGGGTGGGAGCCTTAGTTTCTGAAGAACAGCTCAAAGATACGTGTCAGATGGTTATGTATGTTCCTTGAGGAGCAACTAGGACTCTGTTTTATGCTGAACTATTGTTTAAGCTATCATTACTTTTTTTGCTTAACTGCTTTTCCTATGTTTCTGCATTCCCTCACTTCCCTAATTAGTAACTACTTCAGTCTGCTCTTTAGAACTTAGGGAAGGCCTGGAAGACTAAAGCCTTTTTCTGTAAACAAGAAACAGGGTACATGGAGGGGCTTTTGTACCAGGGAGGACCCTGCAGGGTCCTGCTCAGTTTCAGTCCCCCCTTTTCTTTGCTACTCCTCGGCCCTGATGGGAACAGGGACAGGACAAGCAAGGGAATAAAGTTTTGGATAGAGAGGTTAATTTTATGCTTGGCAGGAGAACTCGGTCTTAGGGGGACTCCGTTTGACCATAAAGCAAGGAACGTCTAAAAGTTAAGAGAAGGGCATGGACCAGATCCTCCCCTAGGACCTTCAGAGAGGGTTTGGCCCTGCTGACACTTTGATCTCAGACCTCTAGCCTCCAGAGCTGTGAGATAATATGTTTCTGTTGTTGAAACCATCTAGTTTGTGGTACTTTATTACAGCAGCACTAGGAAGCTTATTGTCACTGTGTTTCATTTTGCGTTTTAAATACTATTAGGAATAGTGTGATACTGTGATTTATAAGAATATATGTTTGGTTGTTCAGGTGACCAGAATATTTCTCATATTATGTATTTGGTCTTCACCCACTGGTTCCTGACTCCCAACTCTTAAAATCCTTGCAATTTCCTGTAATAAGAGTGATGAAGGTATCTTTTGTTATGTCAGTGAGAATGGGGTGACTTTTGGAGAGCTCCTGGGTAATCTAAAGAAGGGGGTTGGTTGCCGCCCGCTTCAGACATCCTGGGAGGGGAGGTGGGCTGGAGGTTGGATCAATCACCAATGGCCCATGATTTAATCATACCTATGTAATAAGCCCTCTGTAAGAACTCAGAAGGATGGGATTCAGAGAGGTTTTGGGTCGGTGACCACGTGGAGGTGCTGGGAGAGTGTTGAGCTTGGAGAGAGCACGGAAGCTCCGTGCCCCTTCCCCATGCCTTGCCCTGTGCGTCATTTCCATTTGGCTGTTCCTGAGTTATATCCTTTTATAATAAACCAGTAATCTAGGAAGTAAAATGTTCCTCTGGATTCTGTGGGCCGCTCTAGCAAATTAATCAAACCCAAGGAGGGGTCATGGGAACCTCTGTTTATAGCCAGTTGGTCACAAGTATAGGTGACAACTTGGACTTGCAACTGGTGTTTAAAGCCAAGGAGGGATTGTTGGAACCTCCAATCTGTAGTTTGTTGGTCAGAAGCTCAGGTGATAGCCTGGGCTTGCTGTCGGCATCTGAAGGCGGAGGGCAGTCTAGTGGGACAGAGCCCTCATCCCGTGGGATCTGGCGCTGTCTCAGGATAGATAGTGTCCTAATTGAATCACCCTGTTGATGTGCAAGACTTGCTTAGGGAGGGAAACCACCCTCCCCCTCGCAACACACATGTTGGAATTGGGTCCAGGAACCCCAAAGAAATAGTATTTGTTGTTATTAGATTTTTAATGTTCCCCCAAATGGGGTTATGAGTTATGAATTTAATTTAGTGCAGCTCTGCATTAAAGTACTGGTCTGATCTATGCTTTGCATGGACCTTGTGCCTTTGCGGAGACTCCAGGCAACCAAATGATATAGAAGTTCATAAGACTGACCTTGTTCCTAAGCAGTTGAAAGTCATTTTCTTTATCATTAAATCAAAACTTATTGAGTGCTCTTAGAATTCTGACTTCTCCACAGTTAATCAATCACATGAGCCAGGCAGGACTCTAGAACTCTCTGTGAATTTCTAAGTTATTAAGAGTCGCTCCTTGTGTGAAAAGCACTCCTATCGATGGATTTGCATCTTGCCATAGACAGCAGCCTTGACTTTAGATGATCCCAGGGGTCTTCATAAACATCTCTGTGACAATCTTTATAAAAACACTCTTCTTCGCATTTTAGCAGAGAAGAAATGAATTTTTCCGAAAGCTCACAGTTTATGACGGGGAAGTGGCCTGGGGTTCTAAGTAGGGTCTTCTGACTCCACATGAGGTGTGCTTTCTATTAAAATATTTTGATTTGAATCAACAATGTGTTACATATTTTTAGACTTCCTGGGCTCCACTGTCTGCATCTCTAGAGAGAGGGCATTGGTCTTGAATCTCCCTTAACTGTCCCAATTCTCATGATCTAGAATTTTCCTCAGAACCTGGTGTTGCCAGTACTGCTGATGGCTTTCATGTGTTACTCAAATCCATGATAACGAGTGACCCAAGTGGCGAGACAGTCCTAGGCATGGTCATTCTGAGGTTTAGTGCCATCACTGGACACTTATATCCTCCCTCCCCACCCATTCTGCACTTTCCCTTCTCCTCAGACACTGGTGGGCATTTCTCAAAAAGTTCCCCATTTCATGTTCACTTCCAAGATGCAGGTTGTCTGCATCATTATCTTGGTCCCGCCCTTGAGTTTCGTGGGGTTGAGGAACATCTCTGTGGTCTTCCCTCTTAGGACTCAGACTGGATGGACCCTGTGTTGTGTCTTTCTCATGTGGTTTTGGCCTTTCTTTGTAGGCATTGTAGATGTTTTAGGGAGTTATTAGAGGCGTTAGTTAATTAGAGGATAAAATATTAGCAGGCAGAAGGTCTGAAAGTTAATAACTTCTCACCCCTTTGCTCTTTAATGGTTTTGAGAGGTTTAGGTAGGAATTCAGGGATGGAAAAGTCGATGAGACAGGGTAACATGTTACTGGGACACTCTAACCTCTTTCCTTTGGAAAGTTCCTTGTATTGTAAGACAATGGCATGTCATTAATGACTTACATGTGTCTTGTTTTCAGCAGGAAGATGGATTAAATGACCCTCAAAGGTCTTCTCTGATTTGTAATCATATGGTAGCATCTGAGTCAGAATTCTACAGTTTACAAACATTTTGAGTGGGTATTTGCAATCATGTTTTGGGTCCCTTTCCTTGTCCTGGTTGTACTTAGACAACAGGCTTGGTCCTAGTCGAATAGATCTTATACTTTCACAGAGAGGGACTGACAGAAATACCCACTGATGCAAATGCTTTGCACAGAAGGTGACTGTTAGTAATGTTGAAGGAGGTCTCAGAGAGCTCTGGGATCCCACATGGCTCATGTGATGAATGGTGGAGAGCCCTCAATAAGTTTTGATATAATAAATTGGTTTTCAATTGCTTATGAATAAGAGCAGCTTTTGTATACTCCCCTTCCCAGGTAGGATAAGATTGAATCCCTCTGTAGCTCAGAGATCTTGTGAGGTCATTGTTTTAGTGGCTGACTACATCCCTTTAGATTCTGCTAAAATTTCTCCTAATTTTCTGTTTTGTTCACGTATAAAACATCCCACAGTAAAAACACAACAGCAACAAGAGTGACAACAATTAAGGAAAGAAAAGACCTAAGAAGACTCCTAAACATTACTAGTCATTTAACATTGCCTAAGTATACTTTAGTGAGTTGTAAATATGTACCTCATCACTGTCTATCCAGAGAATGATAGTAAAAGATGTAATTAAGAGTTGTGTAAACTTATGTTTTTAAATTACTGTTCCACATTGCTCTTGCATTTTTTTCTCCTTTGACAATGGTTTGAACTCTTCACAGGAACTTTGATGTGTCTTTTAAACAATATTTCCACTGTTCCTTTCAATTGTTTGGTACACAGCCTCACACGAAAGTTGCTTTCAAAAGTGCAGATTAACATAGCTGCCAATAACAAGTGGAAACGTATCGGAAAAACAATGTTCTTTGGTGAATGTGCTCAAGAGACCACAATTCTCTTAGTTTCAGGAAAAATGTATTAACCTGCAGTGAAATTGTGATGGCTCCTAAACTAGCTTGGTTGATTGAGGAGGATCTTGTTGGGACTTGAAGAGATGTGTCCTTGGGCTAAAACGCTGACCCCCTCACCAGCCTTTTCGTAGGAACCCACTTTCCTCTTCTGCACTGGAGGGGCTACACTTCCGTGCTGCTCTTACACCTTCCCACCATGGGGTTCATTTCTTCAACACCCTCATCTTTTTTGAGAAATATGCCTCATATCTGCTTGCCTTTGTGGAGACCTAGCTTCTTCCAGAAGCCCTTCCATTGGAGAAAGCGCATTCCCTCCCGCATTCCCCATAGAGGTGATGTCTATGGCAAGATGCATACTTTTCTCGGGTTGTGTTATTCATGCAGCATATTCTGAGATTTTGAGATCTGAGCTCAGAACGTTCCTGGGTGGTGTTCTTAGGGTCAGCCCTGGAGGGGAAGTGGACGGAGCCTGGAGTGGGAGGAGGAGTCGGGCTGCGGGCAGGAGCAACTGCAGCCACCGTGGGTCTCATCACACGCTCTGGAGCTTAGGGTGCCTTGAAAGTTACCCTGAATGGGACAAGGTTGGTCCTTTGTTCCCCAGCATCAACCAGGCATTGGATATGGGCATCTCCCTGAAGAAACATGGCCTTGGGTCGGCTCTTTTCAACCAAGTACAACTTCTGGGCGGGGAGAGAGGGAGTTTAGCTGTGAGCTGTCAGCTCTCAACACTCTCAAGAGCCAGGAATGTGTTCATTTCAGTCACATGGTTGGGATGTGGGGACATCTTTGTGGTCCATGGCAGTATTACCCACAGACAATTACTCTTATTTTGTAGAACAGAATTCTACAGTTCCAACCATTGGCACCCCTTGGCCCTCTCACCCACCAGAACTCTTCTGTCTTACGCTTTTTAAACTCCACTTTTCCATGCTGAGCACAAACACCTACCATTTTAGTGCTTTTATTTCCTTTGCACAAGTGCTCTGTCTCGTTCACCGCAAGACCTTCATTCCGTAATCCCTCAAAGTTCAGATAGTCTATTGGCCTAGTGTTTACCACATGTGCCACATTGTAAGGAACGTTCAGGGCATCTGTTAATCTACAGGTTCCAGGGTCATGTCTAGGTCTACTGAGTCAGTCCCTGAGAACCTTTATGTTTAACACATTTCCCAGGTGATTCTTGAACCAGGGAAGTTTGAAAGTACTGTTACATTGACGCTTCTTGTAATTTCCTGCTGAGTCCTGTCTAGGACCCGTGATGCATCATTTTAATCTTTTTTTTTTTTTTTTTTTCCCCCAGTAGTTTCATTTTCTTGCCCTTTGGCTACTCTCTAGCTATAAAATTCTAACTCTAAATCTGTCAGGCTCTAATAGCTGCCTACTTGGATGTCAGTTCAGTGCTGGGTACTGCCAGAGAAGGTCACACACCTGTATGGAGTGGTGTGACTGTAAATGCATAGTCTCAGCCGCAGGTAAACATGTGAACTGTCCGTCCATCCTCCGAGTGTACCTCGGGTCAACTCCAACTCTCATCTTCCTTCAGCAACGAGTGCACTTTTCACTTCTCTCCTTAAATTCCCTCCCCCATTACACTCACGTCTTGTGGAAAATTTCCTCAGTTCTGGTCTCATTGGGAAAAATGAAGGGCACGGGAAGCTCCTGCCTCCCAACTTCCCGTCAGGACAGATTCTGTACTCACATTCCATGTAGACAGCATCGGAACTGACACTGGGTTTACCTTCGGTGTTTGTGGTATGGGCAGACCTGCCTGCATCCGCAGATCATACCCTGCTCCTTATCAGCACAGGCCCACTTTCTAGAAAATACTTACCAGTTTAGTAAATCCCTCACTAATTATTTCCCGACTGCAGATTAGGGAAAGCGGGAATAGTCCCCAAAAGAGTAACTATGAAGATACGTCAGTATGGAGGAGAAAGGGATTTGTGGAGAGCTGACATACATCTGTATACAGGATTTCATGGGATCTAAGAAGCCATGGGCAGAACATCCATTTTTACATAACCCTAAGATTTTTAAAAGTGATAGTAAAAAAAAAAAAAAAAAAAAGTGATCGTAAATAATGACAGACGGTTTAATGATGGTCATTTATGAAGCATCATTTGGCCTCACTAATATCTTGTTGCTTTGTTAACAGCTTTCATCTGGTCCAGGAGATTTGGTGATTTCTTCTGCCTTCATTTGCATTTTTGCATGAGATTGTGAATCCTTTTGTTCATGTATTAGTAAGAATGTGTAGCACAGATTCATCTACTTGTGACATACTCCTTCTTTAAATCCTATAAAGTATTAGTTATTAGTTACAAGAAAATATGAAAATGTGCAAGTTCAGTCTTTCCACCAATGAATATTTGCTGCACCTCTTTAGTCTTTGCATTTCTGAGCACAGAATAATTTTTCCTTTCAATGTCAAATCTTAGTCTAATTATTTCAATCACATTTTTTAAAATTAATTTTTATTGGAGCATAGTTGATTTACAATGTTGTGTTAGTTTCTGCAGTACAGCAAAGTGAATCAGTTATACATGTGCATATATCCACTCTTTTTTAGATTCTTTTCCCATATAGATCATTACAGAGTATTGAGTAGAGTTCCCTGTGCTATACGGTAGGTTCTTAGTAGTTATCTATTTTACATATAGCTGTGTGTATATGTCAATCCTAATCTCCCAATTTATCCCTCTCCCCTTCTTTCCACCTTGGTAACCGTAAGTTTGTTTTCTACATCTGTGACTCTATTTCTGTTTTGTAAATAAGCTCACTTGTACCATTATTTTAGATTCCATGTATAAGCGATATCATATGGTAATTTGTCTTTCTCTGTCTGACTTCACTCAGTATGACAATCCCTAGGTCCATCCATGTCACTGCAAATGGCATTATTTAGTTCTTTGTTATGGCTGAGTAATATTCCACTGTATGCATGTACCACATCTTCTTTATCCATTCATCTGTCAATGGACATTTAGCTTGCTTCCATGTCTTGGCTATTGTAAATAGCGCTGCAGTGAACATTGGGGTGCATGCATCTTTTCAAATTATGGTTTTCTCCGGATATATGCCCAGGAGTGGGATTGCTGGATCATATGGTAGCTCTAATTTTAGTTTTGTAAGGAACCTTCATACTCTTCTCCATAGTGGCTGCACCAATTTACATTCCCACCAACAGTGTAGAAGGGTTCCCTTTTCTCCACACCCTCTCCAGCATTTACTGTTTGTAGATTTTTTGATGACTGGTGTGACGTGATACCTCACTGTAGTTTTGATTTGCATTTCTCTAATAATTTGTGACGATGAGCACATTTTCACGTGCTTTTTAGCCATCTGTATTTCTTCTTTGGAGAAATGTCTATTTAGCTCTTCTGTCCATTTTTGGATTGGGTTGTTTGTTTTTTTGATATGAGCTGCATGAGCTGTTTGTGTATTTTGGAGATTAGTCCCTTGTCAGTTGCTTCATTTGCAGATATTTTCTCCCATTCTGAGGGTTGTTTATGGTTTCCTTTGCTGTGCAAAAGCTTTTAAGTTTAATGAGGTCCCATTTGTTTATTTTTGTTTTTATTTCCATTACTCTAGGAGGTGGATCAAAAAAGATCTTTACGCAATTTATGTCAGAGAGTGTTGTACCTATGTTTCCCTCTAAGAGTTTTATAGTATCTGGTCTTACACGTAGGTCTTTAATCCATTTTGAGTTTATTTTTGTGTATGGTGTTAGAGAATGTTCTAATTTCATTCTTTTTCATGTAGCTGTCCAGTTTTCCCAGCACCACTTATAGAAGAGGCTGTCTTTTCTCCATTGTATATTCTTTCCTCCTTTATCAAAAATAAAGTGACCATATGTGTGTGGGTTTATCTCTGGGCTTTCTATCCTGTTCCATTGATCTATATTTCTGTTCTTGTGCCAGTACCATACTGTCTTGATCACTATAGCTTTGTAGTATAGTCTGAAGCGAGAGAGCCTAATTCCTCCAGCTCCGTTTTTCTTTCTCAAGATTGCTGTGGCTATTCAGGGCCTTTTGTGTTTCCATACAAATTGTAAAATTTTTTTGTTCTAATTCTGTGAAAAATGCCTTTGGTAATTTGATAGGTATTGCATTGAATCTGTAGATTGCTTTGGGTAGTAGAGTCCTTTTGACAGTTTTGATTCTTCCAGTCCAAGAACATGGTATATCTCTTCATCTGTTTGTGTCAGCTTTGATTTGTTTAATCAGTGTCTTATAGTTTTCTGAGTACAGGTCTTTTGGCTCCTTAGGTAGGTTTATTCCTAGGTATTTTATTCTTTTTGATGCGATGGTAAATGGGATTGTTTCCTTAATTTCTCTTTCTGATCTTTTGAATCACACTTTAAGTAGTAATTAAACCCAACATGTGTAGAACCAACAAGGTACACAGCTCAGTGTAAATGGTGATAGCGTGCACAACTGTGACCACCAAGTTCACATGTGTGGAGTGTTGACCTCTATGTCATGACTGCCACCTGGCCAACAGTGATGGTGCACGTTCATCACAGTTGGGGTAAGAAGCACCCCGACTTCAGAAACAATCAGATTTTACGTCTTCATGGTGTGTTATCTCAGGACTTTTCCTAAGGTTGTTGAAAGGGTACGTTCTAGGTCCAAACAAGTGGATCCTGGTTATTAATCATGTTCCCAGAACTCATTGCCTCCTCGTGTCCACCAAACTTTCTTTCTGTGCTTTGTCTCTAATTACTGTGGACTGCCCGTGTAGCTGGGATACTTAGATTTTAGTGGGAACCCCATATCCAAAGTTGGATGGGCTGGCCCGGCTGCCATGGAGACCGAGCTGAAGCTACATAACTGAGCATAGCCTCCTAGTGTCAGAAAGTGCCACCTCTTCATTCAGACACCCACCAAAGGGACTGCTGAGAGGCAGCCCATTGGCAGCTGATGGCAGTCCTCATGCCAGTGGCTTTAGTGTGTCTGGGTTATGATAATCTTAAAGAGTGCAGAAGATTTGCCTTCGCCTCTTGATGACAAAAGCAAAATGTGCTTTTATATTAAATTTTAGAGAGGTTTTAACATCTCATGTTTATGCCCAAGGACTTAATATGCCACTTACCTCAGACTTTTGGGACCTCTTCTATCTTTCTTGCCTGTTTCATCCACTTCCTCCCCTACGGCTCCTTCTCTTCTTCCCAGTCTTGTCTTTCTCACCATCACTGAGACCCACACAAATGATCAAAACTAAAGTCAGGGACCCTTCAAAGTAAGGGTTGGAAACAGAAGTGGGTGTGGCCGACTCAAGCCACCTACCTTGGAGATAACCCTTCCAGCACTTCGAAGCAGATGGTCATTCCTACATGATGAACCCTTGTACCTCTGCCCTGCCAGCCTGGGCACTTTATTCCATAGGTGTTTACTTTCTAGACAAGCAGCTATGGCGACTGGGGAGAGGTTCCTGGAATTGGGAGAATCCACACAATTTACAAGCGAAGTAAAAACTTGAGAGTGATGTCTGAGCATGCCTGCCTTTATAAGCTGCATTCATCGACCCTGTTTCTTGTCCCTGCTATGAAGCAGAGGCTGGGAAGAGAATGAAGTTTATACCAAAATTTCTTTATTTTTTAGGTTTCCCAGGAACAATGCTGTAGTTGTTTAGTTTATATAGCTACTCTATTGCTCATGCTTCCCTTACTTTGTAATACGAGTCATTTACTAAATTTTAGTTATTACATTTAATGCTCCCTCTAAGGCTACCTAAGATTGGATTTCTTTCGGCACAAGTCATTTATTCAGTCTTGAAATCTTCCAGGGCTTTATGTGATTTTTGTGGAGAATGCACAATGTACCAGAATTTCCTCCTGAAAATATAAATTTTATTACCAAACATGGTTCAGTGAATACATATCCAAAATCATATCTGTGGCAAGAATGAATTCAGAGCTAGCACATCCTCTTGGAGGAGATTACAGTTGGAAGACTACTGCCTGAGGTGTGCTAACAGAAGCTAGTATCTCCGATTCTATGGTGGGTCCCAGCATTCTGCCAGAGACAGTAAGTAGTAAAAGTTGCGTCCTCATTTAGTGCTCTCCCACAGACAGAATTTGTAAGCATATTCCTTATTAAAATTCACAGTAAAGTGTTAAAGAAAGTAATGTTTTCCCATATGGCATCGTCGAGCCCTTGCTGTTCTATACATTTTTCTTTAGATGACTTTATTTACATCTATAAAAAGATAATTAGCATGATTATTTCTTAAATAATTTGTACTTGATTCTGAATACAAGTTTTTGTTCAGATTTTCATATTCTCAGGCCGAATCTCTTGGACATTTACTCTACAGGAAACAAAATAATGAAGCCATTTCTTAAAAGCTCCACCCAGAGAAGATGAAAAATTTGTTCAGCTCCATCTATTTATTTCCTTCTTTTCAGTTCCTCATGATCTAATGATTAAGTTTAAATTTATTTGTATGACTCCCTATTCCATTCATTTATTTACTCAGTCAATATTCATTAAGATCATGAGGGAGCCAGTGGTGAGGGGGAGATACAGACACATTCTGTCTTTAAGGAGGTCATAGGCAGGGGTGGGGTGGGGAGTGGTGGTGATGATCACTAAGGACAAACAACACGAATATGTTTATACTTGGCAACTGTGTAGAGTGCCTCGGAAGAGAAGCACAGGGAGGCACAGAGCATATGCAACAGGGGAGCTGTTGTAGTCAGGGAGTGGGGGTCAGGGAAGGCTTCCTGAAAGAAGTGGCACTTGCAGTGACCTGAAGGGTGCATGGGAGTCGACTTGGGGAGGGGACAAGTTCTGGGTGGGAGGACAGCACTTACAGAGGTTCTCATTCCTGGATAAGCTTGCCAGGTGTGAAGAAGTGAAGTAAAGAATGTGGCCGGGCCCTGCATTCCAGTGGTGGGGGCCAGAGGGCAGGGCTGGGTGTCTGGAGAGGTATATTTGTATGGTTAAATACTGTTTTCCTATAGAATTCATTTCACTGTGAGAGATTTGTAGAATCCAGAGGGAAATTTTTCAGGGGGAGTGGTTAATGAAAAGGCTGTTTATTTACTGAGGACGATCTGTAACATTTGAAGGAACTCCTACTCTAAACAACAAATGTAAACACAGAGCTTTTTTTCCCTTTTCAGTAGACTTTGTTTTAGAGCTGTTTTATGTTCACAGCAAAATTGAGCAGAAAATACAAAGAGTTCCTATGTACCCTCTGACCCTGTACATGCACAGCCTCTCCTGCTATCACCCTCCCTCCCTAGTGGTGCATTTGCTACATGGATGAACCTTCATCGACATGTCGTCATCACCCCAAGTCCATAGTTTACATCAGGGTTCGCTCTCGTACATTGTATGGGTTTGGACAAATGTATAATGTATCCACCATTACAGTATCATACGGAGTGGGTTCAGTGCCCTAAAAGTCCTCTCGTGCTCTGCCTATTCATCCCTCCCTCCCCTCAACCTCTGACAACCACTGATCCATTTACTGTCTCCATAGTTTTGCCTTTTCTAGAATGTCATAGAGTTGGAATCGTACAATATTGTAGCCTTTTCAGATTGGCTTCTTTCACTTAGCAATATGCATTTAAGTTTCCTGAGAAATATTTTGAATGAATGTATAGTTGTGATGATCACTGGCAAAGATTCATTTTAAAAAATATTTTGAGCCATGGAAATGCTTACTCTCAGTTTGTCTCCTGAACCCCTCTTTTAGCTGCTGTTGAATATATGAGAAACTTTGTGAGTATATCGACAATACAAAGGAATAGCCTTATAACAATAAATGAAATCAACTATTTTATTTCTTAATTCCAAAGTAATAGGAAAATATTCTGGATTAAAATGAACTGCTAAATTTTAATCTATGCCTTCATTTTAAAAACCTTACATTTAACATGAAAAGAAAATCATCGATTGAGTCACAGCTAATTGCTTGTGGTTTCATAGGGTTGGTTTGTAAAGTGTAGGTCTATTGCGGGTTTTGTGGAATGGTTTCAACTCAAATGTTCTGTCCTGCTGTTGGGCAGTCACTCAGTGTTGAGTTTCCGCAACTGCACACTGCTTAGTCCTTGTGGCTGTTCCACACCATCACCTGCTTGTGCTAAAAAACAAGTGGGATCTGTTCTGATTCTCTTTTTTCTTTGCAAATGGTTGTATCTAGATAACTAGTTTTCATCTCTCTCTATCCTTCCCTCGAGGGCTGTCTTTGAGTGAAGTGTTTACTTGAAGCTTTTGAAGAATTATTTTTCTTTAAGGAAAAAATCAAAAGGCTAGAAATGGAGGGACTTTGAAAATATCATTGAAATAGTGTCTGGGTGCCGTTGATTGAACTTATATAGACTCTTTGAAAGTTGGATTGACTGGCATTCATGTTTGATCTAGTTAAACCAATAAAATACAGGATATAATCTTTATATAATTACAAAAGTCCCGCTGTCTGATCCTACCTGGAGGTTACAATGATGATTCTAGAGGCAAATGTCTTTCATGCCTAATGTACTTTGTCTCTTTATTTTGCTGGCTTTTAGCCAGAGTGAGACTTTTTTATTTTTGTTGTCAATTGGCTTTACTGGTGAAGGCTATTGTAATCCAACTAAAAACTTCCCCCAGGCGGGATGTTGAAATGTACCGGGATTCTTGTCTTTTTGCATTGCTTTCCTGCTCAAAGAGCATTCCAGGTAAGCAACGTAGGTGGATGGTGCAATGTACGTGCACACCTGGCCCAAACACAGTGGCTGGAGTTACTCAGGGGTTTATAGACATCCTTGATGCCATTAGGCAGGGTTCTTAGAAGTTCTTTGTAGAGGTAAATTGTATTGTATGGCCGATGCTGACTGATAAAGGCAAACGCATAGGGCAGCTGCAAAACCTTGACGTTGGGGGGGGGGATTGTTTTAAGAAAAATAGGAAACCCAAAACCCAAAAAAGAAATAGGGTGGAAATGTATGTGTGTGTGTGTGTGTGTGTGTGTGTGTGTGTGTGTGTGTGTGTGTAGAAAATTTCTGCATAGAGAAAACTCCATGAATAAATTCAAAAGGCAAATGATGCACTGGAAACATTTTACAACACCTATTACAGACAAATTATTATTAAGTCTAATTGGTACTAATAGCTGCTACAATTGCTAAGAAAAGGGTAAACCATCCAAAATAGAAATGGTAAAATGCATAGACAGTTCACCGTAAAGGAAATACAAATGGCCAATCAAAGGCAATTAAAGCAATTGCCCTCTCATCACATTGGCAAACATTGGAAAATTGCTGCCACCCAGGGAAAAAAACCATGATAATTCCCCCCGTCCCACCTCCTACCCCCCAAGCCTCACTAATAAGATGGAACCGGTTAGCATAGGATGAGTGTTATACACAGGAGCTGGGAGACTGTAAGTCCAGGCTTCCTCCTCCACTCCTCAGAACACAAATAATGGCAAACAAAGTAACATCAATAATCACAGTAGCCTTTCTTTTTTTTTTTTTTTTTTTTTACATCTAACTCTGTGCCAAATATTTTGCTAAATACTTTGCATGGATTACCTTTTTAATCTTCCCAAGCAAACTGTGACATACTATCTTCAGTAATGAAAAAAGAAATGATTATAATCACAATAATCTTCCATGCCTGCTCGCGCTGTTGCCCCGAATATTTCTTTCTAATGACAGCTTTTCATTTTATGATTAATGGGAAAGTTTGCTTAAAATGAAAATGCTTTGGTTGAGGAAATGCATTGATATTAATTCCCAATAAAATGTAGACAACAGATGGGCTTTGTGGCTTATTGGGGTATACGAGCCAATAGGACAGGGAACGCTGTGTTTCAGCATGGGGGGAGCTGCAGCAGAGTTTGCATTTGCTGGGCGGCTGAAGACAGTCTTTGCTGGATTCTTTTATTGTTGAGGTTGGACCATTTTATCTACAAAGGGAACAAAAGAATTCTAACCAAGGTGTGCCATGACCAGAGCGTTTCACAGATCTAATCCTCTATTTTCTTTTAAACCCAATGACATTTACTAAATAAAATACTTTATTTCCAATAAGTCAAAATCCACTGTAATCTGCTTTCTACCTATTCAGCCAGCTTCCTCTCCTATTGTCTGCTCCAGCCCATTCATCCGATCTGCTATTCCCTGAGCTTACAGCGTTCAGGACTGTCTGGACCAATTCTACTCTCCTTCCAAGATTATAAACCCGGAGAGTCCTTCACAGACCACTGTAAATCTCACCCTGTGTCTCACTCAGCTTTCCTCACTGGGGCACTCACAGTTGAGTTTAACCACTGGCTTCAGGATGTCCATATTTTAGTTGCCGTCTTTGACTCCCAGTTTCTTAAGTAGAAAATGGGTAAATGAAACTTGTGTCGTATATGGGATGATTATGTGGGGCTGAATATGTCCAACACCAGAGCAAGTGCCTGCTATACAGATGTGGCTAGTCATGTAATCATGATAATATTTATCGATAATAATCAGGTCAGTGGCATATTACCCCACTGGTAATATTTTTGTCAGCCACTAATTGGGGGCAGGCAGCAGTTGCCACGCCTACTTTTGCAGGCCCAGTCACCTTTGCGTGGCCTTTGATGGAGGCCACCTCTGTGAGAACCAGGAGCTGGTCCAGTTGCTAGTGTGAAACTTTGAAGCACACAGCAAACAGGAAGGCCGGTCTGCTGGACCACGCTCTAGTTGAGGAGCTAAGGCTTAGATCAAAGAAAACAGATCCTACAGCAGGAGAGGGTGTGTGTGATACATCTTTCAAGAGCAGTGCAGCAAATGCAGCAGAGGCAGACCTCCAGAGGTCCTGCCCATCTGTCCAGGAAAAGGAAGACCTGGAGGGGAAGGAGGTGGAAGCTGGTCCGAGGTCAAGGTTCCCAGAGCAAGGAGCAGGACCCTCTGACCTGACACGAGGAGGCAGAAGGTCGTCAGGATCTGGCCCTGACCTAGTCTCTTAGATTGGCGTCCATTCACTTCAGCCCTGAGTCTCTTTAGAAGGAATCTCACTGGTTCCCATCTCTGGGATGTGAGCACAGAGCACTCAAGTTGGGGCCGGGATGTTCTCTGACAGACGTGGTCCTCGGAAGTCCCAGCAGGACCCAACCCCGCATGGACCAAAGACCCTTCCGGGAAAAGACAATGAGGGCGGATGTTCTCCAAAGTGCCTGAACCCTGCTGTCAGCTTTCCTGTGATAATATACTCCTCAACGTCTGGCCCCTGCTTTTTGTTGCAGTTGTCACCCTGTTTATGACCGACAGCTCAGTCTGCCTAACCCCGCTGTGAACTTTGAGTTTGTCACCAGGCCAAGGGCTCCTTTTCTGAAACACCAATTTGCGCATAATGCCCTCTTTCTTGCACCCTTTTTACTAACACATCATTTCCAGTAATTAAACCATGTCCACTGTTTGTCCAGCTTTGGCCTCTGCCCAATCTAATTATTTCTCTGATGTCAACCCTGCCAAAGATCATACTTAACCTCAGCCCAGGCTGTTCATGTACTGCTCCAGCTTCAGCCCTTGTTTGTCGGACTGATGAACATTGATACGTAGAGAGAGATGAGGGCCCCCTGAGGATGTGCGGACCTTAAGAAGGGGATGAGTAGGTTGATACCAGATTATCTAAATTGCAGGTATGTTCAGCAATTTTGGGGAGTTAAGACTGTAAAGGAGAAAGGGCCGTATGGTGCAGAGATTTAATAGCTAAAGCCTTACTGTGGGACTGAGATCTATAGCCGAGTGATGTTTAGATAGGAGAGGAAAATTTCTAATCCTAAACAGTTGAGATCTACCCAGTGGTTTTGGGAATCCTGCATTATTAAGAGACATGATTGTGAATGGAAGAGCAAATATCCGTACAATGGAAGGTGACAACGAACAAGAATGACGTATTGACATACGTGACAATATGGGTGAAGCAAAAATACCATATCACCTAACATAATGTAAAACATTATGAAATGAAAGAAGCCAGACACAGAAGACTACGTATTGTATGATTCCGTTTATGAGAAGTGTCCAGAGTAGGTAAATGTATAGAGAAAGAAAGTACGTTCGTGGTGGCCAGGACCTGGGTGGAAGGACTGCTGTTGGGTACTGCTTTCTGTCAGGGCTGATGAGAAAGTTCAGAAATTAGTGGTGATGGTCACACAGCCTTTCTTCTGAAAACCACTGAGTTATATGATTAACTTTTGTGTTTGTGAATTATGTATCAATAAACGTGTAATAAGAGTATTTTTCAAAAGATACATTATTGGTTCAATGTTCTTTTAACTGCAAGCAAAGGTGATGCTGTTCTATTCATACCGATGTTCTTAAAATTATAAGTGTAGGCATTCATACATAGGAAATGGACTACTTCATCTCATACCCAACCTTGAACTTCAAAGAACAAGAGGCCACAGCATCTTAATTTTTGGGTGACTGTTTCTGTTATCTGTTACAACCACCCCAGCGTAGAACAATCTGATGTAAATATCACAGTCCAACCATCACCAAAATTTTAGTCATGTGGAAAGACAAGTTTCAAGCAGAAATTCAAATACTAGGGATAATAAATCATAGTCCTACAAAACTATATTCAAAAAGATACACACACCCCTATCTTCATTGCAGCACTATTTACAATAGCCAAGACATGGGAGCAACCTAAGTGTTCATCGACAGATGAATGGATAAGGAAGATGTGGTACATATATACAATGGAATACTACTCAGCCATAAAAAAGAAGGAAACAATGCCATTTGCAGCAACATGGATGGACCTAGAGATTATGATACTAAGTGAAGTTAGTCAAAGGCAAATATCACAGGATATCACTTATATGTAGAGTCTAAAATGTGACACAAATGAACTTACCTACAACACAGAAATAGACTCACAGGCATAGAGAACACACTTGTCGTTGCCAAGCGGGAGGGGGGTTGGGGACGGGAAGGATTGGCAGTTTGGGGTTAAGAGATGCAAACTATTGTATATAGAGAATGGATGAACAACAAGGTCCTACTGTAGAGCACAGGGAACTCTATTCAATATCTTGTGATAAACCATAATGGAAAAGAATATGAAAAAGAATGTATATATTTATATAACTGAATCACTTTGCTGGACAGCAGAAATTAACACAACATTGTAAATCAACTATACTTCAATAAAATAAATTTTAATGAACAAATAAATCCTAGTCCTAGTATTTGGTACGTGTTGAGTAACTGTCAAGCTGTGTGAAGTGGATTGTGTCTCACTTAGTTATCCCACTGACCTCATGCAGGAGATATTGTCCTTATGCTTTACAGACAGATACACTGAGGGACAGACATAGTAAGTCCCTTGTCCAGAGTCACACATCCCAGTGAAAGGGAAAGAGGAGGTTTTTCCCATGGGATTTGACTTCCAGGCTCAAACAATTATTACTGAATTGGTTAAAATTGAAAGCCTCCAGGATGCCAACTTGTAAATTTACCACAGCTGCTTACTATGGAAGAACCGTCTAGCATTCATTTTCCTGTTGGTCTGTATTCCGTTGCTCAGCACACCCGAGAGGTGGCTCAGACACTTTTCCTTTTGAAACACGTTGAAATCTTCGTTATTTTATATGTATTTGTTTCATAAAGTCAAGGGCAAAAAATGATTTCCCATTTTAGGAAGAGAGACATATATCAGGGTGGCAAAATTAGTCTTTCATTAATGCAAGTATTTTAAAATTATATTAATACACACAGGTGTATGTAGATTCCAAATAGAAAATTATTTAATGAGTCAATATTTCTTTTTCTTTTTGCAGAACAACGGTTCCCTGGTTTGGTGCCAGAATCACAAGCAATGTTCTAAGGTATGTTCCCTACAACTGTATCAGTATTTTAAAAAACATTTCATTTTGTAACAACTGTAGAGTCACAGGACGTTGCCAAGCTAGTACAGAGAAATCACATGTACTCTTCATTCATTTCCCACCAGTGGTTACCCTTTACGTATATGTAGAACAATATCACAAGCAGAAAATTGCCTTGGTACAAGGTATGTATATAGTTCTATGAGATTTTATCACATGTATGGATTTAGTTAGTGTAGCCACCACTGCAATCAAGATACATGTGTCAACATTTCTGTATACTACCTTATTTCTCTCTTTATTCTCTAATTATTTCAATCAAAAGTATTTTTAAGGAGAAAACATCTTCTGATTGCACGAGAAGATTTAATGCATTCTACTTACACCTAAGTTGTTTTGTATGCGTTTATTGTGTTTATGTGTGGGAATTGCTCGTTCACTAATCTGATTCTTTAACTAAGCAGTCTCTTTTCTATCTTTGAGTATTTCTTGTTGCACACACATGCTCCAAAGCTATCATTATACTCATTCATATGTTTCATAGCATAGATTTCTTACCTCAGTCTCCAAACATCACCATCTTTAAATATATTTATATGTGTATATAGAGAGTATATATGTATATATATGCTTTAGCTCCAGTCTCAAAGTTGGTTTTATATTCAGATTATATAAGTGAATAAAGTTTAAACTTGCTATAAATACTGCAGTACTTTGGGATTGTAATAGTGTTTGATGAGATTTCTTTCATGGTTACGAGTATTAGACCGAAAATTGAAGCATTCCTTTATTTTACAACCAAAATTTCGCCTGAGCAATACACAATAATATGAAACAGCATATTTATGAAGAACATTATTAGTTTCAAAGGTCTTTCAAACAAATTATCTCAAAGTAAATGATTGTAGAATAATGTTCCTAAACCTAAAACTTCACTATAATGATACATTCTGACATTCATGCATGCGTTGTGTCATTTAATCCGCATGAACGTTATTAAAAACAGAACAGAATTATTCTGTGAATGTGAAATAATTTGGTGAAAATAAACTTTGCTTAGTTCTGACTCTCTAGATCCTGGGCAGAAATGAAATGTCTGGTTTATGATCCTTTTACTCTTTTTATATAATATCATACATATTTGCTCTGATAAGGTATTTTCTGGTTATCTATTATATTAATTGTTCTTCAGTTGGTGTTCTGGGTAATTTTTTTATGTCATCACTGCAGGAGAGGATATATATATATGTGTGTGTGTGTGTGTGTGTATATATATATATATATATATATATATGAATGTATGGCTATGAGACTGACTAGATTTCATAAGTAGTGTTTTTGTCCAGTTTTGTTAGTTGGGTATTACATGAATGATAACTTGTTGTATCAGTATTATTTCTCATAAGCACCTCTTTGCTCCTTATGCCATCAAGAAATTAATTTTTTTTTACACACTTGAAATTTGAATGGGACACGTTCATTTAAACTGCTTTTAAAATATCCTAATTAAAGAACATTGAAGCCCTAGGGAATACAGATTGTTAAACCATATTTTGTAATTGAATGATCAAGGCTGACACGAGAGACTGAACTTGACAAGAAAAGAACTCAATTCCTTTTGCCTGAAAGCAAAAATGAATCAATAAGTCATAGATAACTTCAACAGAAACTTTGGAATATAGTACAAAGCCAACATAAATTTAAGGGTTGTCTTTAGTCTGAATCCTTGGGGATGAATCTTACATGTTAATCAAAGTTCATCTCTTTTGGATATTATCACCATGGGATACATTTGCAGATAATTACAGTTTGCACTTCTTCTGAGATTCATGAAGCATTGTGTAGGCTTTTCCTTTGCTTTTTAGGTTAATGAGGTGAAGGGTGAGCGGTGGTAACTCCATTTTACACATGGGGAAATTCAGGCACATACATATTGGATAATGTCCTGGAATCACTCAGCAAATCAGTAGAGGTGAACTAAAGTTTGGAATGCCGTCTCCTGGGCTGTGTTGTATAGAGACCAACAACTTGAAAAACCGTTTTGAGCAAATATTGGGACAGAAGAGTAAAAACACCTCACCAAATCAAGAAGTAATGCTGATGATATAATTTTTCTGAATATCTGTTAAAAGATAAAGTTTACGTAATATTTTATAGAAAGTACACACTTTCTGATTAGTTCTGGTTGTGTTTGCAAAGCCCATCACCTTCAGGATCCCTCCAGAAGGTGAGTTCTTCTTCCCATCTAACTGCCTGCCTTGTCCAATCTGCCATCATCTCTTGCCTGGACCAATCCAGGAGCATCCTCTTGGGTCTCCCAGCTTCTACTCTACCCACGTGGCTGCTGGAAAGACCCTTTAAACATACAAGCTGAATCTTGCTGCTGTCTGCCTCACACCTTTTCATATCTTCCTACCTCACTCAGTCTAAAACATCGGCCCTGTCTTGTCTGCCTGTGCTCTCTCTCCAACTTTCTCCTCTGCTTTACCCCCATCAAGCCTGCTTTTCCCTCCACCAGAAGGCTCCTTCCGCAGTCACCCAGCTCACCGTACCCCATTCATGTCTCAGCACAAATGCCACCTTCTCAGCCTTGCCCTCCCAGGTCACCTCCCACCCATTTACACACTTCCTCGGCCGTATTGTACCCACACGACATTATATAGTTGTTCCTTTATCTCTGAGAGTCTGTCTCCTTCACCAGAAAGTAAGCTCCGAGGGGCATCGACTGAGTTCTCTTTGTTCATTGTGGTATTTTCAAGCCTAGAATGGTGTTTGGCACAGCGTAGTTGCTCACCAAATATTTGTGAATGAATCCATGAATGAAGTCCATAGGGAACATTTCCTTCCTCCCCCAAAGTACATCATTACTGTATTACCTTCAGGAGAAAGGTTATAATCCATTTTGTGTCCATGTAACTTATCATGATTATTTATTATTAATTAGGAAAATCTTCCTCCTATAATGAAGCCAGTACTGTGAAGTCAGGGGTCTTTAGCATCATTTAGCTCCTAGATGATGCAGAGCAGTGACTTACTGTCCTGCACGGTTTGAGGCCAGTGGTTCTCAAGCTGGAGCGATTCTGCTCCCAAGGGGACATTTGGCAATGGCGGGAGACATTTTTGGTTGTCACTACTGGCATCTAGTGGGTGGAGGTCAGGAATGCTGACAAACTACAATGCACAAGACGCCCTCACAGTGAAGAAGCTCCAAGCTCAGTAGCGCCGAGGGAGGTTGAAAAACCCTGGTCTGTGCATTTTGTGGGTTATAAAGGAATTGAAGAACCACTCCTATTCTCAGCAGTTTTACTTTCTTATATGAAGGAGAATAAACATATAATTTACCGAGCATGTGGTATGCGCCAAGCACCTTTTCAGGGGCTCATTATATGTTAGGAATTCTAATGCTCATCATATACCATTTCTTTTTTTAAATAAATTTATTTATTTATTTATTTATTTTTTGGCTGCGTTGGGTCTTCGTTGCTGCGCGAGGGCTTTCTCTAGTTGCGGTGAGCGGGGGCTACTCTTCGTTGCGGTCCGCGGGCTTCTCATTGAGGTGGCTTCTCTTGTTGCGGAGCACAGGCTCTAGGCACGTGGGCTTCAGTAGTTGTGGCACGCGGGCTCAGTAGCTGTGGCTCGTGGGCTCTAGAACGCAGGCTCAGTAGTTGTGGCACACGGGCTTAGTTGTTCCATGGCATGTGGGATCTTCTGGGACCAGGGCTCAAACCCATGTCCCCTGCATGGGCAGGCGAATTCTTAACCACTGCACCACCAGGGAAGTCCACATCATATACAATTTCTGTAAAAGGCCAGATAGTAAATATTTCCATCTTTGTAGCCCATAAAGTCTCTGTGGCAACTACTCATGTGGCCACTGCAGCATGAAATCAGTGATAGATAGTACCTAAACAAAGGACAGTGGCTGTGTTCCAATAAAGCTTTATGTTTGGACACTGGAATTTGAATTTCATGTAATGTTCATGTCATGAAATTTTATTATCTTTCCCAACCATTAAAAAATGTAAGAACCATTCTTTGCCCGCTGGCTGTACACAAACAAGTGCCAGGTTGGATTTGCCCATTTGCCAGAGTTTGCCATTGCATTCACATATGTAAAAGCAGTCAAAAACAAAACAGTAAAGTTGCATTTGTCTCTCAATACAAAGACATATCTTGATGTATTCAAACTAAAAAATGGGCAGTTTCTAGCCTCCTGTGTGGAACGTTGTTGGTCAGCTTGCGGGGCTTTGTTGAATGAACGAAGGAATGGTAAACAACAGTAAGAAGACATCAAATCACAATTAACTTTTGAAAATTCAGTGTTAAAACGCGATTATTAGAGCCAGTAAAAATTGTGGAGCACTTCAAGATGGGCAGAAAGATGGCTGGATGTCCCCTCTCTTGCACCCTTGCAGGTTATCTGCATTGTTCATCGTCTTTGAGCTATTTTCTTACTCTGTAAATGTAGAAAGCTGATAATAATGCAGATGAATCTTGTCCATGGAAATGCAAATGGTTGTGTGCAGTGTATTGCAATTGATGCTTCCCCCATCAATAGACCATTTTGCATCTAGCTGTAAATCCATTCTAGCGTTTGTTTTTGTGTGTGAATATATTTATATTTGTATTTCTTGGATTTCTCCTTTGAACCACATGTAACATATTACTGGTTCTTGCAGCATTTCACGAGTTAAATCTTTGACACTTGTTCATTTGATATTTGCATGCGAGTCATGCATTTACTTTATAAAATAAGCATCCTTTGCCCTTACGCTGCTCAGTTACCTTTCTAAACATTGTATCTAAGAATGGCATTCTTGTTGACACCCACCCCTGTCTGGGGAGCAGGCGTTCTCGTCCTTCTCCTTTTGGGTGTTATAACTCACTCACTTGACTTTTGTTTCCCATTTGGTTGTGAGGATTTGAGTTGAAAAGCAGTAATTTAGGGCTCAATCTTGGTGCGGTGGCATGTTGCTTTGATCTCGGTGGGAGTTTGGTTCTTATAAGGGCTATAACTCCAGATTCTTAGTGATTTTCCAGGTTTATTCAGAGCCAAATTTAGAGGTGAGGAAGATTGGTTTTGCTTGTACGAACATCTGGACAGTTTCATTTGACATCTGTGAAATTTATTGGATAAAGGTCAAACCCCAGAAACATGACTGAATGTGACTGTTGAAGGTTTTTGCGTTGTGTTAGATGCTTTCTATGATTTATGTGGTAATGACTGTAAATCCATAGAGCCCCAGGAAAATACATCTTAAGGAGGAAAACGAAAACTCAGGCACCCATGGAAACGCACTATGTCCAAACACCCAAAGAACCAAAGTTGAACAGTTTATTTTTTGTAATATTCTAGTATACAACAGTTTGAAATTTCAGTTGTTTTATATCCTTTAAAACATTTAAAGCCTATTGTACTACTTACTGATATTCATACAGTTTTCCCTGATTTTGTGTAATCAACTTCAAGGACAAAGTTGATGTATACTGAGCACCTCTTGTCCAACATATTGATATCTTTTGGGAGGTACCAATTATTTCACAGGCAAAGCCACCATTGACATTGATTGTCAAGAGAAGTTGTAGGTTTGTGCCACTGGAGGAGTAGAAAACTTCTCCAATGTTATAATTAATTCCCTTTATTTTGGATACCAATGTTATTATTTCCATAAGTAATGATCATGATATTATTTCTAAGTAAATGGGATGTGATAATCTAGGAAGAGAAGAGAAATATTCTATTTCCTTAAACCAGTGGAATTAAAATGTGTATGGAATGCCTATGAAAAATTGTGAGGTGTGTGAAAGTTTGGCTAGTGTTCTTTTGAAATACCAGTCTGTACATGCAATATTGTACTAGCATGATGAGTAAAAATTGTCAAATGCACATTTGTTAGACTATCCTATAACATCATGCCAGTAAATGGCATAATTTTAAGTACCCCAAAGACCATTATGTGCTTTTGTGCTTACCAAGAGATGAAGTCTCTCCTCCGGGAGACCTGAGCTCTTGGATTTCCTGGTCTCCATGCAGCTGAAAAATCACATCGTCAGCAACCTTGAGTTAGGGGTCCATGTGTAGCTACATTCTCAAGTACTCCATCCAGTGTCACTGTAGGGGAACATTCAAGTCGGTATCGTCTCTGAGGTGAAGGCAGAAATGGAGAAAAAAGAAAGAACAAAGTGAGAGAATGTGGAACAACAGATAAAAACAAAAAGAACTTACAAATGGGGGAGCTAAATGAACACCTAGTTTCAAAACTTCATTTCTGAAGTGGTAAGTGCTGAGGTTTGTGAGAATCAGCGAAGGCTCCCAGCAGGGTCCCTGCTAGGGCTCAGGCAGGTGGATCGGTGAGTTGATGATTTTAACAATGAGAGATTTGCCATCTGTCACCGCCTCCTGGAATGCAAGCTCACAGCTCTAATTGGAGCCTTCAGCACGGAAGGCAGCCTGAACTGGTGTCACTGATTTGCTTTCCCTCACACTGTCATTCTTATGGTAAGTGTTTTCTGCCCTCACGCTGGGAACTTTTATCAAACATATTAGTGTGCTTTGGGGCGATCATTAGCCATCAGTAGCTGGAACATTCCAGGGTTTTTTTAGCCTGGAAACTAGCCTGTGTGCTGCAATAACTTGCAAAACTTGGCCAGGCTCATAGCACAATCAATATTTAAGGAAAAGAACAGGTTCTTATTTGGATTTAAATCCAACATGTGACATGTTAATAGCCCAACGTGTTTCTGATTTTCCATATCGGTTTTTACGGATGTGAAAGACTTCCACCTGCTGTAAACTTCAAAGACATGTGGAGGGGAAAAAGCACCTCTGTGTAAGTCTTTATCCTCACCCCTTCCTCAGCTCTTCCTATTAATTTCTCCTTCCATCTGATGAAAGAAGATGCAAACGAAATCTCTTATTTGGTTCATGACTGAGGAAGGGTTCCTGAAAGCTGGCTTTAGAAAGGGAATGCATTTTGAACATATGAAACACGTCTACGTCAGGATGCGTCACATGGTGATTATGGTCTGACAGACGTTTTGAAGTTGTAATGTATTCATCAGAAGGCACACAGAGGAGCCTGGATGAGCTCCGATTGCTTGAAGATGTTGGGTTTGAGCTGGCAACTGGCAAAGAGCACCAGTGTCGATTGAGGGATGGGAATGGTTATGTTTTACAAAGAAGACAGACCTGGACTTCAATAAGCCGGGGAGGGCAGAATTTGTGGGCACTGAATACGTCATTGTGCTGAGTTGCCCTGCCTTCTCCAAGGAGAAGTAGTCTCCACTGAGGTGAAAACTCTCTCTTGAATTTAGTGGAGGGTCAGCATTTGCTTTTCTATGTTCATGATTGTGACCCCATCCTGTAGGTAATCCTTGACATGAGGGTCAAGTTGTTCTACCTAATATACACAGGAATTCCTCTTAGAAGCCTAATATGTGTTGGTACACGGTCTGTCTTGGAAAGATTATTGCTCTATGTTTGTAAAAGAGCAGTTGTTATAGGGAAATAAACCTAGGTATTAATTTCAACTCTGTTTTTACTAGCTGACACTCTCTTTACTAGGAGATGCTCTTGTGTCTAATTTGCCTAAAGAAGGAATATAGGCTAATTATTTGAAAAATTAATTTTTCTTAAGATTTCTCACTTATTATCTATTTGATGTGGAAGAACTTCCTTCATCCTATAAATAATCACATTCAATTACCTTAGTATATTTGTTTTCTAATATTTGGGGTCATAGGACTTTCTGTAAGATTCATTGCTCAAAGCATGATGTTCTTTGGGTGATGTTGTTACTGAACCAAACTTGGGTCTGATCGCCCGTGCAGTAAACCCACTCTACTGACCCTGGGTTGTGGTGAAGGAAAGTGTAGTGTTGATGGCAAGGCCAAGAAAGGAGTATGGGCAGCTCGTGCTCAAAAGACCCAAACTCCCTAATGGCTTTCAGGGAAAGGTTTTTAATGACTTGGTGAGGAGAAGGGTTGCAGGTGCATGATCAGCTTGTGGACATAATTTTGATTGATTGGTGGTGAGGTAACCTGGTGGTATTTTGGGAGTCAACGTCATCAACCTTCTGGTTCCAGCTGGTCTGGGGTCAACGTGCTTGTGGTCAACATGCTTCTGGTCAACATGAAGTTAACTTCTTCCACCTGGTGGGGGTTTCAGTATCTCCAAAACAGCCCAAGGACATGGCTCAGAATATTATCTATAGCCCTTGAGAAGGAAACAAACGTCCTTGATTTTGTTTAATGGCTAAACTATTATTATTTTGTCTTGCTTGACTGTTTTCCTTTGTTTCTGCATTTTTCACTTCTCAGATGAAATTTGTTCTTTGGAACTCAGGGAAAGCCTAGGAGGCTAAAGTTTTTCTACAAACAAGAGGAATGCAGAGGACATGGGGGGATGGTCTGTCCTGGGAAGGTCCCATAAGGTGCTGCTTGGTTATAATATGAAGTGTGTGTGTGTGTGTGTGTGTGTGTGTTTAATGGCTAAGCTGGGCATTTGTTCTAAACTCTTTTTCAGCCTAAAATTACTGTAGCTGTGCATGGGATCTACCAGTGAGTTTGTACCTTTTGTTTTCTTCTGGCTTGGAAGAGAAAATTTTTCCTAAGGAGGATCTTTATCAAGTACTCCCTTCATCTTCTTTGATGCGTGTCTAGGCAGAGTTAGGATGACGTTTTTATTCAAACAGTCATCCTCATTAGGATCTGTAATTTTTGCTGTGGATGTCAGAGCTAACAGCAATTCTGCTGGCTGTGAAATGACAGTGACGTATCAACAAGCCGCTGCTCTCCTGGTACTTGCCAAGAGCTAGAATATCAAACCTTTTGTATCCTTGCAGTACCAAAAGGCACCAGAGAGAAACAATATTTATACATGCCTGATAGATATATAGTTTCCAGATGCTGTACAATCCATGCCTCCATTACAGGACTAACTATGTTCTTTCACAATCTCAAAATTGTCCTTTAACAAATGACATTTACTGAATCCCATGTTGCTGCAATGCAGCACGTGTAATATTCTCAGAAACTATCTCACAAGCCCAGTCACCGAGGCCACTCTGAGGAACTTGCCAAGGACATCGGTCTGTTATTCCATGCCATCTTTAGGAGAAAACTTGGGAAAGCGTTCATTGTGTTCACTTTATCAGTACTAATTATGCGTCCCTTAGAAACTGTGGACACTGTGTTTTCCCCTTAGAACTGACTGTTAGAAAGCTGAATGATAAACAAAATCACCTACTTTAACAAGGTTACTGAAATTTATCCCGTGTATATGGGAAGTAGCTTTATCCCTGACTCCAGTTTTTATTTTCCTTTATCTTGTTTTTATCACACACACGTAAGATTTGTTTTCTAGCTGTATCCTATGGATCTTTGTAAATTGTCTTGAATCCTTTCAGGAGTGAGAAAGGCAATAGATAAATCCATAAATCCCTAAAATTACAAATAACTAGAGAAATGCCCCATTGTGGCTGCACTTGCCTCGTGCGTTGTTTAGTTTCCTGAACCATTTTATCCACAGTTTCATGGTTCACTGAGGTGAGATGACAAGACATCTATATTCCTAGCAGAGCTCTTTCAGCTGGTGCTGACGACTAGGGCTTCACTCCTTGGAAAGGAGCGAAGGTGGCCACTTGTCAGTTAGGTAATGGCTGTGACTGGGCAAAAGAAAGAAGAAAATGCAGTTTAAGTTGTGAAACCAGGAGGTGCGTATGGACGTGTTCTGAGGGGGAATGAGGTAAGTGGAACAAAGGTGAAAAGCTTTTGTTTGTGAGCTTTTCGAGCCAAAGGGGTTTGGCCCTGTCTTCACAGATCTTAAGGCATAAATAGCAGAGGTCAAAGAAAGTCTTTAAAACCACACAATAAAGAAAGAACTTCTCTCAACTGGGTCTTTTCAGAGCAGAGCTACCAATGTGGGTGAGTTCATTTTCCATTCGCATGGGGGAGGCAATGACTTAAAATGTGCACTTTGTAAAGATGGCTCTCCTCCCTCCCTCCCTCCCTCCCTTTCCCTTTTCTTTCTCTTTACTTACTTTTTCTCTCTCTCTCCCTCCCTCCCTCCCTCCCTTCCTTTTTTCTTTCCTTCTTTTCTTCTTTCTCTCTATTATAGTATCTATTAGAGTAGCAAATGTTGATGTCTATGAAGAACCTTCCCAGTCTGCCTTAGGTTATGGGAATTTCTCTTGAAAATTATAGGCACAGAATAATAGATGTGGATGAACTGGGCATTTCACCTTCTTTAGCTACAGCAGAAATCCCACTCAAGCTACAGCGTGTGCATCTCCATGTGCTTTTCCTTACGTCAGTAGCTCAGTTCACATAGATGTTGATGTATTTTCGTGTTGGAAGACAGGTCGCGGTAAGGCGGAGCTGAAGGGGAGACGTGTGCTGGTGGTTAGAAAACTGGGATCACATGGCATTGCCTTATTAAACACCGGGTGTTTTAAGTAATTACGAGGGACTGATTCTGCGTCGAATTCCACATAGGGAATGAGAACCGTGGAAGCTGCCTGGGCCAGGACGGGCCTTGCGCTCTGCAAGCAGAGGTCACTGGGTGTTCGGCCGCCTGCAGATGTGGCCGGTTCAGCCTTTCGTGGACGTTTCCCACGTGCCTTGATGGCAGCTGTGTGGAGAGGCGCCGGGGAGCTGCCCGCTCTTCCTCCGGACGGGATGCGGCTCTTGTGGAGTCCGCCTGCTGATGAAGGTGGGGCTCTGGAGGGCTGCGCGCCTCCCGGTTCTCACAGCTGCAAGGATGAACTTGGGCGGCTGCAGATGAATGAGCCGCCTTTCCCAAGAGAAGCTGCATAATGGCTTCGGGACTATTAAGCTGTGAAGATTCATGCTCTGGCGTTTGCGAGTGTGTGTTCAGCATCTTTTCCTTGGGGAGCGAGGGGGGCATGTGCGTTTTTGGCTTTTTACATCCAACTGTATGCACATTTTCCCTTTTTGTATGAGGAAATAATGCCTGCACTAAGGGTAAACCCTCCCCTCCTCCTAAATCCTTCCACAAAAAGATACTTATTAAGGCTGGCATTCTGAAGAACTAAATGCTTCTTTAACTTTGCTTTATCTGCTTCAATGAGCACAGCGTACCGAGTCCGGGGAATTCACATTATGGCCGCGAGCCGCCCTCCCTATTCTCTGGGGCTCTTTGGGCACAGAAATAATCCCTTCCTAGAAGCTTTTGAGAAAGAAGCTGAACTATGCGGGCTAATCAACTGTAAATCTTGGCCATCCCCAAAGTATTGCGTGAAGTTGCATCGAAAAGTGTTCCGATCACCAGGAAGCGTAATTTCAAGACCTGGGGCAAATTTGCAGCAAACATGTTGATCTGCTGTGTTTTAAAACGCTGGAATGCTGCTCCTTCTCTGCTCCATCCTCTGCTTTTGTTGTTTGCATCCTGTGTGTGTTTATTTCGTTTCTTTGTCATTTGGAGACAAAAAGACAATGAGACTCCTTAGAACTTTTGTTTTCCAACTGGTAATGGAGAATATTATAAGGAGAAGTGAACTCTGATGGAACGTTGAATTACAAACACTCGGAGGCTTTTCTATGTGACTTCTAAATCATTTTCTGCTCAGTCAGGGGACAGTATTGGGGAGGAAAAAATAACCTAGGTTGGGAGAGTCATGTCTCCAGGCCGCTGTGAGCCACCATGCTGGAATCCCCCATGTTATCACAGTAGCTGTCGTTCTGCTGAGAGGTTGTGTCTTGCTCAGGACGAAGGCAAAGCTAGGTTGCTTGCAGTCTCCTTGGACCTCTAAGATAGTATCAACAATGCATTTATAGTAGCATAAATCAAGCCTTAAGACACTTAATGTATAGAGGTGAAGGCTGTCTTTCTGAATCACCAAAATCTAGTGGAAATGGGACAGTCGCATTTGCTCTCTGATATTTGGAAGGCAGAATGAGAACTTCATTTTTGGCCAATGAAATGTCACTTCTTTACTTGCCTCATTCTTCCTGATATTCCTCCATCTATACGTGCACAAACCACTGCCATTATTTCTATCCTGAGATGTGGATTCAGCTCCATACTGATCATTTCTGATTTATGGTCCTTTAAAAACCCTTTAAGTTGCTGAGTCCTCACTGAGACACATTTCTTCTGCCCTTTGCATGAGAGGTGGTGAGCGTCATGTGGAGAGTCTGGTCTTTGGGTTCCAGGGCTGAGGGTGTGACTTACAAGCTCTGTGACCTGGACCAAGTTGCCTATTTGCCTTCTCCAAACCTGTCCCTCACCCTGGATTCTCTATAGTAATTAAAAACGTGGATATTCACTCAATCACTCAACCTAAAAACTCACAATGCTCCTTAGTGCCATCCTCTCCTTTACCTTTATATACCCATCCTTTTGCAAAGTTCTTCAGTTTCATGCCTCAAGCTAATTGGCCATCCTTTCTGCTATAACTCACATGTGTATCGTCCTTGAAATATACTAGTCTCATGGCCTCTATTTTCTCCCTCTTTCTACTATTTTATGGCTCCCAACTTCTTAGAGCAATGCTTCTCAAACATTAGCATGCTTAAGCGTCTCCTGGTGAGCTTGCTCAAGTACAGATTCCTGGGTCCCAGCTCCAAAGATTCTGCTTCAGTAGGTCTGGGCTGGGGTTTGAGATCCCGTGTTTCTAAGAGACTTCCAGTGGATTCTGGTGTTGCTGGTCCAGGGTAGGTTCAGGTTTCTCACCATTAAGTCTGATGATTGCTGTAGGTACTTTTGTAGATGGTCTTTATCAAGTTGAGAAAGTTTCCCTCTATTCCTGATTTACTGAAAGTCTTTATCATGAATGAGTGTCAGATTTTGTTAAATGATTTTCCTGCATCTATTAATATAATCATGTGATTTTTCTTTTTTAGCCTCTTATCATTATGGATTACATTAATTGAGTTTTGAATGTTGAACCAGCATTGCATTCAATGCTGGGATAAAATCCCTGTTGGTCAAATGTTGTGAATTCTTTTTATACATTTTTGGATTTGGTTTGCTAATATTTTCTTGAGGATTTCTGCATCTCTGTTCATGAGAGAGAATTTTCTACAGCTTTCTTGTAATGTCTTTGTCTGGTTTGGGTATTAGGGTAATATTGGCCTCATAGAATGAGTGAGGAATTACTCCCTCTGCTGCTATCCTCTGAAAGAGACTGTAGAGAATTAGTATAATTCCTTCCTTAAATGTTTGGTAGAATTCACCAGTGATCCCGTGTGGGCCTGGTGCTTTCTATTTTTGAAGGTTATTACTTATTGATTCAATGTCTTAACATAGATATAAGCATATTCAGGTCATTGCTTCTTGTGTGAGTTTTGGCAGGTTGTATCTTTTAAGGAATTAGTCGATTTCATCTAGGTTATTGAATTTCGGAGCATAGAGTTGTTCATAGTATTCCTTTATTATACTCCAAATTTCCATGTGATCTGTAGTGATGTCCCCTCTTTCATTTCTGATATTAGTAATTTGTGTCCTCTCTCTTTTTCTTTGTTAACCTGACTGGAGGCTTAATGATTTTATTGATCTTTTTAAAGAAACAGCTTTTGTTTTTTGTTGATTTTCTTTATTGATTTCCTGTTTTAAATTTCATTTATTTCTGTTCTAATTCTTTTTTCTTCTCCTCACTTTGGATTTAATTTGTTCTTTTTTTTTCTAGTTTTGTAAATCGGACACTTAGATTATTGATTTTAGATCTTTCTTTTCTAATATAACAGTCAATGCTATATGTTTTTCTTTAAGTACTGATTCCCCTACATGCCACAGGTTTTGAAAAGTTGTGTTTTTATTTTCATTTAGTTCAAAATAATTTTGAATTACTTTTGAGATTTCTTCTTTGACCCATGTGTTATTTAGAAGTGTGTTGTTTAATCTCCATATGTTTGGGGGTTTTCCAGTGATCTTTCTGTTATTAACTTCTAGTTTTCATTCCATTGTGATCTGGGAGCAGACATTGTATGATATCTCTTCTTTTAAATTTGTTATAGTGTATTTTATGGCCCAGAATGTGGCCTGTCTTCATGAGTATTCCATGTGAGCTTGAGAAAAATGTGTATTCTGCTGTTGTTGGACGAAGTAGTCTATAGATGTCAATTATATACAGTTGACTGTTGGTACTGTTGAGTTCAACCATATCTTCACTGATTTTCTGCCTGCTGGATCTGTACATTGCTGAGAGAGGGGTGTTGAAGTCTCCAGCTATGATAGTGATTGCATCTATTTCTCCTTGTGGTTCTATTTGGTTTTGTCTCATGGAGTTTGTTAAGAACTGTTATGTCTTCTTGGAGAATTGACCCCTTTATCATTATGTAATGTTCTTTTTTTTATCCCTGATAATTTTCTTTACTTTGAAGTCTGCTCTGTCTGAAATTAATATAGCTACTCATGCTTTCTTATGATTAGTATTAGCATACTTTTAGTCTATATGTGTCTGTATATTTAAGGCACACTTCTTATAGACAACATATAGTTGGGTCTGGTTTTTTGATTCATTCTGACAATCAATGTCTTTTAATTGTACATTTAGACTATTGACATTCAAAGTGATTATTGATTTAGTTGGGTTAATATCTATCATATTTGATACTATTTTGTTTGTTGCTGTTGTTCTTTGTTCCTACTTTTTGTGTTTTTTTAAAATTGAAGTCTAGATGATTTACAGTGATTCAGGTGTATAGCAAAGTCATTCAGTTTTATAGATAGAGATAGAGATATTCTTTTTCAGATTCTTTTCTGTTGTAGGTTATTACAAGATATTGAATATAGCTCCCTGTGCTATACAGTAGGTCCTTGTTGTTTACCTGTTTTACATATACTAGCGTGTATCTGTTAATCCCAAACTCCTAATTTATCCCTCCCATCCCTTCCCCTTTGGTAACCATAAGTTTGTTTTCTATGTCTGTGAGTTTATTTCTGTTTTGTAAGTTTGTATTATTTTTTTAGATTCTACAAATAAGTGGTATCTTGATATTTGTATACTCTGACTTCACTTAGTATGATAATCTCTAGGTCCATCCACGTTGCTGCAAAGCATTATTTCATTATTCTTTTATGACTAATATTCCACTGTGTATATATACCACATCTTCTTTATCCATTTATCTGTCAGTGGACACTTAGGTTGCTTCCATGTCCTGGCTATTGTGAATACTGCTAAAATGAACATTGAGGTGCACGTATCTTTTCGAATTATGGTTTTCTCCAGGTATATGCCCAGGAGTGGGATTGCTGGGTCATATGGTAATTCTATTTTTAGTTTTTTGAGGAACTTCCATACTGTTCTCCATAGTGGCTGTATCAATTTACATTCCCACCAACAGTGTAGGAGGGTTCCTTTTTCCCCACACCCTCTCCAGTATTTGTTCTTTCTAGATTTTTTGATGATAGCCATTCTGACCAGTGTGAGGTGGTACCTAATTGTAATTTTGATTTGCATTTCTCTAATAATTAGGGATGTTGAGCACCTTTTCATGTGCCTGTTGGCCATGTGTATGTCTTCTTTGGAGAAATGTCTATTTAGGTCTTCTGCCCATTTTTTGATTGGGTTTTTTTTTTTTATTGAGCTGTATAAGCTGTTTGTATATTTTGGAAATTAAGCCCTTGTCTGTCACATTGTTTGCAAATATTTTCTTCCATTCTGTGGGTTGTCTTTTCATTTTGTTTATAGTTTCCTTTGCTGGGCAAAAGCTTTTAAGTTTCATTAGGTCTCATTTGTTTATTTTTGCTTTTGCTTCCATTACTCTAGGAGAAGGATCCAAAAAAATATTGCTGCGATTTATGTCAAAGAGTGTTCTGCCTATGTTTTCCTCTAGGAGTTTTATAATATCCAATCTTAGATTTAGGCCTTTAATCCATTTTGAGTTTATTTTTGTATATGGTGTTAGAGAACATTCTAATTTCATTCTTTTACATGTAGCTGTCCAGTTTTCCCAGCACCACTTACCGAAGAGACTGTCTTTTCTCTGTTGTATGCTCTTGCCTCCTTTGCCATAGATTAATTGACCATAGATGCGTGGGTTTATTTCTGGGCTCTCTATCCTGTTCCGTTGATCTATGTGTCTGTTTTTGTGCCAGTACCATACTGTTTTGATGACTGTAGCTTTGTAGTATATTCTGAAGTCAGGGAGTGTGATTCCTCCAGCTTGATTCTTCTTTCTCAAGATTATTTTGGCTCTTCAGGGTCTTTTGTGTTTCCACACAAATTTTCAAATATTTTGTTCTCGTTCTGTGAAAAATGCCATTGGTAATTTGATAGGAATTGCACTGAATCTGTAGATTGCCTTGGGTAATGTGGTCATTTAAATAATATTGGTTCTTCCAATCCAAGAACATGGTGTATCTTTCCATCTGTTTGTGTCAACTTCACTTTCTTTCATCAGTGTCTTATAGTTTTTGGAGTATAGGTCTTTTGCCTCCTTAGGTAGGGTTATTCCTAGGTATTTTATTCTTTTTGATGCAATGGTAAGTGGGATTATTTCCTTAATTTCTCTTTCTGATAGTTCATTGTTAATGTTCAGAAATGCAACAGATTTCTGTATATTAATTTTGTATCCTGCAGCTTTACCAAATTCATTGATGAGCTCTAGTAGTTTTCTGGTGACATCTTTAGGATTTTCCATGTAAAGTATCATGTCATCTGCAAACTGTGACAGCTTTCTTTCTTTCTTTCCAATTTGGATTCCTTTTATTTCTTTCTCTTCTCTGATTGCTGTGACTAAGACTTTCAAATCTATGTTGAATAAAAGCGGTGAGAGTGGGCATCCTTGTCTTGTTCCTAATGTTAGAGCAATTCTTTCAGTTTTTCACTATTGAGTATGATGTTAACTGTGGGTTTGTCATACATGGCCTTTATTATGTTGAGGTGTGTTCCCTCTATGCCCACTTTCTGGAGAGTTTTTATCATAAATGAATGCGGAATTTTATCAAATGCCTTTTCTGCATCTATTGAGATGATCATATGGTTTTTATTCTTCAGCTGGTTAATGTAGTGTATCAAATTGCTTAATTTGTGGATATTGAAAAATCCTTGCATCCCTGGGATAAATCCCACTTGATCAAGGTGTAAGATCCTTTTAATGTATTGTTGGATTCAATTTGCAAGTATTTTGATGAGGATTTTTGCATCTATATTCATCAGTGATATTGGCCTGTAGTTTTCTTTTTGTGGTATCTTTTTCTGGTTGTGGTATCAGAGTGATAGTGGCCTCGTAAAATGAGTTCAGAAGTGTTCCTTCCTCTGCAATCTTTTGGAATACTTTGAGAAGTATTGTTGTTACCTCTTTTCTAAATGTTTGGTAGAATTCTCCTGTGAAGCCATGTGGTCCTGGACTTTTTTTTTTGTTGGGAGTTTTTAAATTGCTGATTCAATTTCAGTACTGGTAATTGGTCTGTTCATATTTTCTATTTCTTCCTGGTTTAGTCTTGGGAGATTGTAGCTTTCTAAGAATTTGTCCATTTCTTCTGGGTTGTCCATTTTATTGGCATATAGTTGCTCATACTAGTCTTATGATCCCTTGTATTTTTATGGTGTCAGTTGTAACTTCTTTTTCATTTCTGATTTTATTGATTTGGGCCCTCTGCCTTGTTTTCTTGATGAGTCTGGCTAAATCATTTTATGATTCTAGTTTCTCTCCTTTTTTAGCATGTTAGTTATACTTTTTTTCTACTTTATTTACTAGTTGTGTTAGAGTTTACAGTATACATTTACAACTAATCCAAGTCCATTTTCAAATAGTCCTATACCACTTCACTGGTTGTGTGAGTACTTTACAATAACAAACTAATCCTAATTCCTTTCTCTTGGCCCCTCTATCATTGCTGTCATTCATTTTACTTATATATAAGTATACAGAAATATATATATCTACAATTATATAAATATATATTTATGTATAAATATATACATTATGTATACATATATATTTTGTATATGTTATATAATAGATAAATGTATATATTATAAAATAAAATATGCACATATAAATATATATTTATAATGCATAATGTATATGTAAGCACACACAACTGAATAACTTGATGCTATTATTATTTTGAATAAACAGTTATGAATTAAGAATAAGATAAATAAAATTTAAAATTTTATCTTCACTTATTCCTTCTTTAATATGCTTTCTTGCTTGCTTTATGTAGATCTGAGTGTCTGATGTTATTTTTTTCTCTAAAGAACTTAACATTTCATGCAAGGCAGGTGTACTGGCAAAAAATTTTCTCAGTTTTGGTTTGTCTGAGAGTCTTTATATCTCTTTCACTTTTAAAGGATAATTTTACAGGTTAAAGAATTCTAGTTGGTGGGGTTTTTTTCATCTCAACATTTTAAATATTTCTGTCCACTCTCCTTGCTTGCATGGTTTCTGAGGAAAAGTTGGATGTAATCCTTTGTTCCTCTGTAGGTAAAGTATATTTTTCTCCTCTTTGGCTTTTTTCAGGCTTTCTTTTTTTACCTTGGATTTTCTGTAATTTGAAAGTGATATGCTGAGGTGTAGATTTTTGGCATTTATTCCACTTGTTTATTGAGCTTGTGGATCTGAAATTTTGTGTCTGATGGTTTTTTTCCTGAGCCGTGCACTTAGCTACTCATAATTCCATCAAAGGCATTCTTCATTTTTGTTACAGTTTTTTTTTTTTTTTAAGAATGAACCAGTTTTTTTTTTTTTAATGTGATGATCCATTTATTTATTTATTTATTTATTTTTGGCTGTGTTGGGTCTCCGTTTCTGTGCGAGGGCTTTCTCTAGTTATGGCAAGTGGGGGCCACTCTTCATCGCGGTGCGCCGGCCTCTCACTATCGCGGCCTCTCTTGTTGCGGAGCACAAGCTCCAGACGCGCAGGCTCAGTAATTGTGGCTCACGGGCCTAGTTGCTCCGTGGCATGTGGGATCTTCCCAGACCAGGGCTCGAACCCGTGTCCCTTGCATTGGCAGGCAGACTCTCAACCACTGCGCCACCAGGGAAGCCCCTTTGTTACAGTTTTTGATAGGTAGCAGTTCTTTTTGGTTCTTTCTTAGGATTTCCACCTCTCTGCTTATATTGCCCATGTGTCCTGGCATACTGTCTGCTTTATCCATTAGCGTCCTTAGCATATTAGTCATAGTTGTTTTAAATTCCTGGTCTGATATTTCTAACATCCCTGCCATGTCTGCTTCTGATGCTCGCTTTTTCTCTTCAAATTGTGTTTTTTGCCTTTTGATATGGCTTGTAATTATCTCTTGAAGGCTGGATGTGATCTACCAGGTAAAAGGAGCGGCTGTTAAATAGGCCTTTAGTTGCGTGGTGGTGAGGTGTGTGGGGAGTGGAGGCGTCCTTAGTCTTATCCTTAGATGTCAGTCTTTTAGTGAGCCTCTGCCTCTGGACTGTGAACTTCACACGTGTTTCTGAAATTTTTTCTCCTCCCTCAGGTGGGACAGAATGGCTAAAGCCAGCTGGCATTGGGTATTCCTTGTCCCCAGGTCAGGTAGGCTCTGATAATACCCTGGCCAGTTAAGGTCTGCTGAACTAGTTTCCCTGAAGCTGGCCCTCTTGGGAAGAACAGAGTGTTCCAGCATATTTCAGAAGGGTTCCTTTTGGAGTCCCTCTGGAGTTTTAACCCTCAGACTTGTCACCTGGAGCCTCCAGCAGTTGGTCAGTTAGATTTGAGGTTCCCTACCCCAGCACTGGTTCCCACGGTGGTTTCCAGCTGTGGATCTCTGCTCTGGGAAGCCGTGACTGCCTGTATTTGCCTGTCTGGCTCTCCAGTCTTGGGCGCACTGGTTTGTTCTGTGTCCTCCCTTGCCTTACGGGTCCAAGAGCAGTTGCTGATTTTTCAGTCTGTTCAGCTTTTAATTTGTTGTTAAGATGGAGTGGCAACTTCCATGTTCCTTACACGTGGACCTGAAAACCAGATGTGCCCGTTCCATATGTTTTTGCTGTGAAATTCTCCTTTTCCTCCAATGGCCAGATTTAATTCCTTTCTTTTGTGCAGGCTTTCCTGACCTTTATATTTCCTCAGCCCCAGGACCGATGACTCAGCCCCTCCTGTGGCCGACACGATGTCGTGTTCGTTTTCATTGTCTTGGAGTTTTTTGCTGCTGTGTGTTTGCATGTGGAACCCAAGATTCTCGAGGCTTGGAGCCTCGTGACCCTCACTTTATTATAGTTAGTTTATCCTTCTTCACTCCCTTTATATTGGTCCAGCTTTAATTACCTTATGTCTGTGTGCCTGGTCCCGCTTGCGGAGGGATAAGTAGGACGAGGGGATGGGGTGTGGGTTGGATATACATTTCGTCATCTGATCAGAATTCTTCAGTTTTCTGTTCTCAGAATCACTTTCTGATCAGTATACTTCTTTCACGTCCTACATGTACATTAGTGGTAATTTGACGTTTTTATTACTTCTAGATTCCTTCCGAAATGTGTTGACAGCAACTTTGGCTTGGTCTTCAGTCCTGATGTTAATATCTTTTTGCTTGGTTAAGATTTACAGTCTGCAAAAGTCTTCACATAAATTAATACCATTTGCTTGTCAAAGCATCTTTCTGAAAAGAGAAGGGAAAATATTAACTTTCTTTGTTGTGCAAGATACGGTGTAGTGAATAGCCCTCTCAGTGTCTCGTGGCTAATAGGGTATGAGGACAGTGGAATGTACCCCAGTGGCCTTGGTGACTTTGAAGGAGGGGTAGGAGAGCCTGCATGGCAGGAGCCTGACTGCATGTGAGTTGAGGAAAATGTGGAAATGGAGAGATTTATTTCATGTTATAGTGCCTCCTCCTTTTGGTAGTGTGGCCATAAGGAAAAGAGAATAAAAACGGAAATCAGGGTTTTGAGCGGCAGGACAGTCTCTCAAACAATAGATTTAGCTATATTTTCTTGAATATGCATAAGTTAATATTCCTCCTCACATTTTACTGGTTTGTATGGATACTGATTTTCATTGCCTGCTTTATAATTGCTGGTTTCCTAGACTAGTGCAGAGGGAAAACACTTTCCCCTACCCTCTTAGGTTCCTCAGCTTGGTCTGTTGGCTAGACTTGACAGGTATGCTAGTTTTGAGGCAGGGGGTAAAGAAAACTGGCAGAATCTTGGGATGGCTCCTAAAACTTCTGCTCCGATGTGGTACTTGGCATTTCTCACAGCCCATTGGCCAAGCAAGACACAGCACCCATGGACAGAGAAGTGTATGTAGTCATGGGCATCCACTTCTAGGCGGGGCAGAAGACATTTGGGATCAGCGTACAGTCTGCCTTACTAGGAAAATGACAGAATGATGAAGTATTGGTTTTAATCATTAAACATTTTTGCAGGTCTGCAAATAATGGCAGTAACTGGAGATAATTTGCCTCACTCATACTAAAATATCACACCTAAGCCATTGTTTATTTAGCTGTGTTGGAAGCGGTGTTCTCTTGCCCTAACATGGGCATGAAACTCCTCTGAGACAGGACTGGTTCATGCAACTCACCTGGATGAAATAGTATGATTTCTTTAATGTGTGAAATTTCAGGCAGTGTTTATTTAATATGCACTATATGCATAATACTCTGCTACAAATAATTTTTCTATCAGCTAAAATTTTGAATTATTTTACATGTGATTCTGTGTAACATCTTGATGTCTTAATAGTGCTTTATTATCCCAGGGGTGCAGACCTTTGGGTCTGGCTTTGGCTGTATCTTTTCTCTTCTCCCCACTTTGTTTCCCAGTCAAGGAACCTTATAGAGATGCAAACAGCTAAGATTCTCATTTTAGATGAAAAAGCATGGATTTGCCCACATGTATTTATTTGACGTTTTTAACTGTTTTTGCTATTACAGACCACAGATTACTAGTGCCATGTCACACAACATAGTGCAGTGCACCAGTGTGTCAAGACCCCGTTTGGGGGCCTACTTACGTAGACCAGATTCCTCAAACTTGAGTGTGCATCACTTGGAGATCTTGTTCACATGTAGATTCAGATTCAGCGGGTCCGATGGGGCACAAGGGTCTGCATTTCCAGCAAGCTCTCAGGTGATGCTGGTGCTGCTGGTCTGTGGACCACATTTTGAAGAGCAAGGGTCTAACCAATGAACTGGAAATACGGCAGCCCTTCGGGGGTGGCGCCATGTCTACAGTAACATTGCTCATTCGTGGCAAAGGTTATGACATGTAGTTGAGTGAATTTTCCATTTTACTATGTGGAACTGGGTTTCCCTTCCCTTCCCCTCCCCTCCCCTCTCCTCCCCTCCCCTCCCTCCCCTCCCCTCCCCTCCCCTCCCTCCCCTCCCCTCCCCTCCCCTCCCTCCCCTCCCTCCCCTCCCTCCCCTCCCCTCCCTTCCCTTCTCTTCTCTTCCCTTCCCTTCCCTTTTCCTTCCTTCCTTCCTTCTTCCTTCCTTCCTTCTTCCCTCCCTCCCTCCCTCCCTTCCTTCCTTTCTTCTCCTAATGGAAATGATTCTGTCTCCCAAGGCATTAATTTATTTTATTTCACCACAAACTAAAATTAATCCAGACAAGCTGAGTTCCAGGAACTTTTATTGTCATTATTTTAAAAAGGAGATATTTGCCTAAAAGACGAATTGTTAAAGTGTTTTTCTTCTTGTTAGCAGTCTGCTTGGTCACCAACCAGAAAAGCTTCTTTGATGTGGCTGCAAGACAAAGGGGTGATGTTACACCACAGGACGTGGGCACCCGGCAGGAGACAGGGATACTTTAAGCATCGTGTCCGCGGCAAGGAGTGTCCGCTAACATTCTCTCCTTAGCACTGATTCCGCAGTTCAGTCACAGCAGAGGTGCGTGCCACAGGGCACACCTTCAGGACTGTTGGTTTCCTGTGAGTGGAGTGTGCTGTGAGGGGCGGCCAAGAGGTTTCTCCACCGTTCTCTCCCATCTCAATGCCAAGGGGCCCGTTGGTGCAAAGTGTGTGTGTGGGTGTGTGTGTGCCTGTGTGTGTGTGTATGTGAGCCTGTGTGTGTGTGCCTGTGTGTGTGTGAGCCTGTGTGTGTGTGTGTGCGTGTGCCTGCCTCATAGCTAGGAGTGCTGCATAACCAGGCCGTTCATCTTTTTTTTATTGTGATAAGATACACATAAGATTAAAAAGTTACCATTGTAATCACTTTTTTTTTAATTTTTATTTTTATTTATTTATTTATTTTGGCTCTGTTGGGTCTTCGTTTCTGTGCGAGGGCTTTCTCTAGTTGTGGCGAGCGGGGGCCACTGTTCATCGTGGTGCACGGGCCTCTCACCGTCGCAGCCTCTCTTGTTGCGGAGCACAGGCTCCAGACGCGCAGGCTCAGTAGTTGTGGCTCACGGGCCTAGCCGCTCCGTGGCATGTGGGATCTTCCCAGACCAGGGCTTGAACCCGTGTCCCCTGCATTGGCAGGCAGATTCTCAACCACTGCGCCACCAGGGAAGCCCCTGTAATCACTTTTAAGTGGCATTAAGCACATTGACATTGTTGTGCAACCATCAGTACTATCCATCTCTAGAACTTTTGCATCATCCCAAACCCGAAATTTGTACTCACTAAACACTTGACTCCCCATTTCTCCCTCCCCAGCTCCTGGCACCCACCCTTCTACTTTCTGTCTCTGTGAACTTGGCCCTTCTAAGAGCCTCATGTAAGTGGAATCGTGCAGTGTTTGTCATTTCCTGTCTGGCTCCTTTCACTTACCATTATGCACTTCTTTTAAAGCCAAGTTGTTACTTACTTGACCATTATTGTTATTTTTTATGCTAAATTGTCAAAACAAAGGTTGGTCGGTCATCATTTTATCTCTAGGACTCTTGAGTTGAATAAGTACTCATGAATCAATGGTTTTGAACTATTTGTCCTTTGGAAGAGCTCTTGAAACTAACAGATGCTTGACCCTTTTTGTTTTACAATTAAAGAGAGTTGTTTATTTTGCTCTCTTTTGGTAGCTGTTCACTTAGGGGGCATTTCCTCTCCAGATTATATGAGCCGTGGCGTCCGGGTTGCTCCCACAGTAAGTGGTGTGTTCCCACTGTGGACCTCTTTCATCTACTGCGGTGTTTATGTGCCTGTCTCCTTAGATGGGCGTCCCTGGAGCGGAGAGACAGTGCTGACAGCCTCTGGGGCTCCGTGAGCTCCTTGCTGGGCAGGGCAGTCTTTATTCTTTTCTGTATCTTTTAGCACCACGAGCACCAAAATACCCTCGGTAAAGGGAAGTTGAAAGTTAGAGCACGTGAAATGGGCGAAATGTACGGGTTGGCACATTCTGAAAGATGCTCTTTTCAGTTTTTGCAAGAACCCCAGAAAGTGGCTATTATTTTTCTCATTTTACAGTTCAGAAAGCTGGGCTCTGCTTGGAATAACGAGTTGTCCAAGGTTCCCGAAATTGGCCAGTTGTGGGCTAAATGGCAGGACTGTTTGTCTCTACAGCCCATGTTCTTTCTTTGTACTTTAACTGACTGTTCCTGACATCACAAACGTTGAGTAGATTCCCCCTCCAAGTATTTGGGAGGAAATATAACATGTTAATGTGTTTCACCACACTGAATATTGTTTCTTTCCAGAAGTACCCGTATATTTCTTGGGATGTAGAACTGGGAAGTGAGACGTTTCAGCCTCCAGCTCTTGCTGTTCAATTGCCTTTGACATTCCAGAGAGGCGGACTGCTTTATGTGCCACTCCCTTTGAACTTGGACTCATTCTGGGGCCCTTGGTTGTTTGTGGATTCTCTGACCTGACACAGTTATCTCATGTCCATGGGGGAGTGTCTTCCCTCCTCCTTCGTCACTAAACTTTCCACGCATCCTGTGAACCTGTGTAACCCCCCTTGAAAGGCCCCGGCATCGGCTCGGGGTCCAGTGACGGAAATGAGGTGACCGCAGCGGGCTGAGGGACAGCTTGCCGGGTCGGGTCACTCCTGCTGCCCCAGAGCAGTCGCACCTGGTCCCATGTGGTGGAGGTGTTCGCAGAGAGGGCACAGAGAGAGCCAGCAGGCACAGCTTGGGGTGGTCACGGCTCTTAACCCCCTCTTTGCTTCCGGCCCCTGCTACTGATGGATCTCTGTTCATCTCATTATTCCCTCCCTGGGTGGCAGGTATGGATTAAAAACAAAAACAAAAAACCTGTGGTGGTTTTTGTAAAATCTCCTTTTCCTATCAATTTTGTACCTTCTTACACATTGCTGGGTTCGGATTGCTGTCACTGCTCTGAGCTGAAGACAGCAAATAAATAATTATTATGCAAATAAAGTGAAAGCTTACATTGTTTTAATCCTTAGCCCTTTCAGGAAAAATAATTCTGATTGTCCCATCATATTTGTTGACTGTCAGTCTAGCTTTTTTTAAAAAATAAATTTTATTTATTTATTTATTTTTGGCTGCATTGGGTCTTTGTTGCTGCGCGCGGGCTTTCTCTAGTTGCGGCGAGCGGGGGCTACTCTTCGTTGTGGTGCGCGGTCTTCTTATTGCGGCGGCTTCTCTTGTTGCAGAGCATGGGCTCTGGGCGTGCGGGCTTCAGTAGTTGTGGCACATGGGCTCAGTAATTGTGGCTCGCAGGCTCAGTAATTGTGGCTTGCAGGCTCCGTAATTGCGGCGCACGGGTTTAGTTGCTCCGCAGCGGCACGTGGGATCTTCCCGGATCAGGGCTCGAACCCGTGTCCCCTGCATTGGCAGGCGGATTCTTAACGACTGCGCCACCAGGGAAGCCCAGTCTAGCTTTTTATACTAATCTCAGGAGTTTTAAGACAGTGCTGTCCAAAATAGTAGCTGCTTCATACATTTGCTATTTAAATTAATTTAAATTGAATGCAATTAAAAATTCAGTTCCAGTAGCCCCATGGTTCTCAACCAGAGATAAATTTGCTGCCCCCAGGGGACATTTGGCAATGTCTGGGGACATCTTTGGTTGTCACAGCTAGCAGGAGGAGGTGCTGCTGGCGTCTAGTGGGTAGAGCCCAGGGATGCGGCTCGAAACATCCTACAGTGCCCAGGACCGATCCCACCACAAAGAAGTATTTGACCCAAAATGTCAGTAGTGCTCAGGTAGGGAAACTCCACGTGAGCCACACTGCAAGGGCCCGGTGTGCACTTACGGCTGCAGGCTGCAGTGTGGGGCAGCCCAGGTAGAGAACGTTTCCAGCCCTCGCTGCGCACAGTCCTCCTGGACAGCGGCATCTGAGGTGAGCGGGAAGGCGTGACTAAGACTGAGGTGAGGAAGGGAGAGAGCAGGGAAGTAATATGCTTATACAACAGATTTCTCTGGACAAGGTAGTGCAGCTTCTGTGTTCCTTTTCCAATCTCTGTCTTAGGTTGTGGAGATCACGACCCTCACTGAAGTCACAACTGTCAGTAATGTTAATGCTCGTCCTCGTCGTGTAGAAATCCGTGACTGACCATTACTTTACCATCAACTGTCTCATTTAATTTTTGCAGAACTCTAAAGCAGATAAGCTTTCCATTTTACAGATTTACAAAAATGAGAGAGCGATTTGACTGTCTTCATACGTGAGTGAACTAATATATTTTAAACAGAAAACTGGTTTGGTCATGCCCACGTCACAGGGGTGGAGCCCAGGTCTTCTGGTTTGGGAGGCGGTGCCCTTTCCACTTTGTCACCGATGTGTCCTTTGAGAAAGTTTTTAAAGACTGCACTAGTCAATGTATAATGTTTGGAAATAGGCCAGCTCTCAAAACCCCCAGTCATTTTTGCATCTCAATTTTCCTTGGTCAGTCTTGGAAGGGAAAGAAAGGTAGAAAGAAAATGTCGTTCTCTTCCCCTCAGTGAACATTTATGAGACAGTTAGGGATCTTCCTAAATGTAGAGACCATGTTTTCATAAATACATTTTTACCGGAACATCTCAATTTAAGAGGAGAAGGCATACGCCCCCCACCTCCTAAGTTCAGTGGAACTTATGGACGAATGATGCAACATTTTACAAAAAGTATCCAGTCATTTTTCATATTTGGAAAGATAATTTTCCCCAGAATAGCTGATGCAAATAAAGATAACATATGCATGTGCCTTAGTTTTCTTAGTTTCTTTCCAAAGGAAAAACAGTTAGTTATGCTATTTCAACAAAATGAGCGATTTTGGAGAGGAAATCAAAGTATATGATATTAAACCATATATAAGGGAACCCAATTCTCAACTTTGGTTGGTTTGCCATTTGAGTTAAATGAAAAACAAATCAGTCAAAACAGCAAGAAATATAAACTGGGACACCCAAGGAGAAACTCCTCTTAACCATTTCTAAACAAAATTGTTGATGTAGATATGCTTAATTTTAGAGACCAAAGACATGGGTTTCTTATATTTAGATATCTTGATGATTGCGTTCTCCCAAAGGTTAAGACCCATGGCTGTTTTCAGCTCCACGTTCGGATAGAGACCGCCGTGGTCATTAATTTCTCGAGAGTTTACCTGACATCTGGGTGGACTCTCCCTGAACACCACCAGAGAGGACAGGACTTCTGGTGGCATGGTTACCATGCCTTTCTTTGAGGAGGTGCTTTGAGATCCTGCTTCTCTGCTTTGAAGGTTGAAGCCAGCATATGATCAGTTTATGTATCTGTGTGTTACCACGATGCCTAGGAAAATATGGAACACATTATGTTACAAAATACTTGGGAGGTTCTCTCTGTTAACTTTTGTGCCAGTTCAGGGGTGCCAACTTTTGAAAGGAAAGTTGTGCTAGTTGAGGGTGCTGAATTCACAGCTTTTGGGTCTTGGGAAGCTCCTTTCTTGTGTAGGGTGCATGGTAGTCCATGCGTGCAAGACTCAGTTTCTAGACTTCCTTCCATGGCCCACATACGCCTTTCAGATTGTATTTGGTAAGGGTAACTCTACAATCAAAAAGGGGCTGAGGAAGTGGGAACTTGCTATTATGATACCCGGAGCTGATTGCATGGAGACAGGGCAGAGACGGCCAAGTCGGGAGGTCAAATGCACAGATACCACAGTTTGCCTGAGAAAATCTGTTTGGGATTCCTCTATTGCTCCTGGGATCGCCCACGTTTTAGAGGCAATTCAGGGATTTCTGTGTGTGAATTATAAATTTCACATGGATGAGGCACATGCATTTTATTAGGAACTCCCCAGGCCTAGAGTTTTATGCTTGTCATTTGAGTCATCTGTGTCTTTAAGACCTTAGAAAGCAGATACAGCAATCCCATCACTCAATTAGTAACATGTGTTACTTTCTTTGTGAGGCTTGTTGATTTTATAAGTCTGACTTAACAGGATCACAGAAATGTTAACACAAACAACAAAACAGACAAAGTAGGCATTTTTTTCATTTCTGAAAAGAATAAACAAGAGTAGTATTTTTGAAACCTAAATTAGCCGAGACCTTGAGGAAATGCTTTGTGTGCTTTTGCAACAGATACGCACGTGGATTCTGCGCCTCCCTTTTCTATCACATAAAAGTGAAGGGGCTTTGTAGAGTCTTCGCGTGTTAAAAAAAATAAATAAATCCAGACCATGAGTGTCTTGGTGGAAAGTCAAGAAATAAGCCAAAAGGTCCTTACATTTGGTTTATGCGGCCCTTCTCGGGAGCTTGTGAAGTGTCCTTTACTGTTGGCATTTGGCGCGCGGTGACAGGCTGGTTGACACCTTGGGCAGAGAGAGACAATAGGCACCCTTGCAGTGCAGAGCTTTGGGTGGTGGAGGTGGCCCCTTGCCGAGGCCGGCCGGCCTGCAACGTCAAGGTCATCACAGTTTACTCCACTTTCCCTTCGCCCCTGCTGGTTGCGTTCTCCAAGCATGTGCACCTTTGGCCCCTCAATCTCGCTTAAATGTTGACTGCAGTCAACCTGGACAATGAATTAAGCATCGTCTCTGTGGTGATTTGGGGAGAGGACCCAACACGATCATTTCAGAAACATGAGTTAACTTTACCTGACATTTCAAGGCAGAACAGAGTTCATTGTCCATTTCTTGACGCTCGCAGAATACGGACATGGACATGGAGGAGGACCGTCTGGAAGTAGGAGTTGGTGTGTGTACTGTAGGGGAGACCCTCAGACCCGCCTTTAAGGTGACATCACTGCCCATGCCGTCCTGGATCCAGAGGGCTGATGTGTCTGCAGGCTGCTCTGACTCTCTGTACAAACCAGGGTTCTGTTTTTGACAGCATTTGGAAAAACTCCCCAGGTCTGTCAGACAGAGAGTTTCCTTTTCCGTGAAGATTGTAGTAATGGTGAACAGAAACACGTACGACTGCCAAGTTCCATGGTTCCGCACGTTTCTGAAGCACCGTCATGTCCTATGGAATCTCTTGTCAGTTTCCGAAAAAGAACAAAAAAAAGTCATTCCTGGGGGCATCAATGAGCAGAGAAAAGAGCCAAATTCAGTGTTACACGCCAGTTTTAAAAATACATTAGATCAGTGGTAGGTAGTCATGCATGAAGCATTAAGTAGCATTTACCGAATTAATGCCAAAAGGTGAACAGATGTTGGTGGCACAGTAACAATTTTTAAATATGGGTTTTACCTTAAAATCATGTTACATCACCTTCATATTTTTATGTTAAAGGACATCTAAAGTAACAAATGATTTCAGTGTAAAAAAAAATAGCTGTCTTGTTCCGTAATGTGCATAATAAAGTTGAATACTGCATCGATACTCCATTTTAGGTAATATTTATTTAGTTATGTGCTGCCGAGATACAGTTCTAACTTCTTTGTTGGTTCTATGATTTTAGTAGATTTTATTTATTTTTATGTCCCCGGGAACAATTAAGAAAATGTCCTTTCACTCTTGTTTTTTGCTTCCTGGAAGAAAACTCACCCTGTTGAGGTCCGTCGTGCTCTCCTGCTCTGTGAGATCAGCCACCCTCTGGGCGATGAGTTTTCCTGTTACAATCAGGATATGACTGCTGCTCAAGCTGAAGACCCCAAGATGATGAATTAACAGATTGGTTGGCCCTGTCATGGGCCGGTTAAGGGCGAGGGTGTCTGGCTCCGAATTCTCATCGAGGGGACAAGAGATCAGCCCCTGTGCCCAGCGCTCCCGGCTGCTGAGCTGCAGCAAAGCTTGTTAGCCATGAATGACTCGCATGCTGGGAGCAAGGGCACCCCTGGCCCTGGCGGAGATTATAAACTGACCCCCCGTCACTTGACGGGGAACGCTCCGGCGTGGGTCGTTCCCACTGCTTCAGGCCAAGCCTAAACAGACCGTTCCTGGGAACTGGGCTGATAGATTTGGGGTTTATACACACAGGTTAGGGCCTGAGCGGCAGGTGGATTCCGTGTACACTGATGCCCTCGGGCAGTGCACACGCAGCTACCACCGAGAACCGGACGCTCTCCTGCTGTAAAAGTAGGTTTCTAAACTCTCCTTGGCATGGCGGGGTGGGTCCAAGTTTTAATTCTCTTTAATGTCAGGGGAGCCATGTGGTACAAACAGGACTCTGTGTGTGTGTGTGTGTGTGGGGTCCGTGATTTCTCTGGGGAAGTGATTTTTTTGATCCAGTCAAGAAAATTGATTTCTATCATTGGAGTTTTTGAACGGTCTTCTGTACACACATAGTATATGTACATATAATATGTGCCATCATAATAGAAAGCATGTGTAAATGTAGCTTTATGTGAGAGAAGGCTGGTTTTTATAAGCATGCCGAGGCATTTCCTAAGTCAGAGGATCACTCCTGGCTACTGATGGGTCTTGGCATTCGGTCAGGTTACATCCTGGCTCAGCACAGAGGCTTCACATCCATGTTCCTTTTTTCTCTTTTGAAACCAGCAGGAAATTACTATTCAGAAGAGTAATTTAGCGCTGTATCCTCCAGTCACAACCGGAAAGGAAATGTAATTTGCACCTTTCTACAAATATCCTCTTATCTGATTTGTACATGCCTTGACCCACTTTTCTGAAAAAAAAAAAATATTTGAATGTTAAATATTTAAATTAAGGCATTTCCCCTCATAGAGATGAAAACATCTTTCCCTAAAGTAAATTATTTGACCCTTTATAAATGCCTCAGATGAAAAATGGAAATATTAGTAAGAAGCTAGTATTTAACCTCTTTCTTCTGGAAGTGAGGTTCTCTCCTACACAACAGGTACCTTGATATCATGTAATGAATGACAAATATTTAATATTATGAAAAGGGCTTTTCCCCTTCCTACGGCAAAATGAGGGGGAGGATGGTAAATATTTACTAAATGAATGAATGAATTCTGATATCTAACATATTTCTCATGTTTACTTTAAAATAATTCATTCATGTATTCATTCATCCATTCACTTAAAAAACACTCATTTTAGCACATCATAGTGTGCTGATTCATTCATCCATTCATTTAAAAAACACTCATTTTAGCACATCATAGTGTGCTGATTCATTCATCCATTCACTTAAAAAACACTCATTTTAGCACATCATAGTGTGCTGATTCATTCATCCATTCACTTAAAAAACACTCATTTTAGCACATCATAGTGTGCTGATTCATTCATCCATTCATTTAAAAAACACTCATTTTAGCACATCATAGTGTGCTAAGCCTTTTCTCTGCAGGGTGCTCTGCATATAGGTACAGACTCTGCCTTTATGGAGTAAAATCGGTACTATTAGCAAAGAAGGAAGTGAGGAAGGCAGCCATTTCAGAAATGGATAGACATTTTATCAACTGTTTTGGAAAAAATAGGGTACTAAGATGAGAAAGATAGGAGATGTGACATATTGAAAAAGTTCTCTGACGATGAAATTTCTTGGAAATTTTGAAGAGCAGGCAGAGTCAATGGCATGTACCAAGGCACTGGGGCAGGAAAGAACTCACTATCTTTGGGGGAGTTTAAGAAACTGTTACATGGCCACAGGAGTCCTGGTGAAGAAGGCTGGGGCCTGCGCTCTACAGGGCTTTGGAGGATCAAGTGTTTTATATCCTGTCTGAAAGTTCAAAGATAGAAGCCAATGAGGAGTCATAACTTGGTGTGTGTGTGTGATGTGATACAAGTTATATTTGGGGGAGGTTCATAAGGCAGAGACTGGGAACTGGGAACCTGTTCTGAAGCACATGAACTGATTCAGGCAGAAGAGAGAGACTGTGGTGAAGGCAGGGTGAAGAGGATGGATGTGGGGAACATCCACTCAGAATTGGCCAGGCCTGGATATGAGGTCTGAGGGAGAGGGATGCCTGGGTTTCTTGGGGAACTGGGGAGAAGCATGGGCCAGTTACTGAGATGGAAGAGACTGGAGGAGGGGCTGGGCTCTTCCTCTTGGGGAGGGGAGGGCCGTGTTGAAACTTCCTTTCGAACATGATACATTGAAGCCTGTGAGATAAGGAAAGGCAGCTCTTAGACAGAGGTCTCTGAGGTCTCTGGCTCAGGAGCAGTTGGGACGAGAGACGTAAAGTTGAGTTGTCAGTGGTTGTGTGACGTTTACAGCGTCCTAGGAGAACCCCTTGGGTAATTCCACTCTCTGTGCCCGTGGAGAGTGTCTGTCACTGCCTGCCTCCGTGGTAATTTAATAAGCACAGTATGTTGGTGAGGATGGGCGGGGACTCAACCTTGGCGGCAGTTAGGGTGGTTCATCGGATGGGCGGGACCAGAGGCCGGGTCAGCGTGAAGTCCACTTCCCGCTCTTCACACCTGCTGTGTGGCCACACCCATTACCTTCCTCTCCTTGCCTTTTTCTTCCCCAAAATGAGAATAATGAAAGTTAAGTTTTACCTTGCAGATTCATGTAGTTTCAACCACATAGGGAAATCTGGGTTTATGTAAGTTTTCTGGCACATCACGGGTGCTGTGCTGATAGATGCTTTATAAACGCACGTGGAGAAGGGAGTGATAAGCCCGAATGCGGGTGGCCAGTGGACCACTGCTGAAGCGGTTTCATTTCACAGGCAGTGTCATTCCACAATGTACAGACAGGATGAATATCCTACTTTTAATGGAAGTAATGACATAGTTGCAATACCTATTTTAGAGGGCATTTCTGAATCCACAAAAAAAGGCAGGTGTTTACTCTCTTCTTTCATTGATATCCTATTTGACATGCTACCTTCATGTCACATGCATGTTGATGAAAGATACTTAATAATATATGCAAGCTAGCATTTTTACCATTTATAGATGCTGGTAAAATAATTCAAGCAATAGTTTCTTGTGTTTTTTCTTAAATTTCTGTGTAGAGTTCTAAATTGTGTTTTCTTTGTCATCTACCATGTCAACTCAGTCCATCCACCTACTTGGAGTGGCATTAATTTCAACATAGTTTTGGTACTTGTGTTGATAGATTTCTTACTAGAGGTATCGTCTTTGATGGAATGTTTGCATGTTTGCCATATGTCTGAGAACATTAAGAGATCGTGGATTTTTTAATGAATAGACTTATGTTGGGTTTTTTTTTTTTTTTTAGCACTTCCACCCAAAAATTGAGTGGAAAATACATTGAGTTCCCATATATTCCTTTCCCTCTGCATGGTTTTCCCTACCATTAGCATCTTGCTTTAGTTTGGTACCTTTGTTACAATCGATGAGCCAATATTGATATATTATTATTAACTAAAGTCCATAGGTTACATTAGGGTTCACTTTTTTAAAAAATATTTGTCTATTTATTTATGTATTTTGGCTGCGCCGGGTCTTAGTTGTGGCACGTGGGATCTTTAGTTGTGGCTCACAGCCTCTTAGTTGCGGCATGTGGACTCTTAGTTGTGGCGTGCGGGATCTAGTTCCCTACGCAGGGACCGAACCCAGGCCCCCTGCATCGGGAGCCCAGGGTCTCACCCACTGGACCACCATGGAAGTTCCAGGGTTCACACTTAATGTAACCAAGAGTGGGGTCCGGCTGCTCACCCCTCAAAAGCCAATAAAGAGGCCAGGTTGGTGGAAAGGAAAGCTTGCTTTATTTTGGAGGCCGGCAACCGGGGTGGGAGGGTGGACGCCTGACCAAAGGCTGACTCCCCACCCACCCCGCCCCCGACAATCAGTGGGCAAGAGCTTTTATAGGCGGAGGGGAGGGGACAGCACGGTCAGCTCTGACCGTCATCTTGAAATTGGTCATTGATGGTCTGACCAGCGTCCTCTTGACTGTTTTAGGTACAGTTAGTCTTCAGTTCCAGGGTCTGTTTGTTCCCATTTCCTTAGGCCAGTTCTCGGAATTGTGGCAGCTTATATGTCATGGCTACAGTCTGGTCATTATGGAGTCCACTTCTTCCCCTGCTCGGGGTTTCAGTATTTACAAGACAGCTCACAAGATGTGGCTCAGAAGATGATCTATAGCCCTTGAGGAGGAACTCAAGGTCCTTGACTTTGCTTAATGACTAAACTATTGTTATTTGGTCTCCGTTGACTGTTTTCCTTTGCTTCTGCATTTTCTTACTTCTCTCATTAAACTTATTCTTTGGCTAAAGCTTTTTCACAGACAAAAGGCAGGCTGAGGACATGGTGGGGAAGGGACCATGGGGTCCTGCTCTGTTTCATTAATGGTGTGCATTCTGTGGGTTCTGACAAACATATAATGCCATGTATGCACAAGTACAGTGTCATACAGAATAGTTTCACTGCCCTAAAAGTCCCCTGTGCCTCACCTGTTCATCACTCCCTCCCTCCCTCCTCTCCTGGGACCACCGATCTTTAACTGTCTTCTTAAGAGGCTTTGGAGTTTTACCCTCACTTCGCTTTTTTGTTAGTTTTCGTTGTGGCCACAAGGAAAGGATTTGCTGTTACACCTTTGATGCTGAGGCCCTCCTACCTCAACCCAAAGCTTTCGGACCATAGTTGTTGATTCCAGCCATTGGGTTATGGGTAGGACAGGGGAAGGTTATGGCTCCCACAAAGTTGACGTAGCTTTCCTGGGTCAGCGCTGTTTTGGAAACTGGCTCCATGCACTTTGGTTTATACTGTAATACTGATCCTGCTGCTGTGGACATAGAGGTTTTCATAGCTGCTGTTGTAATTGAATGGACCTTATGTGCTCCAGGCAGTTGGAAGCACTTTGCAGGTATTAACTCCCGCGGAACCCATTGCAAGCCTATGAAGTAGCTTCTCTTCCTTCCCTGATTCTACACGTGGAGCATCTGGAGGAGACAGGATTTGAACCCGGGACACCTGGCTCCACAGTCCACGCTCTGAGCCTCCACCCCCTCCTGCTCCTGCACAGCTGCAGTCTTGCCCTCCTGACCCAAGCGGGATTTGGGGGAGAGCCTACTTGAAAGAGAGTGGTCGTTTCTGGTCTTTGGCAGCTAAATTCCTTAAATTGCTCCCCCCTCCCCCAAAAGAAACCCTCCACATCCCTGATGATGTGTGATATCCAATAAACTTCACAGTGGAGTTAAGTGGGCAAGGACAGTGACCCCTGATCCCCTGGGTCCCCTGCCTGCTGTGTAAGCCGGGTCCCACGGTCATGTTCATTCTCGGGAACTCTGATCTTCTACTTGAGAACTGAAGGGTTTTCATGAGATACTCTCCTGGGTTTGACCTCTAAGATTAAGTTCTGAAACTTGCATGAAATTAGGGAAGAATTTCATTTGTGCAATATCAGGAAGGCTTGAATCTCTTATAAAGCAAATGTAAACTCATTTTTCTCTTCATTGTAGACTTGAATTTTCTTAGATATGTCCTAGAATTTTGAGGAAAAGTGTCAGCAACTCTGAGCGTCTGACGGGGTAGGGCTGGGTGAAAGAATATGGACAGAGTTTATAATTCCCATACAGTTCTACACTATTCAGCCCAAGGCTGTGGGTGATGGCTGGGGCTTCTGTTCTTTTCACGAGTCTGATTGGCCTGGAGCAGGATGTATTTTCTCCCAGGTGGTTCCGCCTGTGGGCACTTGTTGTGCTTGTTCGAGGTGGCTAGCAGGAGGGCGGATTGCTGGCGTGGGTGATGCCGTCAGCTCTTGGGTATCCCTGGCCCTCATCCCAGGGCTCATAAGGAGAGTCGAATTTTCCAGTTATCAAGAAGTCTGGAGGCTGGGAGGAAATATGGAATTAAAGGGCACTTATCACAAGTGATGTAAATCTCCACGTTTTGGAGAGATGCCACTGTTTCATTTAGTACAAAACCAGTTTGTCTGTTTTTACTTCTCAGCCACTGCAGAATGTAGAGCATTTCCTCTCAAGGTTCTCACCATGTCATAGACACCAGCCCATGCACTCCTGAATTCCTAAATTCTTAAATTCCTCTGTAACCAACTATAATGATGCGTCAACACGTTAAAAGTTAAAACTTGAAAACATCACAATTTTGCAAATTTTCTGACTCCATTTTGTGTGTGTGTGTGTGTAAATTTTCCTTTAGCTCACAGTAGCAGCATTATTTAATTTCTTGTTACAACACCTATGATATAGGAAAAGATAACCTAATACTGGTTTGGGAATCCCTGAATTGTTAATAGTGAACACTGAACACTATTTCCTGTTTCCTTCGACTCCCTGTATAAACATGTTAATCTTTAAAATTTGTGAAGTGTGAACAAGGAGATTCTTCATACTGGTACATATGTGACAGAGATTACACAATAAGCTGGAAATATGAGACCCCTTCCCTTCTCTCTTCTTTTTCTTTTCTCTTTTCTTTTCTTTTCTTTTCTTTCCTTTGTGAAGTGTTTATGAGTTAGACTGAAGAAATGTCAGTATTATTAATTTCAAAGAATATCATCAAAAGTTGTTCACTTTGCCAGAGTGAGCATGGTAAATACTGCCACAGTTACCTGCTATAATATTTTGAAGGTTAAATTAAGTGACTGCTTTATTTCCCAATAGTCACTTATTTCTCAATAGTCACTTAACCAAGAGGAGAATTTTTAAAAATGTTTACATCATCTGGATCCCCAACATTTCAGCACCTGAAACATCTACATCCTTATCGAGTAGTTTTAAGAAGGAAAAAAATTGATATTTTAGACTTCAACAATTGTCTTACTGAGAGCATAGTATAAAAATGCTGCTTCCATGTTGAAGGCAATATACACCCCTTCAAAAACATGTAGAGAATGCGAATGGGGAGAAAAAAATGTCGCCCATAGTTCCACTACTCAAATATTAGCATTTGCTGGCATTTGCTTCCTGTATTTTTTTCTAGGACTAGGAAGCCCTTTGGTACCAGTGGAACCTTTTCGCTGGTGGTTCTGGCGCGTGGGGCTGGGACTAGCTCACGTCTCAAGCACAGCTCTGTCTGGGACAGCTCTGGGGACCACTGGGTTCCTCTTTCCTTCTGCGTTTATTAATTTGCATCCTGTCTTAAGGAAGAGTTTACTTTCATATTTGTGTTTGTGTTATCAGTGTGGACTCATGAATTTTTATTTACCTCGTGAAAGAAAACCAGAGCCTGAGCCCTGCAGGAGGGCCGGCGGAAGCGTGGACGTGCTCTTTCTCATGCTCTGGGAGGAGCGCTTTTAACAGTGAGGAATGCCAGTTGTGTGTGCGATGGGCCGGTCCCACACCATCAGGACCGCTTGCCGCACCGGGAGCCCAGGAACGGTGTGGTCTTTATTATTCTTACTATGGCAGCAGGCACTCTTGTTTAGCATCAGCTTTTTGAATTGTGGTCAGAGCCAATCCTTCGTAAAAATCAAACAAGCAATAGAATTCCAAAAAGTCTACCATTCTGGGCTGAATCGTGTCCCCTCTCCCGCTTTATATGTTGAAGCCCTAAGCCCCAGAACCTCAGAATGTGAGTATTTGGAGATGGAATCTTTAAAGAGGGCACTGAGGTAAAGTGAGGTCATTAGGGTGAGTCCTAGTGCAGTGGGACTGGTGTCCTTACAGGAAGAGGTGATTAGGGCACAGACACGGAGAGGGACGACCACGTGAGGACACAGGGAGAAGACAGCTGGCTACATGCCGAGGAGAGAGGCCTCGGGAGAGTCCCACCCTGGTGACACCTTGATGTCAAACTTCCAGCCTCTAGAACTGCGAGACAGTGAGTTTCTGTGGTTAAGCCCGCCGTCTGTGGTACTGTATCCTGATAGCCCTAGCAACCTATACATCTGCCTAGATCCTTACACTTTCTTACCTGGTTGATCGGTCTATTGCTGTAACCGTTAGCATATTATTTAGAACTGCCTTTAGTAGGTACTGCTGTGTTTCTCTTGTCTCCTCTGCCCGCTGTTCAGCTTCCTGGTCTGCCCTGGCATGCATCACTGTCTGGGCCATTGAAGTTCTTTCTGTTTTGATAAATGTACAGTGAGGCCCTACTGTTTACAAGGCATTCCCCATCTCCTCTAGAGTGTACATGCATCTGAAGTGTGAAGCACAGTGTGTGTATGCAACAAGATTGTGACATGCTGTGGGTTAAGGAAGACATATCTCCTTGTTTTCCACGGTGTTCTGGTGCGTGCCTTTTACCTGCAAATCAAGAGCAGAAGAGGTGGACATCCAGGGCGTGTAAGCTGAGGGCCTGTGAAGATATTTTCCAAACTGCCCTCCTTCAAGGAGATGGTGTCCTGTCTGCAGTTCTTCCCCTAGAGTTTCTTGGGATCCCTTCTAAAATGACAATGCTCCTGAGACCAAGTTTTAAATCAGTTCATACCATTATTCCCAGAATAAATTCCTTCATTCATAATATCAACAGATATCCATTGAACAATTACTAAATATCTTAGTCTCTGGGGATAAATCGGACAAGTCAGATCTTATGGGGGGAAAACAGAGGATAAAGAGGAAATGGTAACAGAACTTGAGAAGTGCTGTGAGTGGACGGCTAGGGCAAATAAGACAAGGCCCCCAGGCCCCGGGATGACACTGGAGCTGAGCTGACTCCGGAGGATGAGTCGGCCAACTGGGAGGGTGGGGGGTCGAGGGCGTGTCTGTGTTCCCGGCAGGTGAACGGCCGCTATAGGAAAGCCGGATGGGCCAGGCTCACTGGAGGAAGTAGAGCTGACCAGGCCAGATGCAGGTGGGGCCTCCTGTGTCCCCCCTGTGGCGCTGGCTGATGCCCTCACACCCACGCTGCTTCTGCACGTGTATGTCACTCTGCCTGGGAGCCTGGACACGGGGGGGACCCTGCCCTCAGCCACCTGAGGGACGGCCGGGAGGGCTGGGAGTTGCCGCCCTGAGAGCAGCCCCCAAGCCCTGACGCCGGGAGGTGGTGGGCGATAAGTACCCGGGTCTCCCTGTCACTGGGGTGGGAGAGCGGTCCGCAGTGGTCCCCAGGGCCGCGGAGCCCCAGGTGCTCAGAGCAGAAGCTCTACGTGACTGCATTCTGGCTCCTGCCCTCGCCTGCCTCACTCCCCTGCCCCCCCCGCTCTGTCCTAGGAGCGCGCTGGCCAGGACCTCTCCAGGCCGGGAGGTGACAGGCACAGTCCTCCTGACTGTCACGTGTGTTCTCCTCGTCTGACACCGGCTATAAGTTCAAAGGTTCCGTTTTTACTTCTCGGCCACTGCAGAATGGTGTTGGAAAGTTCACTTATGGTGTTGGAAAGTTTCCCTTAGGTTGGAAAGTTCACTGAAAAGATGCAGAATTCGATGGTTCATGTTTATCACAGGGAGAGGAGGCAAATGTGAACCAGTCAAAGGAAGAGACGCACAGGGCAGAGTCTGGGAGGGTTCCAAACAGAGCTTTTCCCTCCCGGCATCCCCGTGTGACACCACCCACTGAACATCGCCAAGCCTGAAGCTCACCCGTGCTTTGGTGCCCAGAGTGTTTTCTCGGGGCTTCATCATGTGGGCATGGTTGCTTGAGTCACTGCCCACGTACCTCCATCTCCAGGTGCCCCCGCCGACCTCCCCGGAGTTTGGCCGTGTACCATGCGGCCCGCCATCAGTCAGTCATCTCATCAGTTAAACTCTCCATGAATAAGAAGGGCACTCCCACCACTCAGGAAATGCCAGGGGTTTAGAGGGAGGTCACCTCCCAGGAGCGAGAGGACCAAGGCCGGACCCCTCTGAGGGAGGCCACCTTCCTTAGCACGCAGCTCCCTCAGCATGAATCTGGGGGAACCTGAGGCCGGAGCCTTGGGTCTCAGATTCTGGGGAGCGAGGGGCCTGCTTCCCACTTCTGCTGACTCCGCTGCTGTTGCTGGACTGAGCTGAGTGACACCGCCTCGGATAAAACCACCTTCTCTCCTTCATCCTGGCTGGGGAGCTTCCTACAAGCGATAAACTTGCTTTGTACCCGCCAGAGCCCCGTTTTGCTGATGCTATTTAAGGTACTTTACGAGATAAAGGAAAACAATTTTGAGGTCTCAGATTCTTTCCAAAGGTCAGAATTCTGCTGATTTGAATTTGATATAGGTTTGAGGAGGACCCTCTGTGTTCCAGGGCCCTGCTGTATGGTGGGGAGGAGTGATAAACTATTGATAGAACAGGGCTTGGCACGTTTTCTTTAAAGGGCCAGATAACAAGGATTTGGGGCTTTGTGGGGCCGAGTGCCCTCTTCCAGCTACTCAACCCTGCCTGCCTGGAAGCAGCTGTGGACAGTATATCAGTGAATGGGAGTGTGTGCCAATCAAACCTGGGTTTTGGACATTGACGTTTGATTTTCATGTAATTGTCACATACTATGAAACTCTTATTCTTCTTTTGTTTTTTTTCAACTATTTAAAAATTTAAAAATCATGGTTAGATTGTGGGCTGTACAGAAACAGGAGTCAGGCTGGTTTGGCCTTAGCTGGCCAAACCCTGGATGACACACACAGCCCCTGATTTAAGGAGCTTATCGACGATTCTAGGGAGGTAAACGGAGAGGTAAATCATGTCAGCACCGTGTAGGGAGCACTGCAGTCATGGGACAGAGATCCCAGAGCAGGCCCTGGGCTAAGTTTTGCTGTTGGACATAAGTTAAAGGCTTTTTATGTTCAGTTCTTAAAAATCTGCTACAGTTCCTATATTGGGTGAATTAAATGGATATAAAAAGCAAGAATCAAGGAATGTAAAATCTTGTTTGCCGAACAAGGACTTTTTAAAAAATAATTAATTAATTAATTAATTTTTCACTGCGTTGTGTCTTCACTGCTGAGCATGGGCTTTCTCGGGCTGCGGTGAGCAGGGGCCACTCTTTGTTGTGGTGCGCGGGCTTCTTATTGCGGTGGCTTCTCCTGTTGCGGAGCACGGGCTCTAGGTGTGCCAGGTTCAGTATTCATGGCATGTGGGCTCAGTAGTTGTGGCTCGTGGGCTCTAGAGCGCAGGCTCAGTAGTTGTGGCGCACGGGCTCAGTAGTTGTGGCTCGCGGGCTCAGTAGTTGTGGCTCGCGGGCTCTAGAGCGCAGGCTCAGTAGTTGTGGTGCACGGGCTTAGTTGCTCCGTGGCATGTGGGATCTCTCCGGACCAGGGCTCAAACCTGTGTCCCCTGCATTGGCAGGCGGATTCTTAAGCACTGCGCTACCAGGGAAGCCCCAGACTTTTTTTTTTTAGGCCACAGCACGGTGAATTTTTAGCAGAAGATCAGAAATATATTTTGTTGCTCTTGGGCAGATGGAGTAGAGACAGACCTTCACCAAGACCACAGTTTATTGTTTCTTTTGTGGTGTTACATTTCCTACTAGCAGAGCACAGGTTTCTTTTTTTTGGGGGGGAGGGGTTTTGTATTCAATTTTATTGAATGCTCTTTGTAAATATCCAAATGCTAATACTGACGTCCTGTACCGGTAGACTCTGCCCTCCTGATGCAGACCGATGGGGAGAAAACACCAGGTCCAGTTTCAAGGGGGCATGGCTGGCAAAAGAGGTGTCAGCTCTGGGGCTGGACGGCTTGGCCTTGAAAGTTAGAGCAGGGACAGTGTCTGAGGCTGAAGCTGAAATGCAGAGCCATTAATTTCATCCCACTCAGGGCCAGTGCCAAGGGATTTAGCTGAGAAGTTCCCTGGAAGCTACAGCCATGTGTATTTTCGTCACCACTGAATCCTCAGCACCTGGCACCATGCTTGGTACTCACTACAGTTCAGCTGGAAACCAAAGATGTTGCTTCATATCTGGAGCTGCGTGTTAATCTGGTTTATTCTTCACTCATACATTGAACGTTTATTGAGTGCCAAAGACTGTGAGGGACTCTAGTGATTCTAGAATGAAAGGGTGGACACGTTCCACGTCCTCATGGGGGACCTTCTGGGGCAGAAGAGAAACAAGAAACACAAGAAGCAAATCTAAATACTGTGGTTGGCAAGGAGAGCAAGGGAGAAAACTGAAGGTAGATAAGGGGAAGGGGGAGTTTGGGGAAGGTATGTTTATTGTGCAAAAGGTTCCTGCTAAAGACCTTTCGTATCTGCACATCTGGAGGAAGTGAGAGAGGACGTAGGTGTTTGGGAAGGATTTTGAAGGTGGAGCCACCAAGACCTGATATGGTGGACGGATTGCAGCTGGGAGAAGAGAGAGCAAGATGTCCAGGACGACTCCAGGGATGGAGGGGCGACGTCACCTGCTGGGGCGGACACCACGCATTCACCATCTGGGCGCTTCCTTTCCACCCGGGAGAGCAACCCAGCAAAGGGATGGTGGGTTCACGTAGACTTGTTCACGCACAGCTCTACGATGAGCTTTGTTTCTCCTCTGTGCCTCAAAATCAGCAAACCCAAAACACGTCCAGTGACGAGGTGAGCACGTGACAAAAGTGCGAAGGAAAGCAGCAAATCTGAGGGTGAGGGATGTGAATTAAGTGCAACGAAGACGGGCTTCATTCACTCGGACGGAGGGCTGGCTCTGCTCACACGGTCGGCCGGACCCTGTGGAACGGAGGGTCCTGACTTGGCTCTGGGGAGACGCTACCCTGCGGTGACACAGGCTGTGAGAAGGGGCTCTTGGGGGGCACCCCCAGCGTCACTCCTAGGAGGATACTGGAGCATGTGTTCTGTTACCAGAATGCGCTGTTGCTGAACTTCAGCAGGACCTTCTGTTTAGTATTTGCATCGGCAGTCATTGTTCCCGCAGCCTGCTTCCTTACTTTTGACTTCTACATGTGTGAACCATGTGGATGGCCACGGTCTCCTTTCCCTGCCAGGTCATCGAAAGCTGAGACCAGTATTTGTGACCTCTGCTCAGTGAGTGTTAAGGCCTTTGGAGGCTGTAATTTGGTATCAGATTATTGATTCCACGTCATGACCTCGTTTCCTCTCATTTCTTCTCATTAACTTCCAATTTAGGTCATTTTTCTATTTTTGTGAATATGTGTATCACTTAAAATTATTCCTAAGAACAGAACCCAAGGCCTCAATGTACCCCCGACCTCCGCATTCTCTGTGTCTGCCGTCTGAAGTGCGTGTCCCCTGGGGAAGTTTCCACCTGACCCAGGACCTCTGAGCCCTTTACTCACTAATTACGATGGGAGCTTTAGGACAGTAATGCAGTTGCAGCTAAACTACTGGTTTGACAGGAGTTTATTTCACATAGGTAAAAATGGCAGCAATCTGTCGAGTTTTGTACGTGCCGTTTTCCCCTCTGAAGTGTTTTATTGTGTGACCTTGTGGAAGCCAGTGCAGAAATCTCAACTGGGGAAACTTTCTTGATTTAATATCATTTTAAATGGTTTTAGGTGCACCCGCTTTTAGTATCCCGCAAATCAGAGGCCCATCCCTCAGACACACTCCTGTTCTAAATCAGATAAAAATGATGACACTTGGTCACCTATTAGATGAGAACATCGTTCTGAAAAAGGTTTTCTCCTTAATCCCTCCCAAGTAATCTTCTTTTCCCCCTCCAGTTCCGTGACTTTGCTAATCTCTGGCTAATTTTATTTAACATTTTCTCCCCGGTTCTTCAAGGCCTTAACGTATTCTGTGCTCCTTTTCATGCAAAGGGTAGTATTGGAGGGGTCTGGGAGGCGATTTGCATTGGCTTGAAGACAGAGGGCATGAGAAGGCCGCCTGCTTTTGAGCAGGCTACGTGTTTTGCGGTTTGAGAGGTGGCGGGCCACCTTGGAGCATCTCTGAGTCCCTCGGGTAGGCTGGGAGGGACCTGCGTGCTTGGCCGCCCCGTGCCAGCAGCCCCGGCGTTCCCAGGGTACGCGGCACAGGGCTCTGTGTCCCGGCCAGGCCATTTCTTCCCAATCATCTGTCCAGTCTGGAGACACTGTGTGCTTTCTTTCAGGTGTCAGTGTGGATCAAAGCCACCCAAAGGACATTTGCATGAGAATCTGTGGAATGATTAATTAGCAATGGTCATTAGTAATTTTCCTTTTAAGGCTTTGAAATGTCTTTCATTGATAAACTAGTTCTGTTAAGCCTTGACTCCTTTTCACATAGTTTTCACTCTGTCCTCCCTCTGTGACTACAAATTGGATTTCCCCCCTGTCTACACCTCTCCTGTTACTTGGATTCGGCAGTGTGGTTAAAAGGACAGCCTCCTGAGGGTGACAGCCTTCATCATCAGCCTGCACCTCTTTTTCAGACTGTATTTTATAGGAGGGTATCTTCCATCCTCTCCTGTTGGCTGTCTCTTTTGTGGTAATTCCTACAGTTGCTCTATTTACCCCATCTTCTGGTTCTCTCTGAATTGTAACAGTGCTGTTCTCTTTTTACAAATAGAGCTGATTTGACACTCTGATTCTCACATGCCTTTTCCTGATGGTCCAGGAACCCTTGGGGATGTTCTCGTAAAGGGCAGATAGAAAGTGCATCATCAGACAGGGTCATAGGCATATTCTGAGGCAACAGTTTCACACCCAGGAGAGACCCTGGAGAACTCTGGAAAACATTGCAGTCCCCACAAGGGGATGGTGGCAGGTCCCCCAGGCAGCTCTCATGGGCAGCAGATCAAACTAATACCAGCCAACCCTTTGCCAAAAATGAAGCCTGTCACCATCACACAATGGAGGTGTGTGGAATGGAAGCTTACATAGTTAAGAAAAACGAATGAAGATGTGTTAATTTTGCAGATTTTATATGTGGACACATAGCAAAGACTTCTTCCAGGGCCTTGGAGGGGGCTCATGTGGAGTGAGGAACCATGAGCTCTCAACTTGGGGAGCATGCTGTGAAATTCACTTCGGCACCTGGGGAGGGAGGGCTCAGCACCTGCTGCCCCCGGAAGGTGTACCTCAGAAGTAGCTGGTGCTCGTGGGAGCTCCACTTGGTGCTGGTGAAACGTGAGATGACAATTCCTGTTGGTGAGAAATTTTAAATTATAGGACTTGGTCCTGTGAAGACTGGGGGCGCTGGAATTTGATTGCTGTCTTCATTCGTGGAGTACCTCCGGCTCATGCAAAGTATCCCTGAGGACAGAGACAAAAATCTCGTCCTCGTGAGCGTAAGAAAAGACGGTGATGGGGCTATGGCAGAAAATATAGTGAAGGATGTGGTGGTAACCATTCTCCGTGGCTCAGGGAGATGCTGTGACCACCGGGTGAGTGAGTGCCAGGGGCATGATGGGGGGCTGGCGGGGAGGTGAGGAGATGGGTCTTCACGTCCTGGTTTTGTCATGAGACGATGTTAGTCACATATGTCAACTCCCTGGGCCATAACGTTCTCAGCAGAAAAATGGCATCCTTTCGACTCTTCTGGATCATTCTTAGGATTTATGAAGTCTTATATTTTGTTTTCTCGATCTCATGTCTGGTCTCAACAATTCCATCCCTACATACCTCTTACCATCAGAGATGTTGGGATCGTTTTGATTTTGCATTTTATGAGGTGTCTTGGAGTTAAGGACGAGCCCCTTTGTAAATACCTGGGGTACTAAGGGAACTCAGGTGTCATTCCTGGGAGAGACGTAGGCTAGAGCAGTGTAGCGTTTTTCTAGGGGATTTTCATATCTTTAAACCTTTCTCTATTGGAACCACTTTAATGGACGGTCTGGTGAGAAAGGAATTGCTGGCTTGGGACACTGCCATTCCTTGCTTGGTTCTTTATTTTAAAGAAAGGAGCTCTAAGGCAATGTTCAGTCATGGGTTCAATTTTTATTTATTAAACATCTAGAGTGCACCTGGTTCTGTGCAGAGTTCTTTAGAATACCATATGTCCATATGTCTATAAGTATATATTGAAACGGGCTATTAATTTTTTAAAATTTAATTAAATGAGCATATGTGTTAACATTGGCTATTTACTA